>NW_024081918.1:71181-451289 GCF_003009895.1 Hyaena hyaena
GTGGTTTTGATTTGTATTTCCCTGATGAGGAGGGATGCTGAGCATCGTTTCATGTGTCTGTTGGCCATCTGGATGTCCTCTTTGGAGAAGTGTCTGTTCATGTCTTCTGCCCATTTCTTCACTGGGTTGTTTGTTTTTCTCTAGCATCATTTCTTGAAGAGACTATTTTCTCTATTTAATATTCTTAGCTCCCTTGTTGGCTGTATATGCATGGGTTTATTTCTGGGTTCTCAATTCTGTTCTGTTGGTCTATGTGTGTGGGTTTTTTTTTTTTAAATGCTATTACCATACTGTGTTGATTATTATAGCTTTGTAACATAATTTGAAATCAGGAAGTGTGGTGACTCCTACTTTGTTTTTTTTTCTTAGGACTTCTTTGGATATTTGGAGTCTTTTGAGATTCCATATAACTTTTAGGATTTTTTTTTTTTTACTTCTCTAATGAGTGCCATTGGAAACTTGATATAAATTTTACTCTATAGATGGCTTTGGGTAATATGAGAATTTTATCAGTATTAATTCTTCCAATCTATGAACAAAGGATATCTGTCAATTTATCTGTGTCTTCTTTGATTTCTTTCATTGGTGTCTTCCAGTTTTAATTGTGGATATATATTACCTTTCTGATTAAATTCATTCCTAAGTATTTTATTATTTTTGATGTTTTTGTAAACTGTATTATTTTGTTTCTTGTTCAGATAATTTGTTGTTAGTGTATAGAAGCACTATCAATTTTTGTATGTTAATTTTGTATCCTGTAACTTTACTGAATTCGTTGCTTAGATTTAACAGGTTTTTTGAGGAATCTTTAGGATTTTAACATATGATACTATGTCATCTGCAAATAAAAACAATTTTACTTATACCTCTCTCATTCTGATGCTTTTTATTTCTTTTTCTTGCCTGATTGCTATAGGTAGGACTCCTACTCTTAGGTGACTTATTCTTTCTTCTGCATGGTTGCATCTGCTTTTGAAGCTCTGTATTGAATTCTTCAGTTTACTCATTGTAGTTTTTAGCTCTAGGATTTATGTTTGTTTTGATGGTGTCTATTTTTTTTAACTTCTCATTTTCTTTATGCATTGTTTATCTAGATTTCTTTAGTATTCTGTCTTTTTTCTAGTTCACTAAACTTATTTAAGAGGATTATTCTGAATTATCTGACAATTCATACATCTCTATTTCTTTAGGGTCAGTTACTAGAGCTTTATTATTTCCTTTGATGCTATCATGTTTGTCTGATTTTTTGTGATTCCTTATGTTGGTATCTATGCACTTGAGTAAAAGTGGTCTCCTCTTCCAGATTTTATAGATTCACTTTGGCAGAGACAGTTCTTCACCAGTCAACTCAGTTTGTATTTCTGGATATGTCAGCTGGTAACATCCTTGGGAAAGTAGGGTCTACTCTCAAGGTCTCTTTTTGGGCAAGACCAGTGCCCAACCTCTGAGGCTGCAGGTAGGGAGCTTGCTGCTGGCTGACAACACTTGAGTAGGATTGCTGGCTGGTTCCCATCCCCAACAAGGCTGTAGGATGGGCTCTCCAGTTGCTGAGGATTTCTGCTCAGGTTTACTAGCTGGTCAGGACTGGGTACTACACTCAGCAGTAGGTGAGGCTATGAATTAACTTCTCTGTCCTGGTGGGGCAGCAGAATAGATTCTAGGGCTTACATGACTTGTTATTTGGGGACCCAAAGGAGGTGAGACTATGCGCTGAATTCCCTGGCCAGATGGGGCCACCAGTTTTACTATGTAGGTAGGAAAAGGCATAGGCTGCACTCTGTTCAAGTGCCATTGTAAGCAGGGCTGTCAGATGTGCTATGCAGCTCCCTGTGTGCTCTGGTTACAGTCCCCAGTTGGGTAGACTGACATCTGTGTTCAGTAACAGGCAAGGCTATGAATTTGTTTCATTGTCTGAGAGAAGAAGAACTGGCACCAGTAAGGCTCTTTGTGATTAGGGCTGACCTACACCCCAAATTCCCTGACCAAATGGGGTCGCTGTTCTTTCTCTGTAGATAATCAGCTCTGCCAGCTGGACTCTCTGCTCAAGTGTTGCTGGACCACACAGATTTCCAGGTGTTCTAGCCAGGCTTTGTAGTTGGGTGGGGCTAGGAGCTACACTCAACAATGAGTTGGGCTATGACTCAGCTCCTCTGCTGGGTACCAGGTAGGGGGACAAAGCAGTACTGGAGCCAAGATTTTCAACTGAGGACCTGAAGAGGCAGACCTGCTGAGTTCCCTGCTCAGACTAAGCCACCATCTTGGCTCTGCTGTTGAACAAAACTGCTTGTTGGACTACTCCTTAGATGTTGCAGGTAGGACTTTGGTCTGGCAAGGCCTGGGTCTTAGTTGTTGCATGCCCCTTCCCCTTCTCTATCACAATCAGATTCGCAGTGGTCAAAACCCACAGATTCCCTTGAAATCCTCATAGAGTGACATGAGAGTGGGGGCTCTGAAATAGCAACCTATAACACTGGAGGACTTGGATGTCTACCCTGCAGGCATTACAGGTTCAGGGGAAACCCCTCTGCGTGGAGCTACACTGCCTTAGGGGATGGGCCATGTGGTCAATATCTAGCTGCCTCTCTTACCCTTCTAATGTGGTCTGTCTTAGTCTCTGTGGTGCTTGGGGTGATTCAGCATCACCTTCATCTACTAAATGTCTTTCAGTGGTGTCTTGTCCATGAATAGTTGTCAGTTGCTCTTGTGAGGGGAGCAAAGTCAGCAAAAACCTCTGTCTCCATCTTGGTGATGCCACTCTTCCTACTGAATTCTTTCTTGCACTGGGGAGTGTTCTAAGTCCCAGGAATCTTGTGGAAAACAAGACAAGACAGACAAGTATCCTGTCCTCATGAAGCTTACAATCCAAAAACAACTAAATAACTGATAAACAAATGAATACAGAGCATAACTCCAGAATGTAATAAGTGTTCTGAAGGGAAAAGAGCAATCAAGGAAGGCGATGTTTGCTGGAAGTGGGGCTTGAGTAAGAAAGGGAGCCAGCCTGCTACCTGCTGGCTAAGGGGTGCTCATGGAGAGAGGACTGTATTTCAAAGGCTCTGAAGTAGGAATGAGTTAGCAGAAAGTAGGCCATGGGCCCAGAGCAAAGTGAGTGAGGGGAGAAAAAGAAGGGAGTGGCTGAAGACAAAAGCATTGAAGGCCATGCCAAGGTCAATTTGTATGCTGTTTAGAGGAAATGGGGTTATTGTTATGGGGTTATGTTAAGTAGAAGAATGAGATGCCCTCACTTTTCTTATGATAAGAGCTCTTTGGATTTTGATAGGATGGTTTATGGAGATGGAGAAGGAAGCAGGGAGATTAGTGGGACTGTCATACTAGAGCAGTAAGAGAGTGACAGGCTTGGGCCAGGGTGGTAGTTGGGAGAAGGTAGTGTGGGTTGGAGACATACACTGAAAGTGGAGAGCAGTCCTCATTGATGGGACATTAAAAAACTATAATGGAAAAGAGAGATCAATGATGTTTTCTGGGTTTCTGGCTTATTCAATTGGTACAGACATATGGAGAGCTGGGAGGGCTGTGGGTTCGATGTGTATATGTGTACAAGCAATGATTCTGTATTGGATGTGTGAGATTTAAATGCCTGTTAGACATCTAAGTGGAGATGTCCGGTTGGTAGTTGGATAAAAGTCTTGATTTGGGGGGAGAGTTCAGGGCCAGAAATAAAGATGTGGGGTTCACCAACATGTAAGTTCGTCTTCAAAACCACAAGAGGGCACAAGATAACCGAGGGAAAGACTTAGAAAGAAAGGACCCAGGAGCAAGCAGAGGAACACTCCAGCATTTAAAGGATAGATAGAAGGTTAACATGGAAGGTGATCACAGAAAATGCCTCAAAGAGAATTGTGTTCAAACGTGTCAAATGGTGCCAGATGTGCTGTAGCAGGAGCAAATGCAAAGTGCTGTGGTAATACCAAAGGTGGGGTTGCCTAGGGGGTGCATGAGACCTTGAGCAAATATTTGTTGTGGGGCCCTTGTCTATATGAGCAATTTGATTTAAAAATGTATTATAAAATTTAGGGGGTTTATTAATGAAGATGTAGAATAACGAGTAGGAAGAGGTACTTATGTATTTTTTGATTGGATAGTTAGTGTGTTTGAAGGTTCTTCATCTCATGCCCCAAGTGAGTGTGTCACCCTAAACCAGTGCATCATTACCATTGTAGTGGTGGTAGTTGGTACCATTCTCACACATTCACCATACTGTGCTGGCCAGAGGGCACACACTCTGGGCAGACTCCCCTGAATGCATCCTGATGCTGGATACTCAGTTCTGGATACTGAGGGCATCTGGTCAACAACACACATAGGGTAGGCAGAGCACCCAAAGGGACCTGGCTTAGGCTCAGGGTGACACATCCAGATGGAAGAGATGGCCCCAGCCACCAGAGGGGACTCAGAGAATTTTGAAAAAATTACTCCAAAGCTCAGGGTCTGAGGTAGAGGGTCAGCTTATCTTAGTATAAGGTCAGTGTCGACTGAGGCTGGGGATGCTGAAGAAAGAATCACAGAAATGACAATGGTATTTGATAATCATCCTTTGCCAACATCTTTGAACACCCTCAGTTCATTCTGTGTCTTGCCTTCCTGAGGTCTTGCAACTGCAGACCTTCCTGCAGGCACCAGGCAGTGGCTGACTAGGTTCTGACCATGAGACATAAACTCAGACTTGAACTTAGATTCAGAAGTAAGCCACATGAAGAGGGGACTGCAGGCAGGGCAATCCATCTTCTGGAGGGAGGAAGCATAGAGTCAGAGTTACCTCATCTCTCTATGCCTCAGTTTCTTCAGTCATGGAATGGGGACAATAATAGCACTACTTCACGGGAGTTATCAGCTACTACATGGATTCATGGAAAGCACTTGCAACCATGCTTGGCACATGATAAGAGCCACATAAGCATTCCCATTCTGACAATTGTTCTGCAAGTGTGGTGGCCAAGGCATCAGTTCTCTGGAGTTGACCAGACAGAGCCTCTGTAATGAAATCGCAAGTCTCAGAGGTGTTGAGAGGTGTTGGCTGCAGTGGTTTTTATTATTTGTTTATATTTAATTAATTAATTATTAATTTTGCTGAGGGAGGAAGCAGGTTGATATTATCCTTGGCTGTGCAACTCCAGGGTCTGGCTCTCCTGGAGATTTGTAAGTAGTGTGAAACTCTTTAATGAATTATTTTTCTACTTCAATTCTCCAGAGTGGATTCTTCTGTTTGTACTAAAAATTCTGACTGATAAGATGCTCTGCAAACTGAACTTGAGGATATTGGTTTTACCAAATAGGTAATTAAGGGGTGGATGAGATGGGAAGTCTTCACCAGGAGGTGAGGAACAATGGCATGAAGCTAGACAGCATGTTGGTAGGGTGATCATGTAATTTTTCACCTAAACTGGGACCCTTTTGAGAGTGAAAGTTGGTGCTATTAACAATTAGCATCGAGCAACCAGCTAAAACTGGATTGTCTTGGGTAAACAGGGGTGAATGACCTTCCTAAATATCTACAGAAGAGCAAGTTTCTAGTATAATCATATAACCCAGAGAGTGGATCCAATCACACAATAAGCATTAGTAAGGAATGGAGGATTTAATGACAATGTCATAGGGAAGAGGGAATAGGTTTGCCTCTCATATCATACATACAACATGGAGGAGGGTGGGGAGAGAAAGAAACAGAAATAGACCTGCATAAGTGTCAATGAGAATTTTCACCCATTTATAATTTAATTGTTCATTCACTAAGCATCATGGAACTATTACTGTGCTTTGTGCCAGGTGTACAAAGATGGATAAGGCCCTGTCCCTGAATTCATGCAAAGAAAGACAAATACACATACACACACACCCACCTGCAAGTGCAGACACTGCCCAGACACAGATTGGGCCCACGTGGGCTAAAGGGGGGAGGCTTCCTGGAGAAGGGGATTACAAAGGACTGGGAATTATCTGCATGGCAGGCAGGAATTCCAGGCAGAGGGGAGAGCATGAACAAAGCACAGACAAGGGAAACTGAAAGACACTCAGGCCTGCAGGCCACTCAGCCACTGGAGTGTCACCCACAGGGCAGGGTACAGCTGGAGACACAGACAAGTGAATTGGGGAGGGCTGTTGCACATGTCATGGGGCACAGACCTTCAGACTTCTTTTCAGATAGCAGATCTGGACTGAGCTGATGATTCCCAACCTTCATCAGCTGTCAGTGCTCCATGGCTTTCCTTTTAAAAATTAATGTTTTTTTCTTTTGATAAAATAAACATGGTAAAATTTACCATTTTCCTCACTTTTAAGAGTACAGTTCGCATTGCTATGCAACCCTCACCACCACATCTCCAAACTTATTTTCATCATCCAACCAGTAATCTGTACTCATCACGCACTAACTCCCAACCCCTAGCCCCTGGCGACCACCATTCTACTGTCTGTCTCTAGGAATGTGACAACTCTAGGGACCTCGTTGTAAGTGTAATCATATAGTGTTTGTCCTTTTGTGTCTGGCTTATTTCACTTAGTACATGTCCTCAAGTTTCATCCACATTGTAGCATGCATCAGAACTTCCTCCCTCGTCAAGGCTGAATAATATTCCATTGCGTTTATGTATCATGTTTTGTTTATCCATTAATCCATCAGTGGACATTGGAGTTGCTCCCATTATTTTGGCTCTTGTAAATGATGCTGGTACAAACATGGGTATGTAATTACATTTTCAAGATCCTGCTGTCAGTTATTTTGGATATATACCCAGGAGTGGATTTGTTGGATCATATGGTAATACATGTTGAATATTTTGAGGAAGTGCCCTACTGTTTTCCATGGTGGCTGAATCACTGTACTCTCCTACCAGCACTGCTCATCATGGCGTTCCTTTTCACCAGCCTCACTGTCTCCCTTTCTCAGTAGCTTTCCCAAAACATTTTCAATTTCCTCAGTGTTCTCACTTTCCTGCCTACTATTACACCCTCCTCAAGACCAAACCCCAAACCAAAACACTACCCTTGTCCAATAGATAATTCAGCCTCATAGCAAAAGTACTGGCAAGATTAGTGGTTTGCAGTGACATCATGTTTTACCTTTTGCACACTGATCTTAATGCTTTGTGCCACCTTTCCTTCCCCTCCAGGTGGCCTAAAAGTACCACAGACTGATTGCAAAGTGGATCTTTGTGGAACTTTAGTACTAGTTAAGTTCCTGGTACAGCTTTGCTCCCCAGTAAGTTCCAACCTGTGGCTTTTTCTGTCACCTCGCAAAGACACTCCTTCTCCCTCTGCCAGAGGACAATCTGAACTAGCTAGGTGCCAGCGTGCCCTTATTTCTTTAGAGTTCTAATTATCTTCAGGTTGATGTCAACCAAACTCATCTGGGATTCTGATCCCTTAAAAACATCAAGGAAAGCCTTCACATTGGTCAGAAGGGTGGCAAAAAATTAGGCAACTGAAGAACCAAGATTTACTTTAAAATGACAAATGGCACCTGTAAAGGCAGTGGCACAGCAGTGAATCTTTCAGATAAAACACAAGACAAATGTTGCTTTAGGAGAGGGATGTTACTGATATGAAAAACAGAACAGAGCTGCTAGTCCCTCAAATTCCTCGAGCTTTCTACAAGAGAAGTTGGCCTGAGACCAGACTGAGGTTGTCTATGACACTCCCAGCAGGAGTCTAAAAAGAGAGAGGCTTATCATTTCTGCCTCCTGCAGAGGTGAGGGGCGGTGGAGTGACCCAGATTTTGTCAGAATCATGCCAGGGAGATTCAAGGCTGGAATGAACAGAGACTTGTAAAACTGTTCAGGAAAATACAAGAGGACTCTCCTCATCCTGAGCGCAAGGAGGAATGTGTGGGACCCACTGCTCCTCATCAGAAGACACCAGTGTGAACACAGCAGGACCCTGCCCATGTTTTGTTTACTTTCTTTTTCCAGGGGCTTGATATCCAAATGATGAAGGGCAGATGGGTCACTGTTAGAGAAAAAATTGAAGTCTGAAGTAGAAGAGAAGATAGTAGCAGAGGAATTTACCTTTACAAATCTTGGCAAGTTAGAGTCCAGCATTCTAGGAGAAATTTGTGGTAATGAACCAGAGTTGGCCACCCTCAGGCAATAATAGAGCAGTTGTTCTCACATGGGGAGCATGTAATGACCACCTGGGGTCTTGTTAAACAACACACACATCTACTTCCTGCTAGGTGGGTAAAGATATTCAAAAGAATAAGAGAATCCATAATGCTGAGGTCAAAAAATGTCCTCAATTCTGAAAGAGGGAAGAGGTGGATTCAGGGATTTTCCAAGCATTTCCCAGCAGACAGAAGCTCTGTCTCCGACTGTCCTCAGAACTGTGGTAGTGGCTCCATCAGCTTAGATGGTCCTGTGGGAGCATCTGAACCATATTGAACTCAGGCATGATGGTGGGTGGGAGAAAGAGGGCATTCACGGCCAAGGAGGACCTTGCTGCCTCAGGCAGCCCGAGTTCAGCTGAGGAGGTGTTCTGGTCCAGGGGCTAAACTGCTCTGCTCCTGGCTTTGCATTCCAAAGTGTAGGCATGTCAATGATCAGATCATCAGGGTTTTTTTTTTAAATTGTGGTAAAACACACATAGCAAAATTTACCATTTTAATCCATTCTTGTGTACAGTTCAGTGGTGTTAAGTACATTCACATTGTGGTGGAACCATCATCACCATCCATCTCCCAGACTTTCTCATCATCCCAAACTGAAACTGTATACTCATCAAACACTAACTCTCTACTCCCTTCTCCACTCAGCTTCTGGCAGCTAGTCTATATGAATTTGACTAGCCTTACTACCAAGTATAAGTGCAATCACACAGTGTTTGTCTTTTTGTGTCTGGCTTATTTCACTTAGTACCCGTCCCCAAGGTTCACCCATGTTGTAGTGCATCTCAGAATTTCCTCCCTTTTAAAGGCTGAATAATATTCAATTATATGCACATATCACATTTTGTTTATCTATTCATCTGTCAATGGGCACTTGAGTGCATCCATCCTTTGGCTATTGTGAATAATGCTTCTACAAACATGGGTGTGCAAGTATCTGTTTTAAATTTTAATTTTAAATACAGTCGTTCATTTCTACTGTTGACAGGGTTCCTGGAGCTCCCAGACACAGGAAGATGCTGCGCAAAGTCCTTTTAAATATGTGATCTCATTTAATTCTCCAGACACCCCTGGGAGGCAGGATGTCACTCTATCTTACAGACAAAGCTCAGGTTGGAAACTTGCCAGAGGCCCCATGACGGAAAGTGATAGACCCTGGGGCCCACTGAGCTGGATGAGCTGAGGCCAGCCTATGGCTTCTCAGTCTTCTGTGAACACTGAGTGGGTCGGCTGGGACCTAGGTAAAGTGTAGGTTCTGTTCCTGTAGGTCCCAGGATGGAGACTCTTCATTTCATCAGGCTCCTGCTAGGAAATGTCCTCAATGCTGTTGGAGAAAACACCTGTGAGAAGCAAAGATTTAAGTGTCAGATCCTGTCATCACTCCACTGCTCTGGGAAATACCTTCTTCACTTGCCACTCTGACTGCACACTTGCTAGGGCTGTTCATATCTTTCTTTTCCAATGAATTGCCTTTGCTCCTCAGTCAGAGATCAGTTGACTATATTTATATGGGTTTATTTCTGGGCTATCTCTTCTGTTTCATTGATCTATTTGTCTATTCTTTCACCAATACCACACTGTCTTACTTACTTTGGCTTTATAGTAAGTTTGGAAGTGGGGTAGTTTAATCTATGCATTTGGGTATTTTGCAGCTATCTTCCTGTTGTTGATTACTTTTTTAAAAATTAATTTGTTTGAAAAGGTTTTATTTATTTTTTCAATATACTTTGTTGTTGAGTTAGCTAACATACAGTGTATACACTGTGCTCTTGGTTTCAGGAGTAGATTCCCATGATTCATCGCTTAACATACAACACGTGATGCTCATCTCAACAAGTGCCCTGCTCAGTGCCCATTTCTCATTTCCCTTGTCCCCTGCACCCCCCACAAAACCTTAGTTTGTTCTCTGTATTTAAGAGTCTCTAATGGCCTGCTTTCCTCTCTGTTTGAAACTATTTTTTCCACTTCTTCATCCATGGTTTTCTGTTAAGTTTCTAAAGTTCCACATGAGTGAAAATTTATGATACCTGTCTTTCTCTGACTGACTTATTTCACTTACCATAATACCATCCAGTTCCATCCATATTGTTGCAAATGGCAAGATTTCATTCCTTCTCATTGCCAAATAGTGTTCTATTGTATATATAAACTACATCTTCTTTATCCATTCATCTGTTCATGGACAATTTGGGCTCTTTCTGTAATTTGACTATTGTTGATAGAGCTGCTATAAACATGTGCTCCTATGGTCAGCACTCCTGTATCCTTTGGATAAATTCCTAGCAGTGTTATTGCTGGGTCATAGGGTAATTCTATTTTTAATTTTTTGATGAAACTCCACACTGCTTTCCAAAGCGGCTGCATTAGTTTGCATTCCCACCAACAGTGAGACAGTTCCCATTTCTCTACATCCTTGCCAACATCTGTTGTTTCCAGAGTTGTTAATTTTAGTCGCTCTGACTGGTGTGAGGTTAGTGTCTTATTGTGGTTTTGATGTGTATTTCCCTGATGATGAGTGATGTTGAACATCTTTTCATGTGTCTGTTAGCCATCTGGATGTCTTCTTTGGAAAAGTATCTACTCATGTCTTCTGCCCATTTCTTCAATGGATTATTTGGTTTTTGGGTGTTGAGTTTGATAAGTTCTTTATAGCTTTTGGATACTAACACTTTATCTGATATGTCATTTGCAAATGTCTTCTCCCATTCTATTGGTTGCCTTTTAGTTTTGCCGATTGTTTCCTTTGCAGTGCAGAAGCTTTTTATCTTGATGAGGTCCCAATAGTTCATTTTTGCTTTTATTTCCCTTCCCTTCAGAGACATGTTAAGTAAGAAGTTGCTGCAGTTGAGGTCAAAGAGGTTGTTGCCTGTTTTCTCCTCTAGGGTTTTGATGGTTTCCTGTCTCACATTTAGGTCTTTCACCCATTTTGATTATTTTCATGTATAGTGTAAGAAAGTAGTCCAGTTTTATTCTTTCTTTTCTTAAGTTGGTTTCCATATAACACCCAGTGCTCATCCCCACAAGTGCTCTCCTCCATGCCCATCACCCCTCTTCCGTCCCCGCCAACTCCATCAGTCCTTAGTTTGTTCTCAGCATTCAAGAGTCTCTCCTGGATTACCTTTCCCCCTCTCCCCAACTATTTTCCCCCTTGTTCTCCCCCATGGTTCTCCATTAAGTTCCTCCTAATCCTCCTATATGTGCAAACATATGGTATCTGTCCTCTGTCTGACTTATTTTGCTCAGAATAACACCCTCAAGTTCCATCCATGTTGCTACACATGGCCAGATTTCATTCTTTCTCATTGCCATGTAGTATTACAGTGTATAGATAAACCACATCTTCTTGATCCATTCATCAGTTGATGGACATTTAGGCTCTTTTCATGTTTTGGCTATTGTTGAGGGTGCTGCTATGAACATTGGGGTCATGCACCTCTATGCATCAGCACTCGTGTATCCCTTGGGTAAATTCCTAGCAGTGCTATTGCTGGGTCATAGGGGAGTTCTATTGTTAATTTTTTGAGGAACCTCCACAGTGTTTTCCAGAGGGGCTGTACCAGTTTACATTCCCACCAACAGTGTAGGAGGGTGCCCGTTTCTCCACATCCTTGCCAGCATCTATAGTCTCCTGATTTGTTCATTTTAGTCACTCTGACTGGCGTGAGGTGATATCTCAGTGTGGTTTTGATTTGTATTTCCCTGATGAGGAGGGATGCTGAGCATCGTTTCATGTGTCTGTTGGCCATCTGGATGTCCTCTTCGGAGAAGTGTCTGTTCCTATCTTCTGTCCATTTCTTTGTTTGTTTTTTGGGTGTGGAGTTTGGTGAGTTCCTTATAGATTTTGGATACTAGCCCTTTATCTGATATGTCATTTGCAACTATCTTTTCCCATTCCGTTGATTGCCTATTAGTTTTGTGGATTGTTTCCTTTGCCGTGCAGAAACTTTTAATCTTGATGAGGTCCCAATAGTTAATTTTTGCACTTGATTCCATTGCATTTGGGGATGAGTCAAGTAAGAAATTGCTGCGGTGGAGGTCAAGGAGGTTGTTTCCTGCTTTCTCCTCTAGGGTTTTGTTGGTTTCCTGTCTCACATTCAGGTCCATCAAAATTGTACCAACATTCTTCTCAAAACTAGAACAAACTATCCTCAAATTTGTATGGAACCACAAAAGACCCCAAAAAGCCAAACTAATATTGAAGAAGAAAACCAAAACGGGAGGCATCACCATTCCAGACTTTAGCCTCTACTACAAAGCTGTCATCATGAAGACAGTATGGTATTGGCACAAAAACAGACAGATAGACCAATGGAATAGAATTAGAACTCAGAACTGGACCCAAAAGTATACAGCCAACTAATCTTTGACAAAGCAGGAAAGAGTATCCAGTGGAAAAAAGACAGCCTCTTTAACAGATGGTGTTGGGAGAACTGGATAGCAACATGCAGAAGAATGGAACTAGATCATTTTCTCACACCATACACAAAAATAAGGTCCAGCTTTATTCTTCTGTATGTCACTGTCCAGTTCTCTGTCCCCCTAATGGTCTAGTATTTTCTTAGCTTTATCATTTTTCATAATTTTATCTTCTATTTCACTTATTCTTCCCTTCTGCTTCCTAACTCCTTGTCACTGCATCTAGTTTATTTTGCACCTCATTTAAAGCATTTCTTAATTCACGTGACTACTTCTTAGTTCTTTGATCTCTGCAGCAATAGATTCTCTGCTGTCTTCTATGCTTTTTTGTCAAGGCGAGTGATTAATCTTAAAACTTTTATTCTAAATTTTAAATCAGATATATTGTTTACATCTGTTTTTGAGCAATTCTTTAGTTGTCATTTCTTTCTGGAATTTCTTATGAGGAGACTTCTTCCATTTCATTATTTTGGCTAGTTTTCTGTCTTTACCATGTTTTAATAGCTTGTTTTGTTTCCTGTACCTGACAGCACTATATTAAAAGGGGTCATACACTATCCAGGGCCTGGCCATTCAGGAGGTGTTTTTGGAGTGTGTTTCATGCTCTCTGTTGTTGTGACTCTGGTTGCTTTATATCCTTACTCATAGTTGTGGTTTGGACCTTCCAACAAGTGTGCTTTGATTTGTTTGTTGAAGTAAAACTGGAAAAAATTAAAAAATTTTTTTTAATGTTTTATTTATTTCTAGGAAAGAGAGAGAGAGACAGCTTGAGCAGGGGAGGGTCAGAGAGAGAGGGAATCACAGACTCTGAAACAGGCTCCAGGCTCTGAGATGGCAGTCAACACAGAGCCCGATGCGGGGCTCAAACCCACGAACCGCGAGATCATGACCTAAGCGAAAGTCAGACGCTTAACCAACTAAGCCACTCAGGCGCCCCATGGAAAAAATTTAAAAAGGGGTGGTGGTGGTGGAAGGAGCCTTATCTCATACAAAGATAAATAATGAGGTAGGGAAATGAAAAGAAAAAGAATTTACCAGAGAATCAGAGAAACTATACAGCTTAACCCAGAGAGAGAGAGAGAGAGAGATGAAAATAAAGAAGGAGGAGATACAGAAGATGTGTTAAAGAATAGATAAAAAATGTCTGCTTAAACAAACCAACAACAGAATAGATAAGGGGAGAAATAAGAGGAAGAAAAGGGAAAAAATTATATATATTTACATATACTTATTATATATACATATATATACTTATTATATATACTTATATAAGTTATATAATATATATAAAGTAAATTCAGTCAGTGTCAATCTTGCTCCAATAGATATGAAGTTACCAGGCACAGAAGGGCATGGTTTGGTGTAGGCAGGTTCTGCCTCCACTGTGGACCCATTGTCCATTCCCTGAAGCCCCATATTGCTGGTGATGGGGAGAAAAACAGTGATACCGGTGTCTCCTCCCCTGACCAGGTGTCCCAGACCACTCTGTTCAGGCTGTCCTCAAGTGCCACGGGGATGCGAGCAGCCAGTTTGTCCTGCTCCACAGTCTCTTGAGCCTCCCAGGTGCTTGGCTGGGATTCAAACTCCGATGTCTTAAAGGATGACGTTCAACCCTCTACAGTTCTGGGGAAGTGCTACTCTGCCCAGCCAGCCGACAAAAGGCCTCTGGCTGGTGGGCACCTGCAGAGTCTTTTATCTTCGATACAGCTATATACCTTCTTCCCACAGCACTCAAGAGACTGCTCTCTCTGACTGCATCTCTGAGCTCACTAGTGAGCCCAGGGATGGTTCCCCTCCTCCTCAGATGCGCAAACAGGGCAGCAGGCCCCAGTCCAGAGAAAGCCCCGCAGTTCTGGATCAAGTTAGAAATTGGTTCTTTCTCTGCTTTTTTCCCTCCCATTCTTTGGTTTGTGGTCCAGAGATGTTTTCTCTTGTCCAAATCCAATCTTACAAGTCCACAGCTTCTCTTTCTCTTCCTTTTGTCTCTCCACAGAAGGGGATCCCTCCCCTCCATGCCTACACTGCCCATTTTATCTCTCCCATTTGCAATCACGCACTTTTGGCCTGCCAAATTGTCCCCATGGGTCCTTAGAGAGGTTTCTATCATTCTGTAACCTGAATTTTTGGAATTCCCAGTCTTCTGGCCTCAATACTGCTGTGTCTGAGGGATGAGGGAACTTTGGGTCTCCCTACTACTTTATCATGTTGACTCCTCTCTCTCTGTTATTGATTTCTAGTTTATCTCATTGTGGTATGAAAGCAGATATTATATGATTTCTATTTTGTTAAATTTGTCAAGATGTGTTTCATGGCCCAGAATGTGATCTGTCATGGCAAGTGTTCCATATGAACTTGAGAAGAATGTGTATATTGCTGATTTTGAATGAAGTAGTCTTTAGATGTCCATCATATCGCATTGATTGATAATATGGTTGAATTCAACTATGTCCTTACTGATTTTCTGTATGCCGGATCTGTCTGTTTTTGATAGAGGGCTATTGAAGTCTTTAACTATAAAAGTAGATTCATCTTTTCCTCCTTGCAGTTCTATCACTTTTGTTTTGTGTGTTTCGATGCTGTTTTAGGTGTATGTGTATATACACATTAAGGATTATTGTATCCTTTTGGAGGACATTATGTGGTGTATCTGAAATTAGCATAGCTACTGCTGCCTTTTGATTATTGTTAGCATGGTATATTTTTCTCCATGCATTTACTTTTAATTTCTATGTATTTAGTATTTCTAATACTAAAAGTGGGGTTTTTGTAGACAACATATAGTTGGGTCTTCTTTTATTTATTTATTTTTATCTACTCTAACAATCTCTGTCTGATGGTACATTTAGACCACTGACATTCAAAGTGATTATTGATATAGTCTGATTAATCTCTGCTGTAGTTATTTTTTCTATTTGTTACCCTTGTTCTTTGTTCCTATTTTCATCTTCCACTCTTTTTGTGCCTTTTATGGCTTTAATCAAGCATTTTATATGATTCCATTTTCTCTCTCTAACATATCTTTTATATATTTCTTTCTTTTCTTTTTACTTCTTTTTAGTGGTTGCCCGAGAGTTTGCAGTACACATTTATAACTAATCCAAGGCTTCTTTCAAATAACACAACATTGTTTTACAGGTAGTGTGAGTACCTTATAATGACAAAATAATCCCAATTCTTCCCTCCCTTCCCTTCTATCATTGCTGTCATTTATTTTATTTACATCCAAACATACATCAGCATATACAGATAATATATAATATATATATACACTATATATGTATGATATATACATAAGCATACATAATTGGATACATTGTTATAATTATTATGTTAGATTATTTAAAAACAAAAAAAATAGCACATTCTTATTTTGCCTCATTTACTCCTTCAATGCTCTTCTTTTCTTACATATATCCAAGTTTCTGACATATTATTTTCCTTCTCTCTAAATAACTTTTGACGCTTATTGCAAGGTAGGTCCACTAGCCATGAACTCCATCAATTTTTGTCTGTCTGAAAAGTCTATTTCTCCTTTACTTTTGAAGAGTATTTTCTCATGGTACAGATTCTAGATTGGTGGTTTTTCTTCCTTGCGATGGTTTAATTACTTCATTCCACTCTTCTTCCTTGCATGGTTTCTGAGGAGAAAGTGGACATAATTCTTATCTTTGTTTTTCTATAGGTAAGTTTTGTTTCTTTTCCACTTCTGGCTTCTTTCTGGGTTTTTTCTTTATCTTTGATTTTCTGTGGTTTGAAAATGATATGCTTAAATATAGTTTTCCTGGCATTATCTTACTTGATGTTTCCTGAGCTTCCTGGATCTGTGGTTTGGTGTCTAACATTAACTTGGGGAAATTATCATCTATTGTTTCAAACATTACTTCTGTTTCTTTCTGGTTTTTCTTCTTCTTCTGGTATTCTCATTACATGTATGTTACACCTTTTGTCCTTGTATCTTCTTTTTTCTTTTTTAAAGTGTTCTCTTTGTTTTTCAGGCTTGGGAAGTTTATATTGATATATCTTTAAGCTCAGAAATTCTTTCCTCAGCCATGTCTACTAATGAGCCTGTCAAAGGCATTCTTCATTTCTCTTATAGTGGTTTTCTTTTTAATCTCTAAGATTTATTTTTGGTTATTTCTTAGGATTTTCATACCTATACTTTTATTACTCATCTGTTCTTGCATGAAGTCTACTTTATTCATTAGAAACTTAGCATACTAATCATGGTTATTTTAAATTCCCAGTTTGATAATTTCAACATTCCCACCATATCTTGTTCTGATGCTCACTCTCTCTCTTCAAATTGTGTATCTTGCCTTTTAATATGCCTTGTAATTTGTTCTTGATAGCTAGATATGATGTATCAGTTAAAGGGAACTTCTACAAAGAGGTCTTTAGTAATGTGGTATAAGCTGTGTATGTGGTGGGGGGTAGTTTTCTATAGTCCTATGATTAGATCTTAGTCTTTAAGGGGTCCTGTGCTTCTGGGCTGTGAACTTCACAAGTGTTTCTCAAGTTTCTTTCCCTCTCTCTTTAGGTGGGAGAAGATGGCTAGTGTGGGCTGGAGTTGTGTATTTCCCTCCCCCCATCACTTAGACTCTGATAATATCCCAGGAGGTTAAGCTCTGGTTAACTACTTTTTCCTGAGGGTAGGACTTGTCAAGAAGAATAGAATGCTCTGGGTTCTTTCACAATGCCCCAATTTTCCCTCTTCATGCCTGAGGCACAAGACGATATTACTTTGATATTTACGGTGAGAACATAGCCCAGCTCCTGGTGGTAGGTTTCACAATATTGTGGGGCCTTTCCACGACTGGATATCCCTGGAGTTTTTAACTCAGACTTGTTCACACGGAGCTTCTGTTAACCAATCAATTACAGTTCTGGTTTTCCTACCCTGGCTCTGGTTCTCATGATAAATTCTGTTTGAGTCTCTGCTCCAGGAAGATGTGACTCCCTGTGTTCACCTGTCTCTTCAATTTGGGGGCAGCATTTTCCCATGTCCTCACTTTTCTTCTTTATCCAAGATTTGTTGATTGTTCAGTCTGTTCAGGATTTTATTTATTTTTAGGATGAAGTTGCAACTTCAAAACTCCTTCCATATGTAACTGGAAAACAGAAATCCATTCAGATCCTGTTTTTATTTAAAATTTAATGATTTGTCTATCAAAGATTTTTTGCATCAATTCAGAATTTTAAAAATAAATATTGCATTTGGGGCATGTGGGTGGCTCAGTCAGTTAAGCATTGGATTCTTGATTTGGGCTCAGGTCATGATCTAATTTTGTGAGTTTGAGCCCTGCATCTGACTCTGCACTGACAGTGCTTGAGATTCACTTTCCTTCCGTCTCTCTCTGCCCTTTCCTTGCTCACTCTTTCTCTCTCTCAAAATAAATAAACTTAAAAAAATACATACTGCATTAATATATATTAATCATCTGGATGACTGAGTGTTTTCCCCCTCCCCTATACTTTATTCACAAGGTGCATGCCTCCCGTACCTGACCCTATTTCTGACACTGTATGGAAGTTCTTAATTTTAATGGATTTTATAATTTTTATCCTTTGTAGTTAAAATGTTTGTATAATGTTTAAGAAATCTTTGCTCACTCCAAGGTCAAGATGATATCCTTTCAGAAGCTTTATTGCTTGCATTTCATGTTTAGAATTACAAGTTATCTTAAATTTATTTTGTGTGTAGTGTCATCCTGTGACTTATACACAAAAGTTTAAAAGATGTTACCTTGTTATCTTGTGGTTTGTATAGTTTTTTGACAAGAAATCCCTTGTAACCTTTGTTCTTCTGTATATAATGTGCCCTTTTCCCTCTGGCTACCTTCAAGATATTATCCTTGTCTTTGATTTTTAATGGTTTGAATATGATATATCTAGGGGTGTGTGGGTGCACATGTGTGTGTATGTGTGTGTTGGTGTTTATCCTACTTGGTGTTTCTGAGCTTGTTAAATTTGTGATTTGGTGTCTGATATTTAGGAATATTCTCAGCCTTTTATTAAAAATAAATTTACCTGTTCCATTCTCTCTCTTCTCCTTCTGAAATCATATATATATGTTACCTAACATATATATATGTTAGACCATCTGATATTGCTCCATAGTCCTCTTCTGTACTGATTCCTACCTCAATTATGTTGAATCTACATCAACTATGTTGATGAACCTGCTGAAGGTATTCTTCATCTCTGTCACTGTGATTTTCATTTCTATCATTTCCATTGATTCTGATAGTTTTTATCTCTGCTGAAATTACCCACCGATATTGCATATTCCAACTTTTCCATGGGTTCTTTTGCCATATTAATCATAATTAGTCTAATTATTTGTTTGATACTTCCAAAATCTGCATAATATACATCAATTTATTTTCTCTTGGCAATGTGGGTCTTTTATTTTGATTTTTTAAATGCCTTATATTTTCCTGAAAGCCTGGCATTTATATGAGTCAGTAGAGACACAGGTGCATAGATTTTATGCCTGATGTAAACAAACCCTTGCACTGAGCCTTTCATGTGGGAGTGTGTCAGTCTAATCAAGAGTTGATTTTGGCTTGAGATTTCTTGTTGCTGTGGCTGCTCTCAGTGCACCACGGACTTAAAATTCCTCTAGTGTGAGTCTGTGTTTAGGATGAGCCTGGTTTGCCAGAGGGTTTTTAAAAAATCAGTGTCTGCTCCTCTTTAGCTTTAGGTCTTCCCTTTGGGCTGAGCCTCAGAGACAGTATCTTCCCACACTCTCATACTGTTCTTGCAGGAACTGTTACTTGTCTATCAAAACCTCTTGGCCTCATGGAGGATGGAAATCTCTGTTGTTTTGATTAAGACTCAGTCTCGGGCATACACTGTGTTGTTGGGTCTCAGTGTTGTGGTCTTCTCAGTGGTCCTTCCCACCCCAGCTGTAGTTCTTGGCACAGAATATATTCCTGCCCTCCACCAGGGCTGGGGACTTTTTCTGTTCCCTTGTCTCAGCTGCAATGGGGTTTCACTAGTACAAGAAGGGCAGCGTACTCTATCCTTGGAAGTCAAAGTTTTTGTTATGTAAAGGGATGGGGAGAAGGATCTGGGCAGATTTTGTGCCTTTCCGTCAGTGGCTGCTGTCTTATCACCCATGGTCAGCTTTAGAGGGATCCCATCCTCAAAACACTCACTGCCGTTGTGCTACTACCCTGTGAGGTAAACTGAGAAGAGCCTTTAAGAAGATCCAAGTTTCACCTAAATCTGTGGCACTGAACAGACCAGGCTCAGCCTTTAGTGATGTATTAAGAATATTAATCTAATTCCTCTCACTAATGTGGGGTGGCATCAGGTAAACAAGTGTCTGTCTCTCCTTGGAAATATCTGTCTTTTCTTGAGATTTACATTCACTGGCTGCCTTGCAACCTCAAATCTTTAAGGGGTTCAATAAAAAATTGTGAAGCTCTAGATTGTCCTATGTTTTTGTTGTTGCTGTTGTTGTAAGGTGGAACTATGCCCTTCCCAGTTTTCTGTATCTGTAGAAAAAAAACAATAAGCCCCAAATGGAGTCACTATGTTAAGCCCCATGTCAGCAGACCAAGACTTAATACCTAACTTAATTGCAGTTTCAGCCTTTCCCAGAAATTTACCCTTTAACTGGTCAATTTGGAATTACTTGGTCAGCACCAGAGAGATAATCCACTCTGTAGACCCATCCCATCCCTGATAGGAAGGTGACCTTGTCTGAAACAATCAAGTCTCTGTTAGAAACTTTCTTGTCCTGCCTCCTTCTGTTTATAAACACCTTTCATTTTTCACAGCTCTTTGGGCTCCTTGCCTGCTAGCTGGGCTGCAGCCTGATTCAAGAATCTTTGAATAAAACCAATTAGATCTTCAAATTTCCTCAGTTGAATTTTGTTTTTTAACAGATTGGTGGCAGCAGCAGGAACGAAGGCTTCCAACAGGTTCAGGGACAACAAGAAACAGAGGCATGGTACCTGCAAACTCTTTTGAATTCATTCTCTTTCTCACTATTTCTGAGGGATGTGGGTAACTTCCTCTCAGTTTTGAGCTCCTATGTCTTTGCATCAAGTCCATGATATAATTGGCTTCCTAGTCAATTCTGTGTAGGGAGCTATTGGTAGTTCATACCATAATGCCCCATTTGTGAACCCCAACACTTGGTTCTGTTTCCAGTTCCATGTTGGAAACAACATACCTGCAGTTTAGTCTGCAATTTGCCATTTGTTTGGAATCCTTCTCCAGATCCCATGTTGAGAACTGCTGGTGATGCACACGGGCCTTCTAATGGCCAGTCTGTGGTAACATCTCCTTGGTTACTGCTGGTGTATTAACATGCACATAAGGTGATGGCTGTTGCTAATGTGCATCTTGGAGGGCAAAAGCCACAAAATTGGTGTGCATGGCCAAACACTGAAAAGCTGTTGGAGCAGTTGATGCTTGGGTGGCTCAGTTGGTTGAATGTCCAACTCTTGATCTCAGCTCAGGTCTTAATCTCAGGGTCATGAGGTTGAGCCAAACTGGGTATGGAGCCTACTTAAGAAAAAATCTATTGGAGCAGTCACCACCTAACTCAAAGACTGCTGTGTTGGGATAAGTTGATCACAGGAACAGGGTAGATTGATACCAAGTCACCTGATAACCTTAAAAAATTTCTATGCAGATAGATACACTGTAAAACACCACACACAATCCCCAAACACAAAAGACCCCCAATAGCCAAAGTAATATTGAAGAAGAAAACCAAAACGGGAGGTATCACCATCCCAGACTTTAGCCTCTACTACAAAACTGTCATCATCAAAACAGTATGGTATTGGCACAAAAACAGACACATAGACCAATGGATCAGAATTGAGAACTCAGAGCTGGACCCAAAGGTATACAGCCAACGAATCTTTGACAAAGCAGGAAAGAACATCCAATGGAAAAATGACAGCCTCTTTAACAGATGGTGTCGGGAGAACTGGACAGCAACATGCAGAAGATTGAAACTAGATCATTTTCTCACACCATACACCAAAATAAACTCAAAATGGATAAAGGACCTGAACGTGAGACAGGAAACTATCAACACTCTAGAGAAGAAAGCAGGAAACAATCTCCTTGCCCTCCACCGCAGCAACTTCTTACTTGACACATCCCCAAAAGCAAGGGAATCAAGAGCAAAAATAAACGATTGGGACCTCATCAAGATTAAAAGCTTCTCCACGGGAAAGGAAACAATCCACAAAACTAATAGGCAACCAATGGAATGGGAAAAGATAGTTGCAAATGACATATCAGATAAAGGGTTAATATCCAAAATCTATAAGGAACTCACCAAACTCCACACCCGAAAAACAAACAACCCTGTGAAGAAATGAGCAGAAGATATGAACAGACATTTCTCCAAAGTGGACATCCAGATGGCCAACAGACACATGAAACGAAGCTCAGCATCCCTCCTCATCAGCGAAATACAAATCAAAACCACACTGAGATACCACCTCACGCCAGTCAGAGTGGCTAAAATGAGCAAATCGGAGGACTCTAGATGCTGGCGAGGATGTGGAGAAACGGGCACCCTCCTACACTGTTGGTGGGAATGTAAACTGGTACAGCCCCTCTGGAAAACAGTGTGGAGGTTCCTCAGGAAACTAACAATAGAACTCCCCTATGACCCAGCAATAGCACTGCTAGGAATTTACCCAAGGGATACAGAAATGCTGAGGCATAGGAGCACATGTACCCCAATGTTCATAGCAGCACTCTCCACAATAGCTAAAACATGGAAAGAGCCTAAGTGTCCATCAACAGATGAATGGATCAAGAAGATGTGGTTTATCTATACCATGGAATACTACATGGCAATGAGAAACAATGAAATCTGGCCATGTGTAGCAACATGGATGGACCTTGAGGGTGTTATGCTGAGCGAAATAAGTCAGGCAGAGAAGGACAAATATCATATGTTTGCAAGTATAGGAGGATTAGGAGGAACTTAACGGAGGACCATGGGGGAGAAGGAGGGGGGAAATGGTGGAGGAAAGGGAGAGAGGCGAACCATGAGAAACTCTTGAATGCTGAGAACAAACTGAGGACTGATGGGTGTGGGGGAGGAGGGGGGAGATGGGCATGGAGAGGGGCACTTGTGGGGATGAGCACTGGGTATTACATGGAAACCAACTTGAGAATAAACTATTTGTAAAAAATCCAAACAAACAAAACAAACAAAGAAAAAGTGAAAATAAGATGGTGCCCTGCAATAGAGCAAATTTTTGGCCTCATTGGTGATCATCTCATTGAATTTAACTTCATCCTGCCTGGGTAGCTATTTAATTTCAAACTCTATGTTCCAGAAAATTATTTTTGTCAAAATACATCTACCCAGGGGGCGCCTGGGTGGCTCAGTCAGTTAAGCTTTAGCTCAGGTCATGGTCTCACAGTTCGTGGGTTCGAGCCCTGCGTTAAGTTCCGTGCTGACAGCTCATAGCCTGGGGCATGCTTCAGATTCTGTGTCTCCGTCTCTCTCTACCCCTCCCCTGCTCACACTCTGTCTCTCTTTCTCTTAAAAATAAATAAACATTAAAAAAAGGATAATTAAAAATTAGAACTATAAGCGGTACCTAAAAGAAGACTGTAAGGCTGATGTGACTCCTATTACATCACTCTATCCTTTATCTGAATACTTATTCTAGTAAACTTCTGTCTGAATTGCCTTTCCATTCTGAAGAGACTATTAAACATTGAACTTTTAAAATAAGACCATCCAAGGCTATATAGGCAATCCTTTTCAGGTATCTTTTACTCCTTGGTCAAAGACCAAACTAAAAGGCCATAGGACGGGAAGTCACTGTTCTGACTGAACTTGCAATCATAATGGACCACTTTTAAAGGACTTTGGGACAAGACTATTAACAAGTCTTCCTAAGGTATTGGCTTTACAGATGCCCCAATATCTACTCTCCAGGTGGGCTTCCAAATGAGTGCTTCCCAGAGTTGATGAGACTCAGGGTTTTCTGGTAAACTGCTATATTATTCTCTTAAATAGCCAAGGAAATCTAAAATTCAAAATAATGGAAGTCTTTGCCAAATTTTGGTAGGTAACAGAGCCTGAAGATGGGGTCCTGGGAAAACCGGCAGCAACTAGTGAGCAGCCAGCCAGGGTGAGGATTCTAACCAGAGTCAGCTCTCCTGGGTCTCTGTCTGTAATACCGAGTTGAGAAAGGAAATAAAAATATCTTTTGAATGCTCTTTGGGGGATACTTCTTGAAGCTAATGGGTTGTTTAATACTACCAGGAATATTTATTATTTGTCCTGGCTTAAACCTGGCAAGATATTTAAAAGGATCTTATTTTTAAGTACCTCTGTGATCAGAAATAGGCCAGATTGGAAGTTAATATTCAAAACATGATAGGAAATTCTTCTTTAGGTCTTCTCCCCTAAGCTAAAAGGAAACTATGTGCCCAGAGGGAAAGAAAAACCTTCTAAGGCCTTTGTAAAAGGATTTACTAAAGCATTCTGGAGACATGCAGCTCTAAATCCAGAACATAGACAACTTTTGATTTCCATTTTAGTAGGAAATCTCCTTGTTATAGAAAAAATATTGAAGATAATGTAGTTGGATGGATGGATCAACCAGTCATTTAGGCTGCAACCCAAATCTTTGAGGAATGAAAAGCAACTGTCCTTATCTTACAAATCTTTGAAAACCAGAAATGCAGTTCCAGAAACTGACAAAGTCCAGCTATCCTCTTTACCAATCCCCCAAATTTCATCTATTAATCTCAAAAAGCTTATATGGTTTGTAAAAATTCTGCCTCAGGAAACTAGAGTCTTTCTGATGGGAACTTGTGTTCTTTCCCTGCGCCTTAGAGCTGTAAACGTTCTCCCTGGGCTTCTCCAGGAATACTTATCCAGGCCATATTTTTTTTTCCTATTCTCTCTTTTTTAAGTATTTTTTTTTACACAGATAGTTTACTGTCAAGTTGGTTTCCATATAACACCTGGTGCTCATCCCCACAAGTGGCCTCTACCATGCCCATCTCCCCCCTCACCCCCACACCCATGAGTTCACAGTTTGTTCTCAGCATTCAAGAGTCTCTCATGGTTTGCCTCTCTCCCTTTCCTCCACCATTTCCCCCCTTCTTCTCCCCCATGGTCCTCCGTTAAGCTCCTCCCAATCATCCTACACGTGCAAACATATGATATTTGTCCTTCTCTGCCTGACTTACTTCGCTCTGCATAACACCCTCAAGGTCCGTCCATGTTGCTACACATGGCCAGATTTCATTCTTTCTCATTGCCATGTAGTATTCCATGGTATAGATAAACCACATCTTCTTGATCCATTTGTCCGTTGATGGACACTTAGGCTCTTTCCATGTTTTAGCTATTGTGGAGAGTGCTGCTATGAACATTGGGGTACATGTGCTCCTATGCCTCAGCATTTCTGTATCCCTTGGGTAAATTCCTAGCAGTGCTATTGCTGGGTCATAAGGGAGTTCTATTGTTAGTTTCCTGAGGAACCTCCACACTGTTTTCCAGAGGGGCTGTACCAGTTTACATTCCCACCAACAGTGTAGGAGGGTGCCCGTTTCTCCACATCCTCGCCAGCATCTAGAGTTCTCTGATTTGCTCATTTTAGCCACTCTGACTGGCGTGAGGTGGTATCTCAGTGTGGTTTTGATTTGTATTTCCCTGATGAGGAGGGATGCTGAGCATCGTTTCATGTGTCTGTTGGCCATCTGGATGTCCTCTTTGGAGAAGTGTCTGTTCATGTCTTCTGCCCATTTCTTCACTGGGTTGTTTGTTTTTCGGGCGTGTAGTTTGGTGAGTTCCTTATAGATTCTGGATATTAACCCTTTATCTGATATGTCATTTGCAACTATCTTTTCCCATTCCGTTGGTTGCCTATTAATTTTCTGGGTTGTTTCCTTGGCTGTGCAGAAGCTTTTAATCTTGATGAGGTCCCAACAGTTTATTTTTGCTCTTGATTCCCTTGCTTTTGGGGATGTGTCAAGTAAGAAGTTGCTGCGGTGGAGGTCAAGGAGGTTGTTTCCTGCTTTCTCCTCTAGGGTGTTGATAGTTTCCTGTCTCACGTTCAGGTCCTTTATCCATTTTGAGTTGATTTTTGTGCATGGTGTGAGAAAATGATCTAGTTTCATTCTTCTGCATGTTGCTGTCCAGTTCTCCCAACACCATCTGTTAAAAAGGCTGTCTTTTTTCCATTGGATATTCTTTCCTGCTTTGTCAAAGATCAGTTGGCTGTATACTTTTGGGTCCACTTCTGAGTTCTCAATTCTGTTCCATTGGTCTATGTGTCTGTTTTTGTGCCAATACCATACTGTCTTGAGGATGACAGCTTTGTAGTAGAGGCTGAAGTCTGGGATGGTGATACCTCCCGTTTTGGTTTTATTTTTCAGTATTACTTTGGCTATTCGGGGTCTTTTGTGGTTCCATACAAATTTTTGGATAGTTTGTTCTAGTTTTGAGAAGTATGCTGGTGCAATTTTGATTGGAATTGCATTGAATGTGTAGAGTGCTTTAGGTAGTAATGACATCTTAACTATATTTATTCTTCCTATCCATGAGCATGGAATGTTTTTCCATTTCTTTGTGTCTTCTTCAATTTCCTTCATAAGTTTTCTATAGTTTTCATCATACAGATCTCTTGTATCCTTGGTTAGGTTTATTCCGAGGTATTTTATGGTTTTTTGTGCAATTGTGAATGGGATCAGTTTCTTGATTTCTCTTTCTGTTGCTTCATTATTGGTGTATAAAAATGCAACCGATTTCTGTACGTTGATTTTGTACCCTGCAACTTGGCTGAATTCTTGGATCAGTTCTAGTAGGCTTCTGGTGGAGTCTGTCGGGTTTTCTATGTAGAGTATCATGTCATCTGCGAAGAGTGAAAGTTTGACTTCCTCTTTGCCAATTCTGATGCCTTTGATTTCCTTTTGTTGTCTGATGGCTGATGCTAGGACTTCCAGCACTATGTTAAACAACAGTGGTGAGAGTGGACATCCCTGTCGTGTTCCTGATCTCAGGGGGAAAGCTCTCAGTTTTTCCCCGTTGAGGATGATGTTAGCTGAAGGCTTCTCATAGATGGCTTTGATGATGTTTAAGTAGGTTCCTTCTATCCCAACTTTCTCGAGAGTCTTTATTAAGAAGGGATGCTGTATTTTGTCAAATGCTTTTTCTGCATCTATTGACAGGATCATATGGTTTTTATCTTTTCTTTTATTGATATGATGGATCACATTGATTGATTTGCGAATGTTGAACCAGCCCTGTAACCCAGGAATGAATCCCACTTGATCTTGGTGGATGATTCTTTTGATATGCTGCTGGATTCGATTTGCAAGGATCTTGTTGAGAATTTTTGCATCCGTATTCATCAAGGATATTGGCCTATAGTTCTCTTTTTTTGCTGGATCTCTGTCTGGCTTGGGAATCAGAGTGATGCTGGCTTCATAAAATGAGTCCGGGAGTTTTCCTTCGACTTCTATTTTTTGGAATAGCTTGAGAAGAATTGGGATTAATTCTGTTTTAAATGTCTGGTAGAATTCCCCAGGGAAACCATCAGGTCCAGGGCTCTTATTTGTTGGGAGATTTTTGATCACTGATTCGATTTCTTCACTCGTTATGGGTCTGTTCAGGTTTTCTATTTCTTCCCGTGTGAATTTTGGTAGTGAGTGTGTGTTTAGGAATTTGTCCATTTCTTCTAAGTTGTCCAATTTGTTGGCATATAATTTTTCATAGTATTCCCTGATAATTGCTTGTATTTCTGAGGGGTTGGTTGTAATAAGTCCATTTTCATTCATAATTTTGTCTATTTGGGTGCTCTCTCTTTTCTTTTTGATAAGCCTGGCTAGAGGTTTGTCAATTTTGTTTACTTTTTCAAAAAACCAACTCTTGGTTTCATTGATCTGTTCAATTGTTTCTTTGGTCTCTATGTTGTTTATTTCTGCTCTAATTTTTACTATTTCTCTTCTTCTACTGGGTTTAGGGCGTTCTTGTTGCTCTGCCTCTAGCTCCTTTAGGTGAGCTGTTAGATTTTGGACTTGTGCTTTTTCTAATCTCTTGAAATAGGCCTGGAGAGCAATGTACTTTCCTCTTAGGACTGCCTTGGCCGCATCCCATAGATTTTGAATTGTTGTGTTTTCATTTTCATTTGTTTCCATATATTTTTTAATTTCCTCTCTAATTGCCTGATTGGCCCATTCATTCTTTAGAAGGGTGTTCTTTAACCTCCATGTTTTTGGCGGTTTTCCAGACTTCTTCCTGTAATTGATTTCAAGTTTCAAAGCATTGTGATCTGACAGTGTGCATGGTATGATCTCTATTCTTTTATATTTATTGAGGGCTGCTTTATGTCCCAGTATGTGATCTATCTTGGAGAATGTGCCATGCGCACTTGAGAAGAAAGTAAATTCCCTGGCCTCAGGATGTAAAGTTCTAAATATATCCGTCAGATCCATCTGGTCCAATGTGTCTTTCAAGTCCATTATTTCTTTAGTGATTTTCTGTCTGGTTGACCTATCCATTGCTGTAAGCGGAGTATTAAAGTCCCCTGCTATTAGCACATTCTTATCTATAAGCTTGTTTCTGTTTGTGATTAATTGTTTTAGATATTTAGGTGCTCCCATATTCGGTGCGTAGACATTTATGATTGTTAGTTCTTCCTGATGGATGGACCCTGTAATTATTATGTAGTGCCCTTCTTCATCTCTTGTGATTGTCTTTAATTTAAAGTCCAGTTTGTCTGATATAAGTATCGCTACTCCGGCTTTCTTTTGATTTCCTGTAGCATGATATATATTTCTCCATCCCCTTACTTTTAATCTGAAGGTATCTTCCCGTCTAATATGAGTTTCTTGTAGACAGCATATAGATGGATTTTGTTTTTTTATCCATTCTGCTACCCTATGTCTTTTGATTGGAGCATTCAGCCCATTTACATTCAGTGTTATTATTGAAATATGTGGGTTTAGAGTCTTTGTATCTTTTGTAGGGTTCATATTTGTGGTGGTGTCTCTGGTATCTTTGTTCCTTGCAACCTTTCCTTCAGAGCGTCCCCCTCAGGATTTCTTGTAGGGCTGGCTTAGTAGTGACAAGTTCTTTCAATTTCTGTTTATTCGGAAAGGTTTTTTTTATCTCTCCTTCTATTTTGAATGACAGGCTTGCTGGATAGAGGATTCTTGGTTGCATATTTTTACTGTTCAACACATTGAAGATCCCCATTCCTTTCTGGCCTGCCAAGTTTCAGTAGATAGGTCTGTCACCACTCTGAAAGGTTTCCCTTAGTATTTTAGGGCCCTTTTCTCCCTAGCTGCTTTCAGAATTCTCTTTGTCCTTATATTTTGCCATTTTAACTATGATATGCTGTGGAGAAGATCGATTCAAGTTACGTCTTAGGGGTTTCCTCTGAGCCTCTTGTATTTCAACATTTACTTCCTTCCCCATGTCGGGGAAGTTCTCTGCTATAATTTGTTCCAGGACTCCTTCACCACCTTTCCCTCTCTCTTCTTCTTCTAGGATTCCTATGATATGGATATTGCTGCGTTTGACCGTGTCGCTGAGTTCTTGAACTCTTCTTTCCTGTTCCTGGATCATTTTGTCTCTTTTTTTTTTTTGTCAGCTTCTTGTTTTTCTAGAATGGTGTCTTCTAAATCACTTATTCTCCTTTCTGCCTCTTCAATCCGTGCATTGGAGGTCTCTAATTTATTATGTATCTTATTTCTCGTTTTTTTTTTAATTCTTCATGTCTGTTTATATTATCCATTGTGTCTGTAGCCATAGTTTCTTTGATGTCCCCTATGCTTTTTTCAAGCCTAGCTATTAATTTTATGATTATTATTCTAAAATCTTGTTCAGTTATGCTGCTGATATCTGTTTTGAGCAGTTCATTAGCTGTCATTTCTTCTTGGAGTTTCTTTGGAGGAGAGCTCTTTCGTTTCTTCATTTTAGTTAGCTTTCTGGCTCTTGTTAGATTTAAAGACTTGTTATGTTCTCTGCACCTATGAGCACTGCTGTATCCAAGAAGACTCTTTGACTGTCCAGGGCCTATCCTTTCAGAGTGTGTTTTTCGAATGGTATCTCTTAGTCTCTCTTGTTGGGACCTTGGTTATTTTATTTTCCTACTCATAGTGATATTTGGGACTCTCCACCTTGTGTACTCTGGCTTGTTTCTTGAGGTGGCCCATGGTCAAGTAGCCAGAGGAAGGCCATTGTGGCAGGAGTATGTCGGGAGGCCGGCTATGGCCGGGGTCCAGCGGTCCCTGGATCCAGATCAGAAGAGCAAAGACTAGGGGCGCCTGGGTGGCTTAGTCGGTTAAGCGTCCGACTTTCACTTATGTCATGATCTCGCAGTTCGTGGGTTTGAGGCCCGCGTCGGGCTCTGTGCTGACTGCCAGCTCCAAGCCTGAAGCCTATTTCAGAGTCTGTATCTCCCTCTCTCTCCTACCCTCCCCTGCTCACGCTGTGTCTCTCTCTCCTAGAAATTTAAAAAAAAAAAAAAAAAAGAAGAAGAAGAAGAAGAGCAAAGACTAGCAAGGGCTTCTACAGAACTAAAAGGCTCACTGTTGGGCTCCTGATGGGGTCTCTGCAGCACGTAATCTCTTATGTCATTAACTGTTGGCAAATCCAAGGCACTGCTCTCCTCAGACTGGCTGCCTGGAGTGGCTTCCTGGGTCGTCATAGTCTGACTGACAACAGCAGCACATCCAAATCCGGAAGTGGAGACGCCATATTTGTTATCTATCCAGGCCATTATTTAAAAATGAAAACCTCAGGGAGGTAATTCTTATCAGAAGGAAAATAGAAGGGGGTAAAGATTATTTGAAACTTAGGTGAATGAAAAATTTCAAGTGTCTTCCCCATTTATTTAGAAGAAAAAGCATTAGCTATCTGGATAGGTGAACTGTTCTCTTGTAATCTAGTGAGTTTTGTATTATCATGCCCATCTTATGGCTAAAATTATAGAATGGAAGCTATAGTGTGTGTGTGTGTGTGTGTGTACTGTCAAATACATGTGTTTGGTGTAGATGTGTGATATCTTCTACCTCTGGATGGTATTGCCAAAACTTATTTGTAAAAGAGTCCTATTTAATTGACTTAAAGAAATTAATCATTTATATAAATTAAGTGTCCTAAGACTTTCAGAAATACAATAGGAACTAACTCAATGCCTTTCAGATTCATCTGATCTGGGAAAATATTTGGTATTAAAGGTAATTTAAATATATTAGTTGAATTAAATACATATGTGTTTAGAATGATCAAGAGTGAATATAATTTTGGCTTGCAACTTTTATTCTTGCTGGGTTTATTAGTCAAGTAAGTTCATATGATCTTTGTCACAAAGTTTGTCAGCAAGCATATAACTTGGTATGATAGATTTTTCATAAGTAATTTAAACATAATTGTTGAGAAAGGGTGAATTAAATAAATATAAGTGGGATAAAAGCTTTTAGGAAAACTTTTTAAATTGTTTTCTGATGTCTTTTTGATAATCTGAAACCTTACAGTTTTACTAAGTTAAAGTAAGTGATGGATGTTCATTAAATATCTAGATCATTTGCAGATAAGATAAAATATTGAAATATTAATTGATGAACATGGGTTTATTTACTTTGGGTTTCCTTTTGCAGAGGAACTAAAGCTATTTGGATCTATTAGTAAACATGTCCTGTGTCACACTGACAAATTCACTACAAGAAAGCTTTCATTTACAAAAGTTATACAAAGATTTATAAATCTTCCAGTCCATAGAAGGCTAGGAAAAGAGACTGTCCACAATTGTTTACTTCTTAGCTTTCACCAGAAATTAAGGTTTTTAAGGGTTATGAATTTTAATAAACTTAATTAAAGCTTCTAAAAATGTGACCCATCTACAAGGAAAGTAGGAGAAAGTATGAGGAATGGAAACATATTTTTGTTGAAGGGAAAGAATGTAATTTTGTCCTAAAGTAACATTGATTATTTTAGAATGAGAAACAGGACAAAATCTGAATACACAAAAGAAAGTTGTAGAAGGTTTGTGGAAAAAGAATCTTTGGGAAAATGATTTTAATATGTAGTCAAGCTGGCTAAGATAGAATGAAGTTAATTAAGTCGAATGAATTTTGATATCAAAAGTAAGCTGGTAGCAAAATTAGAATTTGAGTTTCTCTTTGTTAAAAGGACAACTAAGTATTGTTGATGATGTTAAATTAATTGGTTTATTTGCTATGGTACATTACATAGGAAGCATTTTATGATACAGTACTTGAAAAAAATAAAGGCAAGTAATGCAAGAAACGGGAAGACAATAAGGAATTCCAGGAGTGGAGGCAGGAGAGAAGGGGAGAAAGCTGAACTAGAAACTTGTGGTTCAAAGACAACAGCAAAAGGTAAGGCTCTACAGTCATCAGCTTCCAAAACCCAGAGCTGGGCCACATTGTCAGCACTGTTGGTAATGCAAGCTGGGATTTAGTCAGTCATTTAGTGCCATCCAGCTAACCAGTAGAAGAGCTAAAACAAAGTGAGGGACCCTCCAGCCAGGGAGAAGGTGGGTGTGGAGTGGAGCAAAGGAGCCAAATCCTGGCTGTTATTGCAGATCACAGTCAGGAAAGAGAGTAGGGATATGGGCTAGACTGGTGGAGAATTGTGCTAGAAGCACAAGAAAGGCCCTGCAAGCAGAGTGTGGGGGTGGGCATGAGGGTGGGGGGAGTGGGGCTGCTGCCGCCTTTGCTATTCACTACCTTGTACCTGTTTTACCTTTGATAAAGATTAAAAAGAACCCCATACTGATGAGGGATAGAAGCAGAAAAATGTTCTCCATTAGCCCAGAAGCCTGACATATAGCTTGCATGGTTTCCACAAGGATCCAATATGTGCTGGTTGCTATGTTCTTAAAAGGTCTCACTAATATATCTCTGCCTGTATACCTCACCAATAGCAGTTAATATCAAACTGAATGATAAGCACCAGGGAAATCTTGGGAAAGTAGTTTTAGGAGAAGAAATTCCAAGAAGACATTTTTTATCTAATACTCCCTGCACATCTCCTTCCCCTTGAGCACGAAGCATACAACAGCAAAAGTGCAGCCCTTTCTGCCCATGGGTCATGCTATAACTAAATTGCAGTAAGGGTCTCAAGAATGCTTTCTTGGGGCGCCTGGGTGGCTTAGTCGGTTAAGCGTCTGTCTTTCGCTTGGGTCATGATCTCGCGGTTCGTGGACTCGAGCCCCGCGTCGGGCTCTGTGCTGACTGCCAGCTCAGAGCCTGAAGCCTGTTTCAGTCTGTGACTCCTTCTTTCTCTCTGACCCTCCCTTGCTCACGCTGTCTCTCTCTCTGTCTCTCCTAGAAATAAATAATAAACATTAAAAAAAAAAAAAGAATGTTTTCTTGACCATTGCACTAAATAATCTGGCAACAATACTGGGTAATTTGTCAGTATCATTTATGTAGTTACTGTGTGATACAATGTTAAAATGATAAACAAGAAAATACAGAAGCAGAAGTAGTGAAAAAAAGAGACGGAATTGTTGTAAAAACAGCGTCAAGATGACAGGAAAAAGGACAGATGACCTGGGAGCTCAGGTGAGTCATAAGGACACATTCCTCTAAAGAAGGAAGGAGCAGGGTGATGCCTGATGATGGAATTGTGGCAAATTCAAGGATATAGTTTATTGCCCTAGACAGTCTTTGAATCAGCAGAGTCCAGTTATCAAAAGGTAACTAACCAGTGCTTTCAGAGGCTGTGTGTCTGAACCGACTAGCCGGCCATCTCTCAGCCTCCAGCTGGATCCCTGACAATTCTCAGCTTCCAGACTCAATTTCTAAGGATTATAAGAAAATCTAATGTAGAGAGTGGCAGGGAAAAAATTTAAAGAATGGCACAATGTATAACAGAGTGTATTTCTAAAAGAATGTTCCTTAAAAAAAAGAAAAAAGAAAGAAAAAATCAAGCTGAAATAAAAGCATCTCAGAATGTATCTAAAAAAGAAAACCTCCATCAAGTTCTCTTTAGCTTTTAATTTCCAAATACTCAGATAACTTAATGAGGAGGGAACAACACTTAAAAATTGTTCTTCCTTGACATAACTCTTCCATAGTAAGGAATAATCATCTTAAAGATCTAGAGCTATTTTCTCAAAAACGCATCACCTGTCAAAATGCAGTTGGCAGAACCTCTCTGGAGTAAGGGCCCCTTAGCCTGTCCTCTGAATTCTTACCCGGTGTTCCTTCTCTTTTAGCTGGGTAAGAACCTTGCATTTTGGAAGACATGGTAAGTAACACAGAATGATGCAAATAACTAACTACTTGCAAGAGAACAAAGTATTCCCATAAATTATTTAATGAGCTGTTTTGTCTAAAAAAAAGGAATTGGGGGCGGATATTGACAAACGAGGAAAAGCTGTGCAGTGTCATGAAATCCTCAGGAGAGGGGTGATCTGTGGTGCAGGAAACCATTTTGAAAAAGAATACTGTGGCTCATTGCATGACCAAGGAAAGGGAGCCAACATTTGTTGAGCACCAGCCATGTGGGGGCACTGTGCTGAGCTGTGCAGGGCTCTCCGGGCTGCAGGCACACCTCTCCGCTGGTTGTTCCCTGCTGCAGGAGAGAGGTTGGAGGCAAGCCTTCTAGCCTGTGTGACCCTACAAATGATAACAGTCAGGATGTAACAGTAAACATAATGGTTACATGTACGGAAAGCTTACTATCAGCCAGACATTGTTCTAAGTGCTTTGCACACATTAACTTTAGTCTTTGCAACAAGTGCATGAAGGAGGTAATTACCCCATTTCACAGATGAAGGACCTGTGAACTACTAGCTATGAATGTAAAGGAGCCACGTGGTTTGGTTTGAGAAATGTGCTATGCCTTGGTATAAGATCATATCTTGTACAAGATAGCATTCTAGGACATAAGTGTCTAAGCAAACCTCCCAAATTGTCCTCAAACACAGTGGCCCACTTGGAAATGCAAAACTACCTTTTTAGGGAGCATCTTCTCATTTTTGTCAGCTCAGCCTCCAACACTAGCCACTTTTTCTGGAAAACAGAATTCTAATCCCTTAGCTTCTTTTCCTGCTGTTCCTGTTTATAGGTGCTCTGTGGGCCTTCTCCATTTTCCGTAGCTGCCACACACGTTTAGAGTGTAAAAAGACCTCAGTGACTGCTGAGAGGAGAGCACAAAGTGAGGATAGTAGGCTAGAGTGGTACTCTCAGGGACAAGTGCACCGTTAGTGGTGTCTGGGCAGGTCCAGCAGCGGTGGGTGCCCAGTCTCCAGTCTCATTATTACCAGGATCACTGGACATGGTGCAGTGTCTCTGCCCCAAGGTTGTCTTTTGCTGGAGTTCAGTTCTATATCTCCCTTGATCTTCATTCAAACATTACTTCATGGTTATTACCTCTGCATGGTTATGCTCGTAAAGCCACGGCTCTGGTGATCCAGCCTCAGTAAGACTGGATCTGAGAAACCTGGCCTCAGTAATAAAAAGAAATTTCAACATGATTTCTTGTACCTTTAAATCTGTGCCAGAGGTATTTAATCTGCACCAACCGCAGCAATTGTTTAAAAATCCCCCCTTTCCCCATTGTTGGTGGGAATGCAATCGGCTGCAGCCACTCTGGAAAAGGGTGTGGAGGTTCCTCAAAAAGTTAACAATAGAACCACCCTATAATCCAGTAATTGTGCTAGTACATATTTATCCCCCAAGTACAAAAACACTAATTCAAAGGGATACATGCACCCCAATGTTTATTATAGCATTATTTATAATGGCCAAACTATGGAAGCAGCTCAAGTGTCCATTGATAGATGAATGGATAAAGAAGGTGTGAAATATATATATATATGTATATGTATATTCAGCCATAAAAATGAATGAAATCTTGCCATTTGAAACGACATGGATGGAGTTAGTACTACGCTAAGCAAAATAAATAAGTCCGAGAAATATAAATACCGTATGATTTCATTTATATATGGAATTTAAGAAAAAAAACAAGCAAAGGAAAAAAGAGAGACAAATCAAGAAATAGACTCTTACCTATAGAGAACAAACTGATGGTTACCGGAAGTCGGGGGGTGGATGGGACAGGTGACAGGGATTAGGGAGTGCACTTGTGATGAGCCCTGGGTGATGCATGAAAGTGTTAAACGTGAAACTAATATAATGCTGCATGTTAACTATACTAGAACTTAAATAAAAACTTAATTAAGAAAATAAAAATCTCCCCTTTCCCAACAACTTATATTTAGGTGAACACATAGTTATCACCTATTCCAGGAGGCGCACTGCTATAATACTAGCCCTGAGACCAGTGTGCTGGTCAGTGTTCAGTTGCAGAAGCAGAGCCACAATGAATGATAGAGAACGAGGGGTTCCCTGCAGGAGACAAACCTATGTAGCTGTGGGAACCTACGAGGAAGACTCTGCTGCAGGTGCAGCATCTGGTGCTGGCCAGAGGTCTGTCACACAGGCAGTCGGGGGGATGGCTGAAGGTCACGCGAGAGAGAGCATGGACAAACCGCACCTCCATCTCTCACCACCTCCAACCTCAGCCACAGGACTGGCCTGCAAGAGCTCGTGCCCATGTGCCCGGCTGGGGCCCGCAGGGGCCAGCCTGCTGCTCCAATGACACAGCCAGCCCCTAGACTGAGGTGGGGGTATAGTGGCATCTGGCCTTCCACTGACCTTCACAGCATCAGGGAGAGAGCAGCTTCTTTGCCTTCGCCTTCCAAATCTTGCACACCATTGCCTGGTGCCAACCTTAATTGGGAAACATCCAGGAAAAGGAATTCTGGGAAGCAGAGCTCCTGCTTAGCTAAGTCAACACACTGCAAAATCACCGAAAGAAAACACATAGCCTGAGAGTGTCCCCAGCAAACCAGGGGTATGGTCACCCTACTGGTACACCATAGCTCCTTCTCAACTCCTCAGTGCCACTCTCTGAGTCCTTGCCCACCCAACCCCGTCCTGCCTCCTGCCACCTCCATTTCCTCTCTGGATCACAGAGCCCAAAGACCTGGCCGGGAAGATCATCAGTGAGGGCCCTCAGGGGCAGAGCCGGACTCCAGCAGCCAGAAGAGAGAATAGGCTGGGGAGGGTCATACATTAGCAATTCCAGCCTCCTCATATTGGGGACACAATTGGGCAGTTTAGGATATTGTTGGGCATAAGTGCTGCTCAATTCTTGCTGTGTGCTGTTATTTTTCAAACTTGCATCACTTTGTCACTTGTTTCATGTATTTAATAAGTGTTTATTTGGTGCCTGATTTGTTCCACACAGTCAGTTTCTAGTACCAGAAGGGAGGAATCCTATGTCATCATAGTGTGATCTTAGCAAGTGCCTGACTGTGCTCAGCAGGTGTATGGAATGAATGAACAAAGAAATGAATGAATGAACATAAAGAGGGCTCTGGAAAAGTGAGGACAGCCTTCTGGGGAGGTTTGTCATTTTATCCGTGAAAAGCGTGGAGAACTGCTCTGACTCTTTTCCTTGCCAGCAAACTTCCTTAGTGTGGGCTACTAATGTGGGGTCCACCCTTGTGGGTAATACAGGCACAGAGCCCCAGAAGCTCTGTGGGCGTTCTGACTCTGAGTTTTGCTGCTAACGTGAATTTAATTCAGGACTTTAATGGTGTTTTAAAATAGCTTTTATACTTAATTATAGATAACATAGGTAAGTATAGGCAAGCAATTACTTAAAGGCAAGCAGACACAGGAAATCCAAGAGCACTAATAGGTTTCTAATGACCAGTTATTTATTGTATTGCAAGTTTAATTAAATTGCTTCCTTCAAATGCAACTCATTGCTGATTAATAAAAATATGTTTTCTATTTATGACATGAATGTTTAGTATCCCATCTTACTTTATAGCCAAAATTTAAGACTTCATAAATGTGAGTGCAAATTATATTTAACTTGTATCAATAGATTAGAGGCTCAGTTCTACTAATCCTGATGCAATTAGGTGAATTTAAAAGGACATTGAATCAATTTTCTTTTCCTGAAGATAATAGTCTTGGAATGATCCTTACATTTTTCTATGGTCCTTATGTTCTTATCATTATAAAAAGAACCTTTGATCTTAAATTCTTCCACCCCGTATATGGAAAATTGGGCACATGAATCCCACAGTCCTCCTTCCCCCTGGCTCTGTGACAAATGTTCAGAATAGACCCTGAAAATAGAAGCCAACCACTTCTGCTAAGCAACACAGTATCTTTCCTCTCAGAGACTAAAGAGCCCAGGAGGGTTCCTTCATATGCCTTACTTGTTTCTCCAAGTCTTGTTTGCAACAAGGTGCTAGAAGGTATAGTAGGGATGTTGGAATCTAATATATGCAGGCATTTTTGTACAACAGGCATAAAGTGGATTATAAATGAAATCCTACTTGCCTAATAATGCCTGGGTGTCTATCCTCCTGGGATACTTGGTAAGTAGGATTTATTGCTTGCCTTTCTGGCAAGCAGCAACAACTCTGTGAGTGGGTGGGAATGCTTCAGGGCCAATGGAGTTAGGATGCTGGAAATTACAATAAGGTCTGATTGACGCTGAACCATTAACACAGGTGGGTGGCATTTACCATGGTTGGAAAGGGGCAGAGTTCCAAGATATCCTTAATCTTGGGATAGCTTACCGACAGCACTGAGAGATGGCCAGGGGATTGGGGGCTCCTGTCCAAGTCCTACCCCAGAGCCACAGGGCTGATCAATATCATCACCCACCAAAACAACACCTGGAGGGGCGCCTGGGTACCTTAGTTGGTTAAGCTTCCAACTTCGGCTCAGGTCATGATCTCACGGTTTGTGGGTTCAAGCCCCGCGTCGGGCTCTGTGCTGACAGCTAGCTCAGAGCCTGGGGCCTGTTTCGGATTCTGTGTCTCCCTCTCTCTCTGACCCTCCGCTGCTCATGCTGTCTCTCTCTCTCTCTCTCTCTCTCTCTCTCTCTCAAAAATAAGAACAAAACAAAGCAAAAACAAAATAACACCTGGAACTGATAGAGATACCCCTCCACTCCTGTCTTGACAATGATTAAAACTTAAATCTAGTATTGTGAGAATTATAGACTCTTAGAGACATAGGGACCTTGATGGTTAATAGGCTCAATCTCCTGGCCAATGCAAGAGTTCCATCTGCAATCTGTGTCAGAGTCAGTTGGCTGGTCACTAAAAGCTCAGGTTTCTTCTTCCATGATACGGAATTGTCTGGGGAGGCAGCTATGCATGCCTTCTTGCACCAGGTGAGATCAGGTGCCTAACTCACACCTATCAATAGAGGTGGAGGTGCTGTGTGTCACAGTCCTCAGGCTAGAGACAGAGGGGTCGAACACTGCAGTGGGCAGAGCAGCAAGATGGAAGGTGTGGGGGTCCTGTATCATCACCCATTTCATCACCCCTACCAGCTGGGATGCTCACATTGGACATGAGTCGGAAATAAACTTCTATTGCATTAGGGCATGGAACATTTGGGGTTTGTTTATAATGACAACTGGCATTACCCTAGCTAAATGCACAGATGATGATTCAGTTACTGCTTATTTTTGTGCTGAGAAACTTCCTGCTTTAGAAGACAGTCCACTCTATTTCTGAATGAATAGATCACCATCTTTTATCACGCATCAACATCCCCTTCCCTCTACCTTCCATATACTGGCCTCAGTTCAGCCACACACAATGATCCAAGTCCCATTACTTACATGTAGATCTGTATTTACAAAGGTTTGTCTGTATGAACAGTTGAAATACAGCTGTGCTGTGGGAACACTAAAGTTCTGGATGGTGCTGCACACCCATTACACCACTGAGCAGTTGATTATCAGCATGGGATGAGAGCAAGTTATGATTGGAGACAAAGGGAAGCAACCATAGTCCAGAACAGTGAAATGCACAGCCTCGATCTGATCTCTGTCCCCTGCTGCATTTACCCTGGGTCTCTATCATCTTCTTCAGCATTTCAGAGTAAACCATCTCTAGAATGAGGTTGCATACCTATTGTATTTGAGACATGGTAGTTTCCCAGTAAAAGGGCTATAGCAATATTTTCAGTCCCATATATTCTTCTAAAATCTTGTCACTCTCCCATCAAGAGGTGTGGTGTATTTTGCCAGCTCTTTAACCTGCATTAACTCTTGTGACTACTGCCTATGTCTGTCTGAATTAATGGGGTGCAGAAGCAATCTGCATGACTTCTGAGGTGATGAGGCTTGCACCTCTTCGCTCTATTAGTATGCTCACCTTAGGACCCAGGCCATATGGAGAGGTTACATGTAGGTGTCTGGCTGACAGCCCTCACCAAGGTCAACCAGCACTGACAGCCCGGTATGTGAGCCTTCTGACTCTAGTCCCCTCCTTTGAGCTGAATGGAGGAGAGATACACTATTCCCATGGAATGGGATGACAGATGTGTGAACAAAACAAATAGTGCCATTATTTTAAGCCTCTAAATTTTGGAGTGGTTTTTTTACATGGCAATGGATAACTGTAACATTTCACTATGACATACTATGATAAGGCCTACAAATATCGCTCCTGTTCTGGGTAAGAATGAGCATGTCAACAGAGTTCATACCAGGTCCACCAGATGATTTACTAGGAAAAAAAAAGCTGTAATTTCAAATATTTGTAGAGCCACGTGGTCAGGGACCACATTTATTCCAAATTTCTTATAGCAGGGAAAGTAGGTAAAAGTTATTGGTCAATGCAGGCCAGGTACGTGGAAAGACTTTCCAGGTTGTGGACGGAGGCTGGCATACTGTCTGTCACTGGCAATGTCCATGAGATGGTGGGCAGCCACCGTGCTGCAGGGGCATTGGCATGAGACATAAAGGCTGGATGAGGGGACATTATGAATTTGGTTATATGATTTTGTAACTGAGTGACCTTTGCTGCCTTTACAAAGCTTTTCCTAGAAAGCATCATCTTAGGCACACCTGAGGCTATGATCTGGCTTTTCAAGGAATATACAAGATCTCTCTTTTGATGATAGCTCTGAGGAAATGCCAAGAAGGTTTTGTCAGCCCTGGAGTCTCTGGAAGTGATGTCCATTAACGTACATGTAAAATTTCAATATGTACTTTATTATAGAAAGGTCTATGTATTTCACCACAGCTCATAATAAAAACAACTCTTGGCAAATGGGGATAAGCACTGGGTGTTATATGGAAACCACCTTGACAATAAACTATTTAAAAAATTAAAAAAAAAAGGATTCTAACCTTTCCTGAGAAGGAGGCGAATATCATCTTATCTGTGAAAAGATTCCATTACTTTCTCATGAGATTGATTATTCTACTTTAGCTCTGTATCTTTCATAAAGGGTTTCATATTTTTCTAGAAAACACATCAGTATTATTTATAATTGACAACCTCTCCTTGGATGATTTAGGATGTACTTCTGCCAAGACATGAATTTAGATATTAAATATTATTCAATGTCAATTATACTGTGATTATTCTGGAACCTTTTTTTATATTCAATTTTCACTCATTTTGCTTATGACTGTAATTTAAATATGGGATTTTCTTTATTGTGTTAAACATATTACCAATGCAGTGCTTTAGCTTAATAACTGTACCATGCATATGAGTTTAAGTACTTTCCAAGTTCTTGAGCCAAACTAAAAAAAGGTGTGTTATGTCTCCAAATTGGAGAAGAGAATTTATTATAATTCTTTTGAAGACTGTGAAAGAAAACAGACAACTGCAGGATTATTTTTAATTCCCAAAAAGAATTTGAAATATTTTTGTCACAGTGCTATGGAAACTGCAGTCAGTAACAAAGCGATACATCATCAGAGTAAAATGTTCATTGCCTTAGATATTTATTTAATTGAATGACCTGTTTCATCAGTTTGAACAAATTCATGTTCAAATGTTAATGTTCCAGGTAATCACTTCAGTCTCCACCTGATCAGATTAAAATTTGTCTCAGGACCTCCCTCCTCGTTGTCCAAGAATTACCAGTCTAAAGGGGCTATTTCCTAGACATGCAGGGGGAGAACTGGAGGCTATAAGGTTTTGCCCGAGGTCCCTGACACCTGCTGTCTTTGCTCCCCGTGGTTGCCTCTGTTGGCCTCAGGCATGCTGCAGGGTGCTGTTATCTTGACCCTGCTCATCTTGGAGAGAAGGGGGATGACTCCCGTGTATGCTCTCCCAGCAAAGCCACTGTGTTTGGGGTCTGGGCTCACTCGCTTTTAGAACAAGGGCAGTTGTAACTAGATGTCCATGAGACATTCTAGGAGCCAGTCCCTCCCCTTGGGCCATCTTCAGCCAATGGAACTCTCCAGGTGGCATCTCTTGAAGTTACCCTCACACATGTGACTGTTATCCCTCCAAGAGGCTGTGTAGGGAGGATCTTTCAGCCTCACCCAGCTCAGCTGGGTTAGCTGACCCACGATCATCAAGACCTAGGTCATCAGACCATCCTCACTTCTTTTGATGGGGGATAGCTTACATTCTGGGTGGCCTCTCCTTCCAGTACTCTTCAGTCAAAACAGTATCTTGAAGGACTGAGGAGACTATGGAAACTGACTGACAACCTCTCAGCTTTATATACTGAGAGGTTCGGGGAAGGGGATAGTCTTTGTAAGTTGCAAAAACAGTCCTACTGACTTTCTACATTCAGTGGATACCTACCTGTCTCACCTGTCTATAACTAGATGGATGCAGGATGATATAACTAGATGGACACAGGACAGAAGGTGCCTTGCTGCCTCATCTATCGTCAAGAAAGTGCCAACTCACATGGGGCAGCTGATGCAGGCTAAAAAGTAGTTCAAATTCTGCCAAAGCAGGCATCCAGGTATCTCAACATTAAGAAACAAAGGTGAGTTTCTGTGGAGCAATTACACATCCTGCACATGGACTAGTGACATTTATACTGTAACCACCTAGGATGACTGCTCTAGTGAAGTAAATGCAAGGCATATATTTTGCAAGCTTGAGAATGTTCCTCTGTCACCCTCTCTGTAATGGGAAGGGCAACATTTGTGTAGCACTAAATCACATCTGTAAAGCATTTTGCAACCTGCAGATGGAAAGCGTTAGGAGTAACTGAGAGTGACTGATGAGGCCCCCTGGTGCAGGCTCCTCCCCTGTCCTCCATGTAGGAAGTGGGGAAGACTCTTTCCTGCAGGTTCCCAGGAGGAAACTGTGCTTGCTCTTTTCACTGCAGCTTCATCCATCACCTCCAGGAAAATGACTCCCAGACTCACTTCCCTGACTCTGATCTCCCTCCAGAGCTCTGAATCACATCCCTAACTTCCAGACATCTGCACCTCCCTGGCCTGCCAACACCTCAAACTCATGTGTCTAAAATAAAGCTTGTTATCTGGCCCCTTAAATTGGCCTCTCTGGGCTCCCTTTTTCAGTGGAGGGTCTCCATGATTCCTCTTGATCTTCTTCCTCCTGCATCTAACCAGGGAGAGGACGTATTTAGTTTTATGTGTATATTCAACAAGTGTTTACCAAGTAACTACTGTGCTTGCTCATGGGGGAGGATACAAGCTTAAATCCAAATCCTCAGGGAGCTTCAATTCAGGAAAGGGAGGCAAAGCGCTTGTGTTGCATGAGAGAGGGATAACATCAAAATGAAGATTACAGACGTAGTTTTGAAGGGAAACCGAGGGAACACGCTTTTGGTGAATAAGGTTTATGTTTGTTGAGTGCCCACTCTTTGCTCAGTATATTGTACACTGCTTTAGTTTGGGTTTCCTCCAGAAACAGATCACAGGGGAAGGATTGGAGGCAAGTGATATGTTTAGGAGAGGGTCCTGGGCAAATCTGCAGGGTTGTGACACAGAGAGGGGGAAGTTAGCCAATGGAGTTGCACTGTGGGCACTCATAGCCTAAACTCACAGGGGATTTGGGGGAGGCAGTGTAGAGCTGTCTTTCCCAAGGGGCAAGAGAACTATCCTCTGCCATTGCTGAGGGTCACCTTTAGAGCCAGTCACCATTTAGAGCTGGCCACATGCACTTGAGCAGAGAAGACTCCATGTGGACACAGAGATCTCCCAAGTGCAGTCATGGTCTGGGGCAGTGAAAGTTGAGAGCATGTGATCAGCGCCTTGATAGCCTCCACCCCATGAACACTGTTTCACTGAAGTGCCTGTCAAAATGATATGGCAGGTTGAACTCATCTCACTTCGAATAGGCAGGTTTGGGCAGCCTTGGCAACTTGCACAGACAGGGAACTGGTCTTGATGGAAAGAGGCTTGACTTCATGCCTATTTGATTCTGTAGCCCACAATTTTGGCTCAACAGCCCAAGCTGGGAGATGTAGCAGGCTGAATGCGAGAGGCACCAGAGTCAGTTGTGAATGTGTGTGACTCTCCTGAAGCTTGCAGGTTGACATTGCAGGTGTTAGCCGTGGCTCCCAGTTGGTAATACCTTCACACCTGCCTTTTTTCCTCTGCTGATTAGTGGGGTGACCACATGCTCTCACTGCCCTTTCCAGTTCTTTTCCGACTCTCATGGCTACTCAGTGTCCACATTCCTCTCTGTTGCTTTTCCTCACCTCCCTGCAGCGCAGTGCTCCCCAGGGCTCTGCCCTCCAAAAGCTTTCCTCGCCTCTTCCTCATGGATGAAAGCACTCCCTCCCCCAGGTCTTCCTGCTGTCTAGAAGCTGATGATTTCAAGTGTGCATTTTTGGGTCTTGCCTTATTCATGAGCTCCAGTGGTTAGGCAGATATAAAAGAGACTCTGGAGTTCTGCTCTTTGGATGTGAATCCTGACTCTTTTACTGGGTAGCTGTGGGACCCTGGGCAAGTTACTTGTCCTCTCTCTGCCTCAGTTTCCTTGCCTATAAAAGGGAGGCAGTACATGGATTCAACATCAGTGTGGGGCTGTGCCTGGAAGCTGATTCTCATTCTGTGACCATACTTGTTTAGCTATCGTATTTCCACCTGTTTGTTGCGTGTCCTCTGTAGGGCCAAAACCTGGACCCCTACTCCCATGCTATTTTAGTTTGTATGTCTATTTTTAAAATTATGGTGAACTATACTTAATATAAAACTTACCATTCTAACCATTTTGGGTATTCAAGGGCATTCAGTTCATTCGCGTTGTTGTACACCTTATGTTATCTGTTAACCAATGAGCTCCTATCTTGTGCCTCCCTGGTTCAGATTTCTCCTTGCCCCAGATGACTGCATTTCAGGTCTGCCCAATTTTCTAAACATTGCAATGCCCTGGGAGAGACCTTTGATGGTTCTTCAGGACCTTCAGGATCCAACCAATCCTTGACTTTCTAGTGCTTTCATGCTGTGCCTTTGATTACTTACTCTCCAAACCCATTGCTCCCTGTCCTGCCAGTGAGGTTTCCTCTCGCCCTCTCACACTCCACCTTTGACTGTGTAGATGATGTTCTCCCTGCCTTGAGGATTGTTTCCCCTCCTTCAGCCCAGGCAAGTTGAGTCCATCTATGAGACTGCAGCACCTTCTCCTTGGAACACTACTGACTGACTCTTCTGTTGCCCTTCATGATAACATGTTTCAATAGGTGGCCTGACTTCACAAATAGACTGCAAATCCTGAAGATGGACTATGATCTGCCTGCTGATTCTCTTGGGCCTAGGACAGTGCTCTACCAACTGAATGGGTGCTCATATACATGAATAATAGACTCGAAGGACTAATTATACCAGAGGGCTTGCTCCAGAGATCAGAACAATAGATAAGGATTTGGAAGGGCAGAGGTTGAGTGGAGAGAAATCCACATGCTTTGCAGAGGAGGGAGAACTGATGTCAAAACTAAGGTGTTTGTTGGGAGGGTCCCAAGCCTGCATACAGCGTAGCTGGGTGTGGCTCCTGCTCGCCTTCGCTCCTTGCATTACAGATGTAGACATTATAAGCACTAGAAGCCGTGAGTTCATAGCTATTAGAAGCCTTGCTGTTATGACTTCATGCCTGCACACACAACACATACTATATGAAATTTATTTTGAGAGATTCATTTCTTTTTATAAAAAGAAAGCATAATAGAAGGTCCAGATCTCAGATTCTGAAAAGCATTTGTTATGATCTCATACAGTCTTGGGGTGAGAGGGAATTTAGAGGTCAAGTGGTTCAGCCCTTTCAAACTGAGTTTAGTCCAGCTCTGCAGATATTTATTAAATGCCTACACTGCTCAGGGCATTTTTTGACAGATCTTAATGACCACTAAAACATAGACTTTGCCCTTGAGGAGTTTGTGGGCTGGTAGGGCTACAAGATTGCTACAAAATAAATATAAAAGTAGGGCAGAATATGAAAGATGCAGGAAAAAAAGGGCCAAGCAGATTCACAGGAGAGGCAATCAGGAAGGGCTTCCTGCAAGGAGTGGTCTGTGAGATTGACGGGTTTCCACAGGTGCAGAGAGATGCAGCATCAGTTACACCCATGGGCAAGGAAGTATGGGTTTGGGAAAGAGCTTCGAAAATGAAGAGTCATAGCCCATGGAAAACCATGGAAAAGAGGCAGCATCCCTGCATCAGGAAGCAAAGCTGACTCCACAGTGAAGACTCCGCAGTGGATGGGATGGGGAGAGGTTGTGGATGAAAGTGCCATAATCCGGTTAGAGACAGTGAGAGGGACTTAGGGGATACACATCCATTATGATGTTAGGAAGCTGTGAAAAAATTGGTAACCAAATACATATAAGGGACTAGGTTAGGGGATGCCTTCAAGGTTGGTTTCTGTCTTAAGCTTGGGTACTTAGGTGGGGTCATGGCAGCCACAGGATGGTGTGTTGAAATTCACTTGGTTGCAAGGGACAGAAGCCCAGCTCAAACTGACTTTAAGCAAAAGCAAGATTATAATGGCGTATGGATGCTGTAGGCACAGCTTCCTTCATGGACTCCCATCCATGCTCTAGCAAGCTTTCCACACAGGAAAGGAGAGGTGGCCACCTAAATCCTGGGGTCTACAACTTTAAGGCTCAGATTCCAAAAGGAAGAGAGACCCTCTTCCTCTTCAATATCGATATCTGTATGCCAAATCTCAGAACTTGCTGAGTGATGTGCCCACCCGGAACTAATCATCTCTAGGGGTGAATGGTTCTGATTGGCCAGCCTTGGCCCCTGGGCCTGCTGGGGACATGGGTGCAGGTGCAGTGAACAGCCATCTGTGAGGGCCATGTGGACCAGGGATGGGGGTGGCTCCCCAAAGGAAGCAGTGCTGGGCTGAAAAGAGGTGCTTTAATGAGATTCTTTACAGAAATAACTTTGCCTGAATTCTTTCTTTTTTGGGATTCTACTTCCTAAGACTGCCAATGCTGTTGTTGGACAACTCAGCCTTATTAAAAAGCCTTTCTTTATGTTTAGCTGTAAACTGCCTCCCTGTAACTCTAATTCATTTTAGTTTTCTTCCTAATAACAAGGCAAAACAAATATCCCTTCTAACATTTTATTCAATTGTAGAGATTTCAAGAGCCTCTAAAGAGATGAGATTAGAAGTTTTTAAATGTTTACTTATTTATTCTGAGAGAGAGAGAGAGAGAGAGAGGGAGGGAGGGAGGGGGAGAGAGAGAGAGAGAGAGAGAGAGAGAGAGAGAGAGAGAATCCCACAGGGCTCAAACTCATGAACCTTGGGATCATGAACTGAGCTGAAATCCAGAGTCAGATACTTAACTGACTGAGCCACCCAGGCTCCCCAAGAGGTGAGATGTTTTGGTTTTTAGTTTATAGAAGTAACTGAGGTTCACAGTGATGATGCCACTTGCCTGAATGAGCCCAGAGACAGGCTTTCCTCACTGTACCACATTGCCTGTCCTGGTCCCCAGGCTCTGCTCTCACCCAGCACCTGATGTACAGCGTACTAAGGAACTATTTATTAAATGAATGAACGGTGCTCACTTTGATACCTTTCCAGCATGAAGGCCATGCTGTTCAGCATGGTAACAGTTGTTGCATATTAAGGGCCATCAACTGGTTTCTGATTGATAATAAATAATGTATATTAGTTAGAATACTCTGTTATAAACAACAGAAATGGATTCTGGCTGATTTAACAACAAAAAAATAAACTAATTAAGGAAAACTGGGACATCCATAGGATCACCAGGAAGCCTGGCAAAGCAGCAGAGACCACAGCCCAAGCTTACCATGCTAATCATGCCTGGGGTGGGTATGGTGACAACAGTTGACCCCTGTCCTCAACATACAACATGGCTGGCCCTGCCCTCAGTCCCCACCTGCCCTTGCAGCTGGAACTCCATGATGCTGTACCAGCCACCTTCCTTCCACCTCTCAGGGCATGGGGTTGGGGGTAGCTCTCAACTGGAAGAGCCTGAGCCACATCCCATACACCAGCTGAAAAAACAAATATCTGACTTCCAGCAAGTGGATAACCCTCCAAATCTAAGATGGAGTTCAGATCTTGGACAGCCAAGAATGTGACATATGGTGACCCATCCTGTTTCCTCTGAGCTTTCTCTTCTTTGGATAGACATCTTCTCTTCCTTCAACCTAAATTCATGGGTGAGGCCTCTAGATGCAATTACCACCTGCCATGAATATTTGGTTCCCAGAATTGAAAGTAATCCTGCAAATGGGGTCTGACAAGCCCAAGGTACGATGGGATTATTTCTTTCCATATTCCATCCTTTAACTTCCATTAATGCATCGTAAGATTTCATTACTTTTCCAGGCAGTCATACTCTATTGATGACTCATGTTAGCTCATATTATTCTTGTGGTTGACTCAATTCCCAAGATCTTTTCCTGTGAGTGGCTGTTAAGCCAGGTCTTCTCAATCATTTACTTATATAATTACCTTATTGAACATGTGCACATTTAACTGAGTAATATAACACTGTATTTGTAATACCTCAACTATTTAGTTCACACCCTTAAATTCCTTTACAATGTAGTACATTTTACTTGGCTACTTCAATCACAAACTGAAAACTGGTGGCCTGTGGGCCAATTTGGCCATACATTCATTTTGTTTGGCTAGTATGGTGTTTTTTTGAGAACTGATTTGGTTGCCAACTGTTGAACATCAGGAGATCTCACATAAAAAGCGGGCCTTCCATCTTCTCTTGAAAAGTAGAAAGATCTGGCAATTAACTAGGCCCTCGTTTCCTCAAGGCAATGTGTGATTGGCTGGAGCCGAGGAGTAGCTATGCACTTTGCAAGGTGCAGGCACTGCTCACTGCAGGCCCCACCATGCTCTATTGCCTCATCTACTTCATGCCACTTCATGAATTTCCATTCCCTGTGTAGTCTAAGTACATTTGGGATTGTAAGCTGTCTGCTGTGGGAATTGGTTAAGACGGGAGCTTAAGGGATAGAATGGAAGCAAGGGATGTCTGAGAAAGGTGGGCTCAGTGGCTGTGCTTGCTCCTGTGTGGCCTCCATAGAGAGGGAAGCTGAGGAGAGAGGGGTGGCTTTGGGCCCCTCGCACATGTGTCTGTGGTTCTGTCTGTCATGCCACTTGTTCTGGAAATTCTCACCTCTCCTTCTGTGTGACTCCTGAGGGCACTGCCAGGTTATAGATGATCCTGCTCCTCTGGCCAGCACACATTGGTCCAGAGAGTGACTCCCTAGACCAAGCTAGATGATAGGGTTTTACAACTTCCAGCCCCTGACAGCATCAGATAACTATCTTTAGTGAGTGGCTGAAGCCATTAGATGACATGCTTCTGGAGCTTTGACAGTGTCTCCTATACTGTGGGTTGGGAAGTAGGGGCAGCTGGTACAAGAGAGGGAAGGAGCATGTCATCATATAGGGAAGTATGAAGAGCAAGGCACGCTGTGGTCCCTCTGCAGTAAGCTGGCACAGCTCTTAGTCTGGGGCCCTGTGAGGTGCTCTCAGTCTCTCCTGGTCATTGAAACCTGGCTTCATTTCTATTGTTCGATTATTCACTACCAAAGGCACCTGGGGTACAGGCGGCTCCTGCTCTCTGCAAACCCTCCCAGTGTCTGAGGGCTCCCCCTCTTGTTCTCCCTTGTATCCTGTGTCCATGTCACCTGCTTTTGGATCAAGAATTCTGGGTCCTTTTGAACATTCCCCTTTGTCGTTCCCGAGGGAGGGTCAAAGAGTTAAAGGAGGAGCACGTAAAGGCAGTTCTGGGCACTGTGACCTGCCTTCTGGTTTCCTGGGAAGTCTGCTCCTAGGTTCCTGTTAGCCAGGCTGCTCAGGGATGCCATTTGCCTCACACAGTTGCCGTGGCTCATGTGAATAATGCATAGTGAAATCCACACCATCAAGAGACATTCACTTGGCAGGTTACAAAGTTTCTAGGAACTGGCAACCTGACATGAGCTCAGGATATCTGGAATGGAGATATTAAGATGTGCGTTTAAAACACCATTAGATGATGATTCTGAGACCTTTATTTCATTAATTCCACAAATATTTGTTAAGCACTGACTCTGTGCCAAGAAATGCCCCAGGCTCTAGGGCTTTTGAAATATAAAAATATGTAGCCGATCGGGGAGTTTATATTCCAGTGGAATGTGATCTTAGTTCTAGAAACAAAAAAAAATAACAAAATTCAGCATCGATGGTTTCATAACTTATCTCTCGCTCATGATAATTATCGCACAGGGCCCTTTAGAGGATTAAATAAAATAATGCATAGACACGTTCTTGGCATTTAAGCCTCAACAAATAATTATTTTCTCTCTGAAAAGCCAAAAAAGGTACACTTAATTTCACAAACCACAGTTTAGCCTGATAGGCGGGCTCTCAGCGCCTCTTCTGAACTATCTGGCTATGCGAGCTTCCAGCCCAGGGTCCATGCATGGTTTGTGCTGGACCCAGGAGGAATGGGGAACACAGCGCGCTGGGAACCCGAAGCGGCCACGAGGGGGCAGCGCACTGCAGGGAATCTTCCCAGTCGACCCCAGCCCACCGCCAAACTTCCCTGCTGCTCCCGGTCCTCCGTACGTACTTCCGTTGCTCTGACGCTCCCAGAAGCCGGGGCGTCGGGAGGGAGAGCGCGAATTCCCCTTCCTCTGCGCCTCCTGGGGAGAAATTGGAGCGGGGTTCGCGAGACTGCGCCACAGTGGGCGCGGCGCGGAGCCGGGTGCTCTGCGCGAGGGTGCGGGTCCGGCGGGCAGCGGCGCCGGCCTCGGACTAGCGACTCCGGGGAGGGCGGGCTGTCTCCGGGAGGAGTCCGAGCCGCCCCGGGGCGCCTCAGCCAACCCGAGCGCCTTCCTCTACTGCTTGGCGGGTCGTCCCCGCACCCACACCCGCAGCTCCGGGCTTGTCACTTCTGCGCCGCCTGGAAAGGGGACCGGGACCAGGAGCGCTCCGGGGAGTCGTCAAAAATGATGCCAGGGTGTTGGCTCTGTTCCTAAGCTGCTTGCCTGCGCTGGCGAGGAAGGCAGTCGGGATAACACCGCCCAAACTTTCCTTCGCGGCAGCGTCGGGAGGAAACCTCCGTCTCTGAGGTTCGCGGAGAGCCAGAGGGAAGACTCGGGGCTCCCGGAGGGGACTGGGCAGAGCCTGAGCAGGAGTGCGCGTTCGGAGTTCTTGGGAGGCCTAGACGTGCCCTAAGGGACAGGTCTAGTTGCCGGGAGCGCCCTAGTTGAAGGGAGGTCCGGGCAGCGCAGCGTCTCCTCTCCTGCGCCCCTCACTGACCGTGACCTCTGCGCGCTCCCTGCGCACGTGCTCGCGGCCGGGGACGAGGAAGGTCCGGCGGAACCCTCTGGGGGCAGGGACTCGCGGGCAGGCCCTGGGCGCATGGAGGCGCCGCGGGGGCGGTGCGGCTCACCAGCGGTGCGGGGGAGCGCGCACGCTGCGCCCAGGCCTCCCCGGGGACCCGACCGGCAGCTACCCGCACTTCCTGCCGCTGGGCTCCGGGCAGTGGGCGGCCACTCTGAGGGCAGCGCCCGCTGAGTGTCGTGCCCGGCGGTGCTCCTGGGTCCCCCTCCCCCCAGCGCTGGGCGGGGTGGACAACCGGCGGGACAGGTGTAGCCCGCAGCCTCGGGCGCAGCGCTCCAAAGGACTGGGTGGGCTCCGCCGGCCGGGAGTTGGCTCCCGGGGCGCGGAACTCCGGTCCCTGCCGCGCAGGCCAATCAGTGCTGCACTTTGCATCGCCGAGGCCGGAGCCTCGGGCCGCCAGTCGGGGTGAAGGGAGTCCTGGTTGAGTTCGGCTCCCCGGCGGCCGCCCAGGCGCGATCCTGATGCCCGCTGCCCGCGGCGGGCCCCGCTCCGGCCCCGGGACCTAGGCAGCTGCGCGCGGCCGCCGCCGGCGCCTCCCCCATGCTGCTCGGAGCGTCCTGGCTGTGCGCGTCCAAGGCGGCCGCCGCTGCTGCGCAGAGCGAGGGCGACGACGACAGGCCGGGTGAGCGGCGGCGGCGGCGGGCGGCGGCCACGGCCACGGCGGCGGGCGAGGACATGGACGAGTCGTCGCTGCTGGACCTGCTGGAGTGCTCGGTGTGCCTGGAGCGCCTGGACACCACGGCCAAGGTGCTGCCGTGTCAGCACACCTTCTGCCGCCGCTGTCTGGAGAGCATCGTGTGCTCGCGCCACGAGCTGCGTTGCCCCGAGTGCCGCATCCTGGTCGGCTGCGGCGTGGACGAGCTGCCTGCCAACATTCTGCTGGTGCGCCTGCTGGACGGCATTCGCCAGCGGCCCCGCGCCGGTGCCAGTCCCGGCGGCAGCCCGCCCGCGCGCCCCGGCCCCGGCTCAGGAGCGGCCTCCGCGCTCGCGGGTGGCGGGGGCAGCGCGGCAGGCAGCGCCCCGGGCTCTCCGGTCTTCCTCCCTGCGGCGGCGGGCAGCGCAGCCGCCAGCCTGCGTGAGTTGGCGACCGGCAGGAGTGCGCCCGTGGCAAAGGTGGGTATCTGCTTCGTAGTGAGGCGCCACAGTGTGTCGGGGGGTGGGTAGGGGGCAGTGATGAAGGACAGGGGAGACCAGAGGTTGATTCATAGTGGCCTTCGCCTTGCTCTTCTTCCTCCACCTTGCTTCAATCCAGGGACTCTGTGAGTGTAACCCTTCAAGTCCCACTTGCTAACTCTTGGACACCGTGTACCTCCCCACCCCTGCCTGCCCCGCATCCTTTCCCCTCCCCTCTGAACCGCTTGTCCGCCACTGCTGTCCATCAATCCTCTTTCTGGAATCCCTTTTCGCACCACCTGCACTTGCTCTGTGCCAGAATGCGGTCCTAGGAAACCTTGCCACCTGTTCATAAATGGTGACACCCCATCCTCCCCCAGGGTGGGCGCGCCTTCCTGCCCTCTGCTAACCTCTGGTCCCTCCAATCCTCCCGCTGGCAGGGCCTGTTTCTCCCCCTTCTTAACTTTGCTGGGCCCTCCCATCTCCCCAGAAATAGTCTTCTTTCCCTGGACCCCAGTCTAGACCTCTGCACACCCTCCTCGGCCTCTAAAGTTAGTGGTTACTATTTTCTGGGTTCTGGCCCTGCCTGCATGTCTGGCAAGGGAGGATTGGGCAGAGGGAGTTGTGTGATTGGGGGTTAGGGGGACATCAATTACAAACTTAAGGTAATGGGAAGGAAGAAGTTAACCTGGAAATGGAAGGCGTCTTGGACTTGGTCTGTTGGGAAACTGTGGTCCTCTCTTGGGCTCTTAGGCATGGTTGCATTCCCAGGTGGGACATTATTTGAGTTTTCTTGTGTTGTTGGTTGGTTGGTTTGTTTGTTTTTGGTGCAACTACATTGTACAGCATCTTTCACTGTTTCTGTTTTAGTGAAAGCTTTTATCTTGGGGCCTCAGTGATTTGGTTTCAGAAGCTACTTAGAAGGTGTCATTTCACACCCTCTGCTACTATTATTTTTATGGAGGGGGAGGATACCTGTGGGATGCTGACTTAAGTGAGAAGAAAGATATTCATGTTTTATATTTTCTTTAAATGTAGAAAAATGCCATTTAAAGGTAAAAAAATACATTGTTGATCTATGGCAGTTATCATTCATTTCAGAAAACACAATCTTACTTCTCTACTTTTGACCATTTAAGAAGCTGGTGATTCATAAACCATTTAAATAATCCTTCCAATATGTATAACACCAAGATGCTAGGACAATTCTAACCATGTGAATTAGTACTACAACATCTTTGAGGTTAGGGACTTAAGCCCTTGGATGTTGAGCTTTAGAAGTAAATGCCATGCTTTGCCAAACTGTTTTTCCTATGATCAGGAAGAATGGACAGTCAAGAATAGTCAAGGAATGTTTATACCTGGGATCACTGCTGGACAGCAGTTAAGTTGTTTTTCTTTGGTTTTAATTGTGATTAAAAAGCGTCATGAGTGTGCTTGTTCAAGATTTTCAAACTTTTCCTTCCTGTCCTTGCTGTTTTCATCTAAGGTATTATAATGAAAGGTCTTTATTTGCAGAATAGGTGGTTTACCCTCCTCCTACTCAGAGAACTAAATGATTTTTGGAATGATGTTTCTAGTTAAACACCAGGACATTTTTTGATGGGCCTGTATTTACAGATGCCTTCCCAACTCATTTTACATGAACTGTGTTTGATCAGGAGGTTAGGAGGTAGCCTCTGACATTTGAAAGGCCTGAGGCAGCTCCTGGAACTCTGAGGCATTTGTAGCATTAAAAAGAATTGTCAAGGAGGTTGAACTTACAACTTTTAGCCATAACAGTAACAGGGAGTTAATTTTTCGTTGGTTGGATTTTGGGGTTATTGGCGGACTTTCTCTATAGGCGTATGTAGTGATCAGACTGATGATGGCTTTCTGAGCTTCAGGAAACTTTAGAACACAGAATCTTTCTTTTTGTTGTGTTAACTGAGTGTAACCCTCACCCCTTTCTTCACAGACTCACCTCATAAGGACTAAGTTTGGGTTTCCAGAAGAGTCTGAATGAAATCCAGTCTCATATTTGATGCTTTTCAGAGAATGGAGGTGGAATTCATAGTATCTTCTGGGTTTTTACCCTCTGATGTGTAAGTCAGTGGGAGTCTTCCTGGGTAGCCAGAAGTCCTGCATAGAGCGTTCCACTTTAAGCAACGCTATACATTTGGCAGGCAAAAACTTTAGCTAAAAATTACTTCCAAATAGGCTTTTGGTACTTTACTGTCTATTGGAATTGCTTTGACTCCTCATAGTGAGGCTGAAGGCTGGATGTTGCTTACTAGATGGACACTCAGGTTATTATTCGGCAAAGACCATATATGCCTTAGCAGCAGGCTGATTATAAATAAAAGATAGTCTCTGAGTTTCCTAGTGAAGCTCCTCAAACCTTTTGGGCTAAACTGGGATATGTAAACATTGTAGGTATGCAGATAAATGTCTGCTTAGATTGTGTATTTACATATAGCTAGACATTGGGAATGCATCATGTATAAAGTGGATTGACTCTTGTTTGGTTCTTCTTGGAGTTCATGAAACAATTTTCCACACTTTTCACCTGCATCTTTGTTTTCCGAGTTTTGATTATCAGCAGGGTCAGTTGGAATCCTCTAGCCTAGTTAGCAGAACCTCCCCACTCTGCTTACACCTGAGCCATTTGAGATGTGGCATTTTCAGAATCAAGTAATTATGCTGCCCCTGGACATTTTATACTAAGTTACAAGTACCCACTGCCTAAGGTTAGGACTCGTGATTTCTTTATTTGCCTGTTGGAAAATACTTGTCATTACGTGTTGCTTCTTAAAGTGATCTTTTGAGAGGTCCTGTTTTAACAGAAGCAACTACTGCAGTTGCTCAACATGTGCTAAGTTTCTCGGCCTAACTTGTTTCCATTTCATATTTACAGTTGTGTGAGGTGACCCCTGTAATACCTCCAACTAGCATTGGTTCCAGTGTTTCAGGGAAACATGTTTTCCTAAAAGGGTTTTGTGGTTCCAAATTGAGTAATTTAAAGAGTACTTTTTAATATGCTTTCATAAGAACACAAATGTAAGACAATTCTAATTTTTTGAGTGACTTATTTTGTGGGGGGACGCCCTTGCCTTATATTTGAGCACACACAGAATTTACTGTGGACCTACACTATGCCAGTCACCATTCCAGGTGAACCAGACCAGACTGGGCTCTCTCTCTCTTTGATGGGGGGAGGGAAAAGGGGGGAGGAGAGGGAGAGAGAGAATCTTAAGCACACTCCACGCCCAGTGGATGGAGCCTGAAGTGGGGCTTGATGTAGGGCTCTAGTGGGGCTCTATCTCATGACTGTGAGATCATGACCTGAACAGAAATCGAGAGTTGGATCCTTAACCGACTAAGCCACCCAGGTGCCCTGAGAATGAGCTCTCTTTACAGAGCTGACATGAAGGGATGGTAAACCAATCTGCCCTCTACTCTCAGGAGGTTCCTGAGAGCACTGGATTGGTGTTGATCCACAACTCTATGAGGGTGAAGAGGAAGGGCATTTTCACAAATTAGAGAATCATAGAAAATTTGGGTAATGCTTTTGATGATATAAAACCTAGGCATTAGGGCCTGGTTTGTCTGTATTATATATGGTTTGAATTGGAAATCTGTGTCTCTCAGCCAGTGTTACTAGGAGCTGTAGTGGGAAAAGCCTAACTAGAGAATCATACAAATGATATCTATTAAGCATTTTATTTTAAAAACACATATATGTGTTCATCATTTTTTGGATGCAGGGCTAAGGACTTGTCTTGAGTTCCAAGATGACTTAAACCACAGCCACAGTTTATGGTTTATTATTTGTTTCTTTCAAATGGAGAACAATGAGACTTTCAAAGAATTCTGAGTGGAACACCGTCTAGATTTTAAGCAATTCCCACTTAATGCTGTATGGTTTTGTTTATGCCCAATTTGACGATTTTAAAGTGGTCTGTCTTTGGTGAGTGGTTCCGAGGTGGTCATTGTGTTTTTCCAAGGAATGACTTCCTTTGTATGAAATGTCTTTTGTTTACATAACATTTGGTTATCAGTACACTTGCATAAACATGGTTAGGAATCAAGAACATGAATTCCAGGTAAGCATAGACCTCCCTGGGCAAGAGTGAAGGCCTGGATAGCAGGGGCCAGGCTGAGCTTTCCAGGGGGATGGGTGCCTTTTGCCTTTCATTTGGAGGAGATGGACCAGTCCAGCTGGTCATCTCTCTGGGGTCCAGTTCAGAGAGTGTCTGTGGTATCTGGAAGCAGTCAGCCTGTTCTTTAGTCGTTAACAGTTGCGGAGCTTATGCTTGAGATTTTCTGTTTGAACAATTACTGAGTGCCTACCATGTGCTGGGCACTTTGGCATATGTCGCTTATAGAAAGTTTGGCATTGGGGCGTCTGGGTGGCTCAGTCGGTTAAGCGTCTGACTTTGGCTCAGGTCATGATCTCAAGGTTCGTGGGTTCAAGCCCCACGTCAGGCTCTGTGCTGACAGCTAGCTCAGAGCCTGGAGCCGGCTTCATGTTCTGTATCTTGCACTCTCTCTCTCTCTCTGACCCTCTCCTGCTCGCTCTCTCTCTCTCTCTCTCTCTCGCTCTCTCTCTCTCTCAGAAATAAATAAAAACATTAAAAAAAAAAAAAAAGAAAGTTTGGCATAGTCCTGTGAGGTGTGGTGGGTGGTTTTGATCTGTGGGCAAAATGGTCAAGACAGAGAGCCAGGAGGTGTTGGGGTTAGGATATGTTCTCAGGCTCCATTCCTTTCTGTTCTGCTTGGCCGTATCATTGGGGTTTTGTTGTTGTTTGGTCTTGGAAGTAATAATGACTCCAGAGGAAAAGGCCCAGTGCCTGGAGGCCCTCACAAAAAAAGCCAGACAGCTCACAGGACAGCAGACAAGTGGTTGACTTGTGGTCCCCGTGGTGACAAGGGCAGACACCAGCCTTTGGAGACATGACAGATGAGTCACAGTGAAGTCCTTTTTGGGCCTGTTTTCAGCAGGCCCCTGAGCATGGAAACAGCACCCCTGAGACTTACAGCAGTGTTGTGTTTCAGTTTGTGGCCAGTTAGTGAATATTCTAAAGTTACCATTCATTGATTGCCTGCTGTGTGCCAGGCATTCACTAAGTGCCTGTGCATGCCCAGGGTTGAGTCAGGCAGTTGAAGTGCATCTCACCTGTTCCATACTCGAGCTCACTGAGGTAGCCAGTTACAGAGATGGGGAAGCAGAGGTACCAAGATTTCCTTGCTCAGAGACACACAGTGAATGGGAGAGTATTTGAAAGGTAACCTTTGGACTGATGGACTAACAGCTTCATGGTTAAAGGAATCCTATGGCTCTGTAACAGACCCATTTAATTAGAGACCAGAGTCTCAAACTTAAGTAGCACTCACTTCTTAGATTCATCTGCTGCCTGGCTGCAGATGCTTTTCCAGTTTGAGGCTATCATATTATAAGCCCAGGCTGTGGGTCTTACTGGGCAGTTAGCAGGAACTGTGCAGAGTAGTGTGTGGTCCTGAAGAAAGAACATCATATCAGAACATCATGGATAGCCCTATGTAAATGGCGTAAACAGTAAATTTGGAATCTGAGTGGATTGTAATGGCCATCCCGGTGACTCCATTCTCTCTTCAGGGACACAGAATCATCCATCCTTCTGCTCTGTCGCCATGTTGGTCTCATCCCCAACACTTCCCCCTCCCTGCAAGCTGGGTCTCAAGATAGGTACAGTGGCCTCAGGCACCATATCCTCACAACAAGACTTAATAACAGAAAGGAAGGTTTCTTCCCCTTATGTTTGCCCTAGACCACCCTCACACACTTCCCCGCTTACCTCATGGGCCAGCGTTGCATCCCGGGCTGGTGCCTGGGCCAGCCACAGCTCAGCCAGGGGCTTGGCACACAGGAACAGCTTCCCCTCCTAGGACCGAGGCCCACTGCCTGCCCTGTGCATGTGGCTGCAGACAAGACAGATCCCTGGGCTTCATGGAGTCCTGTGAGGAAAGAGCAGGGGTAGAGCACAGGGGTGGGGAGCCCCAGCACAGGTGGATTTATCCTGCATTCCTCGCTCCTCACCATGTGCCTCTGGGCAAATGTTAAGCTCTTCTTATTAGTGAGAGGGATCCTGTCTGCTTTATCAGATAAATAAGATGATGTGCCTGCAGTGCCTAGCACACATAATTGGCTGTCATTTCAGTGCCTGTTATTGATATAAAACCTCAAAATTTTATATCACCAATGTGACACTTCACAAAGCCCACCTTCCTGCTAATAGATTCTTTTTATATGGTACCCTAAGTGTGTGTGTGTGTGTGTGTGTGTGTGTGTGTGTGTCTGTGTCTGATATGATGCTTTGCCTTTAGATTCAAAGTTGGCCCGTGTCACTGTGACTGGATTGTTGAGCATTGGTGGGCATCTAAGCCAAGTGCTTGAATTTGTTTGTTTCACCTTTTAAATTGCTTCTAAGTTTTATCTTTGTTATCACAGGTAGTGTTCCTGATCCTTACAAGCTTCATTAAAGTGAAAAGAGGAAAAAACCCAAACTATAATCTGTTTTAGGAAAGGCACCAGGGGAGAATAATCCCACCCAGTTGCGGATACAGCTGGTTGGCAGGCTCTTCTGGAAACGGAGCACACCTCTTTAATCTGTAGGACACAATAGCTTGTCTACAACTGCCTGGAATTAGGCTGCACAGTGTGGTTGAGCTGAGTGGAATTATATCCAATTGTTCCTTCGTTCCGGCTGTTGAGAGCCTGCTTGCTTGCCGGAGCATGACGAAATCGGGTCTCAATTATGCAGTTGTTTCAAGTGTGTATTTCAGTTCATTCTGTATTTAATCTCGATATTTCGCAGTTAACACACTCTTTCTTGAGGTGCCTTTTTGAAAGAAAACGTCAGCAAGGATTTAGTTAGGGGGAAATGCTCTTTATAGCACCACTCTGCAGAGGTCAAGGTCAGTTTTTATCAGATTTGCCTTGCTTGAAAGATCTTCATATTTGATGAATTAGAAATGCATGCTTAATAGGTATCCTATTGGAATTCTAATTAACCTTAAAAGAATAAGGTGTCAAGCTGAAGGTGTTGGCAGCGGTGAATGGTTTAAACATTGTGCTAGCATGCTACCATGTGGGGCTCCCTTTTCCCATTGAGTAGAAGTTAGAATAAAAAAGCATATAAAGTGGTAGCACAATTTGGATTCTGCTCACAGAAGGGCTGCCTTTGGGCCCTTGATGGCTTATGGGTATTTAGAGATGCAGTTGCTCTTTGGGAGACCTGAAAGAGCATCTGAGACGAGTTGCTTTGGTGGGTTGTTTTGCTCGTCTGGCACACACGTGTTTACGTTGTTAACGGATACGATGGTTATCTGCAAACAGGAAGATATTATGATATTTGCATTTCTGCTTAATGGAATGTGTGTGTAATGCTCATGTGAATTTATATGAGTTTAAATGAATTAGGATTTGCCGCAGGAATTCAGGTCAATAGGAGTGGCGAGAGACTTTAAGAACACACTGGCACCAGGAGCGGATGGAACTGCTTTTGAGCCCAAAGCACGTTCTCAACGGTGCTCGGAGGGAAGGAGGCCTCCAGCAGCACTGGGTGTTTGTGGTGGGCTGTCACACAGTAGTTCAAGTAATAGGCAAGTGTGCATTCTCTCCCCCTTCACTGAACACTTTTTTGAGCACCTACTATGTACCAGGCACTACAGTAATACTTGGAGTAAAAACTATATTGGTGGTCAGAAAGTGGCACAGAATTTGCTTTCATCTCACCAGCAAATGGAACACCAGGCTCATTTTCAAAATAGCACTGGACCCTGGCACCAAGAGCTACTGTGCCTTCTTAGACGGTTAAACCCCCAAGAGTGTGGTGCCACCTTATCCCTAATGATTGAGAAATTTCTGTCTAAGAAGTATTTACTGTTTATAGATAAACCAGTGGAGTCCTTAACTCTTTATAATCGTACTTCGAACTCTGCATGACTGGAAAACCACACCCATTTCCCCTTCCCATGTGTGGCAGAAGGTAACTAAAGCCAGCTGTGCTTGTGTGAGATGAAGCATTCAGTGCATCAGGAATGGTGCAGGTATGCAGCCTTCGCTAAGTCACATCATCTCAAAACAGATAACCAAGGAGACGCCCCTTTACCAACTTCATGAAGCCTATCACTGCCTTGTCACTGGCAATGATTGTGTGGACCAAGTTTATAGTTTACAGAGGTGCAGAATGAAAGATAGATGCTTCCAAAGAAGAGACAGTTCTTCTTTTGCTGAGAAGTAGTGGCTTTGTGCCTTCTGTGGCTGCATTTTGTACTGTATGGTGCACATGGATTTGGAAATTTATCTGGAGTCACCGTCTGACAAACTAAGCTTTGGCATGTGCTCTGTGATAGCGGTTTTCCTGTAGTTAACATCTCGAATGAGGTGACAGAGCTTGGATTCCGAGGAGGACTTGTACCCCTGTGGTCGGACCTTAGCAGGAAGAATGCAACTGCAGGTATCAGTAGCCTGTTTGACAGTGGATTATAGCTTTTTAGCTTTGCAGGGAGCCCTTCACCAGAGACAGTGGCCCCTTCCTGGACACGTGGCCCCGGAGCTGTATGGTTGAGGGCCCAGGCAGCAGGGGCAGCGCCATCTGTGTTGGATGCATGTGATGTTCATTCATGGGCTGGTGGAAGCTGTTTGTTTCAAATACAGCTGCTCCAAAGAAACAGAGTACTTTATTGACCAGAGGTAGTAATGCATACAATGTTAAAACTCAGATGACAAGACAGAGGTAAAGAGTACAGGCCAGAGGAAGGCTTTCTGTTTAAAGCAAGGCCAGTCCTCTCCGCTGCTGCCCTTCCAGGGCAGTGTCCTGTCTAAGGGCCCTGAGCCGAAGTGCATGATCAATGATGCTCTGTCCCAGCGTCAGCCACTGACCACTTATTTCATTTTTCCTTGTGAACCATAATTCTATTCAAGGTCCTTTTACATACCAATGTTCTTCCATTTTCCACACCAACGTTCTTCCATTTTCCACAAACTTCAGCGATTTCTTGCAAATTAAAAAATTTCTGTTTTAATTTGGATGTTATGGGACATAGAATTTTCTTTATTGTTCCAGCAAAAGGCATATGCACTCTACATGGGGTTAATAGCCAGTCTGTGAAGTGTGGTTGATATTAATTGTAGCATTTCCTCTGTGTCTCCAAGTTAAATCAGTGCATCAGCTTTAACTACCCAGTGCCTATAGTCTGGCCCCTGGTGTACAAGTTTCCCACCTAATGCTTTATTTGTTGTAACGACCTCATGGGCTTACAAACCCTTTCTTATATAACTCTGGGCTGTCCATCTGGGGTTGTTACAGACTGAGCAACCCCTAAAATAGCCCTGTCAACCAGGCCCTCTGTGGGTGGTCCTGAGGTCATGGGGACTTCAAATGCCTCATGCCCAGAGGACACCTGGGGAATTGGGTGGCTTCAGGGTTGGTGTGGGCAGCTTGCACATCCATATTGAAGGGATTGGTCTATACAAGCTGATGATCCAGGTCCCAGATGAATTCATCCAGATGAAAAGCTGTCAGCAATCCAACCTACTGAAGCCCAAACCTCTGCAAGTCCTATCTTTTATCTCTTCCACGTATTTTCTGATTCCATTTTTATTTCCTCAAGCTGTTTTCAGTGTTCTTTCTTCACTGTTCCCTTCTGTGGGCTGCGTGTTTTCCTGACAATTACTGCTTTGTTGGCCCTTTAAAGTTTGGATCATCTGGCTTCCCGGAGGCAACAGTTAGTCATGGTGTCTCTGTTCCTCTTCCTCTGGCTTTCTTAGTGATTAACAGGTTCTCCCCAACACCAAGAATGGCTCAAAGAGGGACATTAATGCCTTGTAGCCTTTGGCACTGGCCTTCCTTCCCAAATGCTTGGGGCCAGGCATGGATCTGACCCTCAGGCTACGGAGATCACCAGTGTGCAGCCTAACAGGTTCTTTACAGGTGCAAACAGAAACCTGCTGTAGATTTAGGGTGCCAGTCCCAGGAACATTTGGGGATGTCTGTGCATCTTGGGAGGAGGGGTAGGCTTCTAAGTCAGCATCTCTCCAGAGATAGCAAAATGCTCATTTGCTTGGCTCTGCGGAACAGGACTCCTGATGGCATCCATGGGAGGTCAGACGTGGAGAGAGGAGGGTTCACAGTGGCTGTGTGGGCCGAGAGAAAACATCCAGAGCAGTTGCTGCAGCTCAGCAAGGTGGGAGCTCCTCTCCTTCTGCGCCTCTGGGCCACTGTGGCTCTCAGGTATGCTCATACCGAGGACAGGGGTGTCCTGTTCTGTGTGGGGTTGGTACCTGAGGAACAAGAACATCTTTCTGGTTGCCTCAGCACTGCATGGTGTTCTGTTGGCAGTGGTTTTGCCTGGATGAGCAGACACGTCGTGGTGTCCACAGTGGGGAATGTTCCTGGCCATGCTCTGTGGGGCACACCCAGCAAGGTCATGCCACCCTGAGAGGTGACCTCATGAAGCAGGCTGGCAGCTTTCCTATTTGAGACTTACAAGGTAGCACACACAGAACTTCCCTACTCTTACCTGGAAAAGCCACATGGGGGAACTTTCTCTGCCTTGTCACCTCTGCCTCCTGGGCCCTGCCAGGTCTTTCTTGAGTTCCTGGGGTTTCTCAGATGTGTTTGCTTAAGGCATCTCTAGTCTCTTGCTCTGGCCTCCTATAGGGTCCCCACCCCACTGCTGCCTTGTGGGAAAGCTGCTGCTGGCTGGGTGGTATATTCCAGCCCACTGTGCTGAATTGCTGTCATGTTCCAATTCCCCTCTGGGTGGACTCTGGTACCTTCGGACTTGGTAACCTGTGTATTCCCATTTCTTTGCTCACTTCCCCCTTCCCTCCCACACCTTTCCTGCTGTGTGGTTTCCAGCAACAGGTGTTTATTTGAGGTCTTGTGTTGTCTTCTTGAAAAATTATACGAATGTTATTTTAGAATATGCCTCCTTTGATTTTCATATAAAACCTTGGAGTTTTCTCTTCAAAACTCCTAGCCCATCCTAGCTGGCTCCATGGGTTCCCTGGCTCATCAGACACAGCTGTGAGGGGCCAGGTGCCACTGAGCAGAGTGGGGTGTACTGGCTTCCCACAGCAGGAGAGGGCAGCCGCACAAAGGGCTTTTCTAAAGATGAGTGGGTGGTCTCTCCTGTCACTTGACTGACAGTGGTGTCCACTGAAGGAAGGTTTAGATGTGACTTTTGTCATGAGCTTGTCCCATTTTCAGAAGCCTCAGTTCCTTCTATGGGCAAAGAGCTGCCTTTGTTCTGGTTACACTGCATGGAGTGTGGGCTTCATTCTGGAGTGTGCTCTGGCTGCGGTTATTTTAATAGTTGGTGTTTGGCCTTCCCTGAGAAACAATTGTGGATCATTGCTGAGTGAAGGATGTGCTGTGGCTTGTCAGCAACTGTTGGGGAAACATGGCTGTCATTTGTGAATGGTTTCACTTTCTAAATGTAAGTGGGAAACCTTCTGTCAGGTTGAGGAATTTTCAAACGTGTCCATTTTCAAGGTAACAATTGTCATGTTGTCAGATGCAGCTAGGAGGTGTTCTAGTGGAGTGTCGAGGACTCACAGGTGGCATCCTGGCTGGTGGGGGATGGCCTGGCATGGCAGAGCAAGGGGGAGTGCCACAGAAGTGCTTGTGTTTTCGGTGGGGACACAGGGAACCCAAAAGTGGGTGCACACCATGATGGCTGCAGGGTGTCCTAGGATGTGCCTGGTGGTGCTTGACGTTGATATTGGTGTTTATTTTAGTGATCCCTCCCATGAAGTCAAGGTGTCCACTAAGAAAAATTGGCAGTTAGAAGAAGTCTTATTTGGAAACAAATTTAAATCAAAAGTGAGTCAACTTAAAGAACCTCATTAAATAAATATTGTGAAGATGAGGCATGGATGACTATAGTTTGGATAAAAACTACCTCAAGTCACAGAATAAGCAGACTTTGTTTTTCTAGAGCATCTCAATGTTTATCTTTTCCACCCCTAGTATTCTGTGAGTCGCTGGGGTCTGGGCAGTGGATTTATAAGATGGAGAAGGTTGGGTGAAGTGAATATGAGAGACAGGGGCAGTATTTGATGCTTGGAAGCCAACTTTTGGACAGATTGCTTAAAATTGTTTTTTAACCCAAATAGCAAGTGCGAGCAGCTTAGCCTTTGGGGTTTGTTTTTGGCTGAAATATAAATGGGGTAGGGAGGGTTAAGAGTGTCATGTGTCCCTGGGGCCCTCATGCTCACTGAGCTGCAATCTTCACATCCATCTGCAGCATGTGGCACCCACCTGGCATGGAGTCCTCTCCATGCCCATTTGAACTAATCAGGCACCACACTGATATCCAAACTTGGCAAAGTGTGACCACAGCAGAAAAGTGACATAGGGTTCAGAACCAAGAGATACACAGGGGTAAAGGAAATGGCCAAAACAGGCTCTCCTATCACCCTTATTCCTGGAACTCAAATGCTCTGGGGGTGGGACAGGGCTCTACCTCAGGGTGGAGGGCTCTCTGCACTCTGGTTCTCAGTCTCAGAATCCTAGATCAAACTCTGGGGTCATGGCAGCGCTATCTGGGTAAGCTCATGACAGTTGCTGAGCCGAGAGGGCCTAACCTAGTATTGACATCTTATAGGGGTTGAGATCCTTTTTGATTTTCCTTCATCAGCTGTGTCTGGGTCACCAAGTTTTATCATAACTTTCTCAGAAGGCATAATTAACATCTTGATTTCTGCTTCTCAGATGGTACCAAACCCAGCTCCTCTTACACCGGGCTGGCTCCTTTCTGGCCACACTCCCTGCTATTGCTCTTGCCTGTCTACTTGTGCCTGTGGCTGAAACAACTGTCCCAAAGTGCTGTTTTGTCATCACAGCTCCTTGACTCTTCCTTTGGGCCGGGTTTTAGGTCCTATGGTCTTGTTTCTGTCTGACCCATGGTTCCACGGCCCTGTAGCCCATGCCTGCTCTCTCACCCCTGCACAGCCAGGTCTCTCCTGCCATTTGCTCTGTGCTTACACAAGGCCCAGCACTTTCTTTTCCATTGATTGAAAGTGGTCCATCCCCGAAGGCCTGACACCCCTTCCTCTATTCTTGTCCTTGGAACTCTGTGGAGAGGCCTGTCATAACATCATTTGTGCATGCTTCCTTATGTGTCCTTTCCCTACCATGTTGTCTTGGGGGCTGTCCTGTGCTACTCCTCTTCATCTCCCGTGTGTTGACCACATGTTGCTTAGGGACCATTTGCACTTCTCCAAGCCGTGTTTTTCTACGTTCTCATTGCACATCCAGAGCTCTTCTCTAGAATTTATTCTTTGGTTATTCTTTAGGTCTTGAGTTTTTTCACCCATGCAGGTGTTCATCAGGGCTCATCATAACTTGATCAGGATCAGGACTACATCTTGCATTGAGTCTGAACCCCCTGTGTAGGAGTGGTCCTTCAGTAGTGGTCTTGGTATTGGGTAGTTGGCTCTTGTATGATAGTAGATGGCAATGCTTCTGAAGGAAAAGCCAGGAAACAATAGAGGAGCTGTAGAGGGCTGCAGAGGGCATGGATGGGCCTGGAGCCTTGGGGCCCAAGTGTCTGGACTCGTTCCCCTCTCCTTGTATCCTAGCAGCATGCTGGTGGACCAGCCATTGGGCATGTGATGTGACCCCTGTGCTGCAGCGTCCTCATCTGTAAGGTGGGGACCAAGAAGAGCATCCAGCACCTCGAAGGACTGTAAACTGAGTGAGTTCATACCTGAAACATTTGGAGACAAGGGTTAGTGGTATGGTAGGCATTTAATAAGTGTGGGCTGTTGTTACTATGATTGTTTTTGAGCTTTGAGTTTTCTTAATAATAAGTGATAGAATGGATGAACCCCCAACAAAATTGGGCTGGAACCCTAAAGAAGGTCATGAGGGCATGGGTTGGGGGACTCTGCAGAGTCTACATTTGTATATCTTTTTTGCAATCCTTCCTTTCCAAAATTTTGCATATTCCTTTTGTCTGGTTCTGGATTATCCACCAGTGTCAGACATTTTAGGGTGTTCAAGGTAATGTTCTTGTTAGCTGCTGCTTCTCACATACCCGCCCCCCCCCCCCCCCATCACTACCTGGATGCTTCTACAGCCACCAGCCCCTGCAGGGGGAACCAGAGGCCATGCTCAAGCAGAGGAGTTGGTGACTGCAGGACAGGAGGTGGGCCCTGCTGTGTGCTTAGCCTCTGATGTCTGTCTGAGCCCTGGACAAGCCATGCATGGCTTCACAGGAGCTTCACTGTGGTTTTGTGAGGGCCACACGTTGGCTGGTAGCCTTTCCAAGTGAGTAGGAGGCCCAGCATTTCCCTCCCTGTCTCTCAGGAGGTCTTGGGGGGCTGTGTCTCCTCTCAAGCCTCCTATGGCGCAGGGCCTCTGCTGCCACAGATTAGTTCACTTCCCATGGTCCTGCTGGATGCTCTGTGGAGAATCTCCCAAAAGGCATTGACCCAAGGCTTCACTGAGGATAATGGGCACTGAGAGGCTTCATGTGACCTCACTGCCAGCCCCATCATGCAGAGTAGCCTTCTGTGTTTACACTCTTTGATGCCACCACCCTCCCTGTCAGAGCCTCCTCGGTCTCTCTGCCATGCTTTCTGGCTGCTCCCCACCTTCCCTCCAGTCTCAATGCCTTGTTAGTAAGCCCTGCCAATGGTTAATTTGTCTCCTTTGTCTCCTCTCCTGTTGGTGCTTTCCTTGGGGCCTCACCTCCAATCCAGTGGCCTGTGGAGCTTTCTCCTCAGCAAAACTCTTCCCTCCCTCACAGATATGCAAACAAGCTTTTCCGCTCCCTGTCTCTATTCATTCTTCCCTGGCCTCCAGCCCCCATGATCCTGGAGTGAGTCACAGAATGGGTTTTTTTATTTCTCCAAAGAAGAGAAAGAAGGGTGTTGGCTGGCACTTTCCTAGAGGTGCCTGGGAGCAATGGCAAGAATACCTTTTTCTTAGAATCATAACTACCAGTGGCTACTGGGAGGTTGTTAGAAGGGAATAAAGGTGAGGAGACTGTGCTGCACTCTAAGAGAGTACATCAGCACAACCTGAACACCTCTGAGGTCAATATTGGATCTGTGCATTGACAAGCAGCCTCACTGTCACTAGGGCCAAGTGAAGGCAGTTCCTGAATGGCCACTTCCGTGTGCTGTTGGCATAGTACACACCCACTAGATCTGTGTGTATTTATTGTTTCCATCTGCTCCTTGGTCAACAGGTCTGATAAGAAGCCAACACTTGAGTGAATTATCTCAGAACATTAAATGGGATTCTAAACATAGTGTTATAAATGGTCCAAGAAAAGATGCCTTGTCAATTATTCAAGAGGGGCACATCAAGGTCTCATAGCTCATCATTGATTCCAGTTCTTTCAAAATGATTTATTTGTTAATTGTCCACCAAGTGACCTTTCTAGTTTTATTTTTTCTGCTTCTGGGTCTTAGGGCACTTGGTTGAGTAATTTGAGTCTCTTTGGTAAGTATGCAGAAGTTAATCACCGGCTGTTTAGGTAAAATGTCCGAAACTTGAGCCAGACCTGTTCATTTTTCATGGGATAACTAATACATATCAACACACATAAATACATATATATGTACACATATATGTCATGTGTCAACATACATGTCAACATAGATAAATACATATATACATTAATATATGAAAAGTGTATGTATACATTTATACTTTTTCTAAATTATGCATTTAAAATTATTAATTTGATTGGGAATTCATCCCTCTGAATGAAAGTTTGCAGGACTAGCAGACTTCTGATCTTTAGGGTTGCTTAAGATCACTTGGCCCCTCACAATATATTGTATAACGAAAAAGGTCATCTGGGAAATTGTAATTGGTGACTGTGGGAGTCAGGGTGAGGAAAGTGCCCCAACATGCTGTGTGGCCTAGCCAGGTCTTGTTTTGTGTGTCTTCTCCTGGCCTCCCGCCATGCGTAGCCACTGAGGGTGGGATCCTTGGTTTGCCACCTTCTTGCTTAGGACTTAGGTACATTGCTTACCTTCCGGAGTACACATTTCTCTTCTGTTTATGCCCCTGTGCAGAGTGTGGGTGGGGTTGATGGGGAGGTGTGGCTGTGCCTGAGGTGAGGTCAGTGCGCTATCAGTGGTCTATAGTGTCACTGTGCCAGAACTCACTAGGAAGCCAATATAGTGTGAGTTTCTTCTAGGATAGTTTTGTCTTTTGGACAAATTGGTAAGATGCTATGGCTCAATCTGTGTATAAATTTGTGCACGTGCAGGCTGGTACATTTGAAAAATGAAGGAAAGGTTGAGTAGTTGGTTCTGGGGCATATGATTGCTGACTGGGGCCATTTTGATGAGTAATAGACCCCATTAGATCACAGTAAAATACTAGATGATGTATAATTAAAGATAGAATTAGTCAGGCAGAAACCACAATATTTAAAGATGTGAAAGGGATAATTTTCTAATGCTGAAAGTACTTTCATGACTTAAGGAGAACCTAATGTGGATGTATTTGAATCATGAAGTTACGACGACTTGGTTATAGACAGGCTGCTTGTTTGTCAGGACAGCTGGTGTCTCAAATATTTGTAGTGACAGCGACCATAGTGCTCTAAAAAAGTATTTTAGGTGAATTAACAGCTTGTGGAATAGTTCTGATTGGTGATTTTACCAAAAAAAGAAGTTCTATTTTAGTTCTTAGTGGAGTAGACAGAGCCCATGTAAGCTTTGGGTTTGAGCTTACTCCTTCTCTCCCTTCTCTCATTTACTCATTTGTTCTTTCCTCAATACAGAAACTTTGTTGGGGCACCATGCACAGGCCAGACACTGGGCTTCACAGGCTCTGGGGAGGGCAGCGAGCTCAGCTGAGCTCTGCCTGTGGAGCTCACACCCCAGTGAATAGAGGACACAGGAAAGTTGTGACCTGACATGGGAGTAGCAGACCCACCTGACTTTATGTAAACTTCTCTAGTCAGACATTTTGAATATCCTCTGTCCCTGCAGGGACCGATGTTCTAGCACAGATCCTTTGGCTCTGAGCTGAGACGTTTCTGGCTTGGCTTGGGCTCCTTCACTTCCTTTAATCAAGAGTCAAGTGTCTGGCAGACAATTTCAGTTATTAATAACGCTGCTATTAATATTCATATTGACAGTCATTTGCACTTCTAAACCGCTTTGCATCTCAAAGGTTACCGCAGTATTTCATAAACCACAAATGAATGTCTTCAAACGAAGGTGGGGGGCCTCTCCCGCAGTGAAAGGACAACCAGAGTGTTGGGCACAGGGAGAGGAGAAGCCACAGGCGAGCTCATTTGTTCAAATGAGCAAAGGCTGCTAAGCTGCTCAGTGCCTGTCTCTGTGCCGGGTATGCTCCCTGGCCTGTGTTCCTGCAGTCTGGTGGGCGGAGGACTGTACAGCATGTCACAGGTTCCATGTGGCACCTGTGTATGCCGGGCACAGTTCCACATGCTGGCGACATCACAGACAGCAAGATAGTCCCTGACTCCCTGAGTTTCCAATTGGTTGATGTTATGGAAGTGTTATCCAGAGACTGACTAAAAGGCAAGCTGAAAAACCTCAGATACAGTGGAGATGTTTGGTAACACATATATTCCTGTACTCTAATTGGATTAACTTAGATTTAACAAAATCATAAGTTCTCTTTGCAGTTGATAGATGATTTTGTAAAACCTTACTGGAAGATTGAAACCATCCTTTAAAAAATGCTGCAGCTGTGTTCCTTTGTCGATCCAGTGGTTCTCAACTTGGGCTACATGTTGAAATCCCTTGGGGAACTTGCCCAAACACTGAAGTGTGGGCCTGGCCCAGACATCCTGATGTGATTGGTCTGGGCACAGCCTGGTATTGGCTTGGCTTGACAAAGGTCTCCAGATGATGCTGATGTCAGGGTTGAACAGTACCAGTCTAAACCACAGAAGGCCTGGAAAAGTTTCCTGGAAGGCCATTCCCAACCTGCAGAGAAGTGTAAAGCACTGTGAGAGCAAAGAATTGGAGAATCCTGCCAGATCTGTGCTAGAAGGAAGAACAACTGGACCAGGCTGGGTGGAGAGGGAGGAAGAGTGTTCCAGCAGAGGGAACAGCAGGCATGGTAGCCTAAGGTGGTTGGAGCAAATGGGGAACTGAAAGGAGGTGGTTGGGGGCCCAGTGGGGGTCATGGGATCAGCTTGAGATAAGGTCGGAGGTGAATGTGCAAGCCCATGCTAGGGATTTTGGTCTTTATCTGATGGCAATTGGAGCTATTTTAGTTTTGAGCCTGGCATTCTTCTGCTCATTGATTCACTTAGAAAGTAATTCTTTACGAAAATAATTTTGTGCAGAAACAATGAATTCAACTCATTAATTCACTAAATGAAATGCGTACTCTGATTGTTTGCCTTTTGTAGAAGGAGAAAGTGAGGCCCAGAGAAGTTGAGCACCTTGTCACACTGCTGGTGGGTGGGGGCTGGAATCTTGAATCCAGGCAGACTCTGGCTTTTGCTTTGGGCTCTGCATTCTTGTTGGGTTGGTGCCATGAGCTTCATTTCACAGAGCAGGAAACCAAGGTGTGAGTTGGGATTAGAATTCAGTGCTGATTGCCTCCAAGTTCACATTATTTTCTCCTTACCAGCTGCCCAGGCTGCCCAGGCTGGAGGGAAATTAAAATATTTTGTGCTATATTTTACCATATTGTAAAAAATGCATAAAAATGTGTAAAGATGGAAGTCAGTGGGAGAATTTCATGGCTGAATATAAAGAGCATATATAAAAAGAGGAATAATGGGGGATGGGATAGGAACAGGAAGATTCCATCTTTTCTGTTGCTGAAATGCTGGTGAAGGTCAGTCCTGCTTTTAGGGCTCAGTGCAGGAAGAGGTTCTCAAAGATAATCTTGTGTCATTACACAGTGTGACGTGGGATATACCTGCCTTGTATTTGGGGAGGTGGGGTCCTTGGGATCTTGCTATGTTTGAATTGTTCTTTATTCACACAGTGAAATGAACATTATGGAAAATGTGTACACAGTGACCCACAGTGAAGTGTGGATGCTTTTTGTTCAGTTTTCTTACAAAGGTAACTTCTCCCTACCATCTGACTCTCCTTCTTTCTGGATTGAGTGTTAAAATCAGGCCCAGATGTTTGTGGGGCTCCACATTTGTGGCCATGGAGACAGACTGAATACAGAATTTTTTTCCCCTGGACATCTGTGCTTACATGTCTAAAAAACATTTACAGAAAGCTAATGGATTAACATGTGTTCAAATAAAGTCTTTTGATGGCTTGAATTCTTAATCTCATACTCCAAAACATTGCTATCCATAGAAAAAATGTGAGCCACATGTGTAATTTGAAATTTTCTAGCAGTCACATTACAAAGGTAAAAAGCAGCAGATGAAATTAGTTTTAAAACTGTATCTTAATCCATTGTGTTCAGAATATTGGCATGCAAGTGTTAACCCCTATACATATTATTAATGAGATATTTTGCCTTCTTTTTTCAAAGCTTTGTTTGAAGCATGGTGTTTATTTCACACTTACAGCACATCTTAATTCTGACCCACCCTCCTTTCAAGTGCTCGGTAGCCACATGTGGCTGGTGGCACTGTGTCAGACAGCTGGGCTTGAACAGCTTAGAACACTCCAGGTACCATAATAGAGGTTCTGATGCTGACATGCTTTTTTCTGACTCTAACCGATTTGTACCCATATAACATACTTTCAGAGGGTTTACAGACAACAATCTGAAGTTTCCTCTGATACCTGAATTGTCATAGTGATAGAATCTGCAAACCACTGCAGGAATTTTTGGGTTGAAGCTAATGTAATAACAGCCTGGAGAGCTTATAAAAGGCACACTGAGAAATTGCTCTGAAACCCAGAATGCACACATTTTTCAGACCCAGCTGATTATTTAAAATTTCCAACGGGAAGTTATTACTTTTCTGACATGTCTCCTCATCAGCAGTCTCTTTTCAGTGGTCTTGATGGACATGGAGTCTAATTTTGTTTTCCTTCCAGCCCCTGTTTGGAGGGAGTGGAGCTCGGTATCCGGATTTACATTACTTCATAAAAAGAGTGCTCAGTGTCTTAGGATTAAGTGATTACAAAGCTGTCACATTCCAGCCTGTCCATGTTCTGGGGTGACAGGCAGCATCATAAAGGGGGGGTTGATATTTTCCCCTTCTCTGTCAACCTGTTATATCTTTATGGTTTTGGAGAATGTGTGTGGGGGTGGCCTGTACTTTCCCTGTGCACTTGTCAGATCCTTCATGCAGTGCTTTTGTTAGCTGACACGCACAGTGCATTGAGTAAATAATTCTGGGCTCATATTTCAAGGGAGGAACAAGTGTATAATAGCCTTGTTCTGGGGGCCTGATGTACCAACAGTGGCATTATAGCATTTAGAATGAAAGCTAGAGTAATGGAAACAGTGGAATGTTGCAGAGTTCACTACATGGAAACTGGATTTTTGCATTTTATTATTTACATTGTGTATTAGCAGACTTCTATTTAAGGCTGTGGGGATTATCATTCTCTTTAAATGGCATTACTTAATAAAGAGTTAGCATTTCATTGGAAATTCAATTAAGGGGTTCCACCTGGAGTGGGCATAGGTGGGAACCTGGGGTGTCCCCAAGTATCCTCACTAGGCTGGTGGGGGGTGCTGGTCACTGTTCCCTATGGGGCAACCTCTCAGAGTTTTGTTGCCCATAGTTGAAACACCTTGTCCTTCAAACAAGAAGAGTAAATCTTAGCACACCTTCCCCTTCCTTCCAGTAGAGTCCCTGGGTACCGTGCTTAAAGTTTCAATCTCTGAAATAGAATCTTCCCTGGTAAAGGTAGCGCTGAAACCTGAAGCCACTGATGTGATGATCGCAGCTGAGTCCCCGCCCCTCTGGGAAGCAGGTTCTGATGGGAAGAAATGGACCTGGTCCCTAGATGGTAACTGTGAAGCTTTTGTGGGGAAGCCTGTTGCCAGCAGAGCAGAACACAGTGTTGGGGCAAATATTTCACTAGAACTAACCTCGGCCAAAATGTAAGCATGATAGCGTTAGCCCTCAACTTTGCCTGTGGGTGAGGTTGAGGGGCGCATTCCTTTCTGATAAGAGAAATTAAATCCATCCTCAAAGGTATTCTGAGTGTTTATGGAGTAACTGAGAAAGCATTACTAAGAGAAAGCTGAATTGTATGTTTTATCTCTACCTTCTTAGTGAGTTTTTAATTTGTATTTTTGTTAGGCACATTGGTTTTGTTGAGAAGGAGATAATGGGGGTATTAAAGAGGCAGAAAATTTGCTGTGATTCCCTGAGGGAAATCGTAAGGTCAGGAGTAGATGGACACTAGACCAGGCCCAGGGGCCATGATGTGACCTGCCTGGCTCCTGCAGACTGGGCCATTAGGTGCTATCTGTCTGTGTGTGGAAGCCACTGAGAAGGATGGGCATGTCATAGTGAAAGTTCACCCATGTGATTTTGCTTCTGGTGCACTGGGAATGGTGCACTTGGTATTACAGAGGATGTACTCTTGCCGTGTGTTTTCTTGTTGACTGAGCTGGGATTTCCTGAAGACCCATCCTACAGAGTCACCTACCCATCTCTGGCACTCTGGGACCTTCATAGTCCACATCACTGCATCATTGATGGGGCACTATGCAAAATGAAATTATGACACCTTGTTCAAATTATAAGGAGCTTCGTGATATGACTGTGGTGCAGGTGAAGGGGCCCAATCTGTGACTCCAGGGATTCAAGGTATAGACCAGCAGACCCAAACCTTACATGTTGACACATCAAAGTACAGATACTACATTAAGCTGTGGTTCCCACACTTTGATCTCACAGGTTTAATGCTGCTTCTAGAGTGTCTGTCTTGTCTCCATTTGATTTCAGAATGTCTGCCCTGCATGGGTCATGACTGATGGTCTTGCTTGAGAGAGCTTGCTGATGTGGGTGGTGAGGGTGGTGTGGGTCTCATGTGGTGCTTTTCATTGTTGCTGTGATTATCTGGGTGACCAGATGAGCCTGAGGTCTGGAAATGCTGGGACCAGGGGATGGAGCACCCCAACGTTTCCCGACCTTGGGAGGATTGTGTGTGTGTGTTGTCCTGCTGCTGGTGGCTTTTGGGATGACTTGGGCAGATGGTATAGATGATGTGGAAAGCATTTCACTCATGGTGCCTTTGACCTCTAGTAGTGAAGCAGAGGCCATCCTGGGCAGGGTTCCTGGGGGTGGGGTTCCTTCAGCCCTTTTTGAAGGTCTTGAAAAGCCTTCCTGAAGCCTCCCTCAGCCAGCTTGAATTCTTCATTGGTGGGGAACCAGAACTTTCTCTCAAAATTAGAATTGACCCTAGGTCATGGCAGGACATCTCAGTTAAAGGTAGCAGGATCCAGGGGTACACCTTCTCCTTTTCTCAGCCTTCCTGGCTTCCAGATGGGTAGTTTTGCCTTGTGGTTGAGCTGCCTAGTGTTTGGACAGCGTCACTACGGGCCCAGGTGAGTTTGGGCTCTTGCTTAAGAGTTTCAGAGCAGGTGTTTCTGGAAGCTCTTCCCCAAATTGAGCTATTGGAGTTCTTGCTCTCATCTCTGAAGATGGTTTTGCATTTTCCATTTCAGTTGTCACCTTTAATGACTTCATCCTGGAGTGACTCCAGCCATTTCTTCTGTTGGAGTCATGAAATAGACCAGAGAATGTTTCGTTGGTGCTATATGGCACACTGGAGCTCCTTCTGCCCCCTGGAGGTCAGGGTGACTGTTGAGCATGCTGTGTAAGGTGTTTTATAAACTGCAAACTGATGTGCTAATGTTAGGTAGTGTCATATTCGATGCATATTTTATATTTATGCCTATTTTATGGTACTTGTGGTATAACGTTACTGTCTGAATGATGGTGGAATTTTGAAGTTGTGTCTTTGCTTTGATGAAACATATTTAGTTAGATATGATTTATTTCAAGCAGAGGATCTGGCCTATAATTCAATCCTGAGTTGTAACATTGAACTTTCACATGGCTTCCAGCAGTACTTTAGAAGAAGTAGGCACTGCCGATTGTATAATAGATGTATATAAATAATATAAAACTGAATACATGCGTACTCTCACAGGTCAGGGCTTTATTTGGGCTATTTTGTTGGATTTCTTTCTAAAATTGCTGTATCTACTTTCCCAAGCATATTGGATTGGGTGAGGTTTGCTTGGTGACTTGGAGTCATTCTGCATGTCACTACTGAATTGTCCTGTGATTCAGGGCCACCTCTGGGGGCTCCCGAGCTGCCCTGTGGGCCCGTTTCACTCTTGCACAGATGGGTCATGTTGTTGAAAGCAGGGGTCCTCTCTTCACCTTTGCTGTCACTTTAAAAACTTCTGGCAGCTAGCCATCCTCCCAATTTCTACACTCTCCAATTAGCCATCCTAACAGATCAGAACCAACCTTGTTAAATCAGTGAGCATGGCACTGGGCATGGAATTAACCTCATGAGTCATAGATGGTGTGGGGGGGGGGCTCACTTAAACTCTTACCAAGTCAAATATCCATGTCATGTGCTGATGTTTTCCCAGTTGTTGTAGTGTCCCAGGTCTGGGTTGTTGATACTTCCCATCCTAGATAAGGGTTCTCAGTGGGAGCAAGTGCCCACCTAAGGCATTTGTTTCAGGACATTTGAGTGGTTCCAGGGAGAATCACTAAGTATGGACATTAAAGGATGAATTTTGAGTTTAAAAAAATAATGCGAAGGGCTGTTGGAGCTTACCTGATTATGAGTTAAAACTAGCCCAATGTGAACTAAGGGAGCAGAGGAGAAGCTTCTGATTTATTGATAGTGGCTGAAGGAGGCACTTTGGCTTCCCTTTTAGTTCACGTTCTATCATGTATTTAAGGACTACCAAAGAAAGGTGAATAAAGATTGATTTCTCCCTCAGATCGCACAGAGGTTGCATTTACTCAGCTTACTTCCCTTACATGGACAGATTGGCATCCCTGACCCTGGGAGGGACTCCAGGACCCTCTTTGGTAAATACAGGCAGCCTTCTGCTGACTGCATGAGGTACTCCAGGACCTTCTTGCCAGTTGGGATGAGATCTCTTGAAATGGATTTCCTGGGTTGTTATAATATGACTAGAGAGAATTATATTAGTGATTATGGATCTTTACATACTTCTTTACATATTACTCTGCCTTATTTTATTCTATAGACTTCAAGTCTGTGTGTTGTCCATAAAATCACGAGGCAGGACCCCACATTTTATGGACTGGCAGCAGAGTTCACAAGAGGTAACGTGATTTGTTGAAGGTCCCATAGCTGGTGAGGGGCTGAAATGCGATTGTGACTTAAGTGTAAAGCCCATGATGTCCCAGTGCAGCACTGGGTCAGGGATTGAGGTGAAGAGGGGTACCTCCCTGGGTCACACGGATGGGCTCAGCAAAGCTAGGCTCCTATGGCTCCTGTTCACAGCTCCATCTGCTACACATGAAGTAACAATGGGGTAAGTTGACCATTGCTCCATTGCTCTGCTATGCATCTAGAGGTGGCCTAGGTCCTGGCCTCAGCCTCTTCTCACACCATATGATGGTGGTTAGATTCGCTGGCTTCATCCCATTTAATTCACACAGTGACTCCATGAGCTAAGTATACTTGTGAGCCCTGATTTTCCAGTGAAAATGAAATCAGAAGTGGTGGAGCTAGGGTTCAGACTTCCTGTCCCTGACTCAGAGACACTCTCTCAGTCGTCTACCTCACTCTGGAATCCAGGTCTGGATGGACCTTAGGGGCTGGCCCAGGAGTGTGGACTTGACTTGCAGGCTGGGAGGGGCTGCTGAGGCATGGATGCAGATGTTACAGGGGCCACCGGAGGTAGGCAGGGCTGCAGATAGGTCCATGGTGGCAGCCGTCTAGTGCAAGGTGGTGACAAGAGCCTCAGCCTTGCCCGGAGGCTGAGGGGAGAAATGAGCCCCAGGTCAGACTTGGCTGTGAACGTGAGGAGGGCAGGAGGGCAGGTGCTGTGAGCACAAAGCAACGGACTTTCCTTAGAAGAGAAGCTCTTCGAGGCTTCCTTTTGCACTCTTCGCTTTCTCTGTATAAAATCACGGTCAACACCAGTGAGACTAGTTCTCTTGGCCATAATGTAGCAGTTCAGTCACATGGGCTGATTGAAAGGCACGGAGATTCTTGCTTCTGAGCCAGGCATGAGTCCATGGTGTTTTGTGTGTGTGAGTCTTGGCTGCTCCTCCAGGGGTTAGCAGGAGTTAGCAAGGGAGGAGTGCTGGGTTGGGACTGGCTTCAGGCTTATCTGTGTGACCTGGGAGTAAGGGGCCATGGCACTGAGCCTCTGATTCCTTGTTGCCCAGTGCAAGCATGAAACTTCCTGGGGTGGTAAGAGGAGGGTGTCCCATGTACTGCACAGCAGCAGTGCTTTGTGTGGACAAGGTGTCATGGAAGTACTGCCACTGCCCCGGTCATTTCAGGTATATCCCCAAGGAATGGAGGGGCTGTGCTGGTTCAGGATCTGCTGGCTGACAGAGACAGTGGCTACAGAAGGACATCTCTTGTTTTTTGCCACAGGTGTCTTTGTCTAGAGATGACTCCAGAGATAAGAGAGGACTCTCGTGCCCTGGAGCTCACTTATATTTGTGCCTAGGGATGATCTCCATTGACTTCTCACTGAAGACAAGCTCACCTTCTGCAAACACAGAACATTTCAGCATCGCTGTTAAAATCCCTATGAGATGTGGATGTAAATAAAACTGCAGGAAGTTTCTCTGACAGCTTACAGGTGCCCACAAAGCCAGACTGCTCTTAGGCTTTCCCCCTCCCCATGGCTCCTCTAGCCTTTGACACAAGATGAATGGTTCATTCCCTGCCACAGGGCTGGAGACCACAGATGACACTAGAAACAGCAGCCTCTTCCTTACCTTTGCTTGGTTGTGGGAGCCTCTTGTCTGCCACCTTTTAAGATGGCTGAGACTGTCACCTGGCTTAGAGGTTTACAGCTTCTCTTAGACAACAGGCTTCTTGGATTTGGAGGGGAAAAAGCCCAGCATATTTATAGTGGTATACCAGGCTCATCCCACCAAATAGGAGGCTGAAGTGGAGGAGATTGTAGTAGTAGCAACCTCTGTTTACCTTGGCAGCTGGGTGGCACGCAGCCCCACTGAGGGGGCCCAGGCAGTCTGAGAGCCCAGCTCACCCTGGAAGCAGGAGTGAGAGTATGGGGGCGGTTGTGGCTCAGACATAGTTATTTTTGGGGTGTGGTGTGTTGGCTGTAGGGCCCTGTGTTTGGTTTCTTCTCTAATGAAACAGGTGATTACAGTATTTGGAGGACAGAAGTTGCAGGTGGACTGTTTAGGGCCATGAGAGGGCAGATGGGGCTCTTTCTAGATGTCCGGAGAACAGGTGTTTGAGGCTTGGAAGTTTGGCGGCTCCACTGTTAGTAACTGGTATCACGGAGCTATTGGATGCGCAGCTGGCAGCTCCCTGTGAGCAGGAAACAGCTCAGTAATTGTTCCCCTTCCTCCTACACAATGTGTTTTCCATGATCTCTCTGGTCTATTACCAACTCTTTGTGGTTGGACAAAGTATGAATGAAAGAATGCACTTAGAGTTTGATGGATGGGCTGGGACTGATTTCAATTTCGTGATCTGGACATGTTACTTCTCAGTGTCTTTCCCTCCCTGGGCCTTTCATTTGCTTTGTTCAGGGAAATGCTACGTGATGCCTATGTTTCTATATTTGCCTCAAAGTCAACCTTACTGGCTTTGGGAGGTTGAGGGGCTCTCTCTTCTCCCCATGATGTTAAAACTCCTAGAAGTTCTTGGTCTGAGAGGATTCTTAAACCCCTCTTCTAATTTTTTTCTGCAGACTCTGGCCAAACCTGTCTGGTTCCCAATGTACTATAGAGTATTCCTGCTTCTACGTCCCAAGCTTCCTTTTCCAGGACCCTCCGGGACAGTGGTGTTCTGGTAAAGGTTTAAAAACTGGCTTCTGGGAGTGGGAAGGAAAGTTCACTGACATGTAGAATTTGCCAGTTTTTAAGGTATCAGTGCTCCCACCATGGTCAGTTTCAAGTTACCAATGTGATGTTCACTGGCTTGTGAAACCTCCAAAATTTAACTGTTAGCCCTCAAGCTAGTAAAAGCTGGCTTTAGCATCCCTCTATGCCAGGACCTAGGTTTCTACCTTCTCTCTGTTCTAGATGCTGCAAGTTACTTTAAGATTTCAGAGAGGCTGATGGATGATGCTCTCTATACCACAACAGGACCTTGCGAATGAAAATAACTGGCAGTGGGAGATTGTAATTGTTTTTCTTTTCAAAGCCTCTTCAATGGAATGTGAAGGAAGGCAGCCAATGTCCTCCAGGGGATCATTTTCCGTTCCTGTTGGCAATAAGCCTTGACTGAACTTTGTGTTTCCCTAATAGGCTGGTTTTTCCTGGGGTTCTGCTCCTCTTTTGATAAGGATACCCAGCAATAGGTCCACAGCCTGCCAAATTCAAGTAAAACCATCACCCACAAAAGCTGAGCAAGATAGTGTTAATTCCACAAACAGATCTTTACCATGAGGATCAAGAAAGCTTACTTTCATCTTGGAGGGCAGAGGAACCTCTAGCGGGACTACCTGTCTATGGCCACCGTGGGCATTTCTGCATACCCTCCCTGCTCCTTCCTGCCTCAGATAGGGATCATTGGCAGAGAAGAGGATAGTGTGCTCAGTGCACTGCACTGCCACTGCTGGAAGAAAAGCAAGACTCAGTGGAAGGAACACAAGGAAAAGCCTTAAAGCAGGGGGTGCAGACCCCAGCCCGTGGGAATTAGATACCACCACACCCCCTTGTTCACTGCTGTCTGAAACTGCTTTCTCACCACAGAGAGCAGCAAAGTAGAGGAACAGTGACAGGGACATGGGGCCCATGGAGCCTGGAATATTTGGTTTCTGGATCTTGACAAAGATGCTGCTGACCTGCCTTATAGCAGCCCTTCTGCAGACTGTATCCCCCTGGCATGGACACATCACACCTGGAGCCCATCTGGCAGTCTCTCTTGTCCCAGAGATGCCACAGACCGGGATCTTTTCCCTGCAGGGACTTCCCCCTCAGATTCTTCCTTTTTTAGGCACACAGGAGTGCTCACTTGGCATGAGTGAGATAAACACGTTTATTTAAGCGCAATTCAGTATGTTTGTGGCTCCGTTTAGACATTCAGTGTTTTCCCATGTCCCTTTGGCTGGACGCCTGTGCCCTCTTTGAGAAATGCGCAATGACTAATTTTATGTCTCAGGTATCTGACTTTAGCTCTGTCTTCCTTCCCTCTCCCCTACCCCCCACCCCACTAATGGGTTACTCATTTTTTCATTTCTGCCAGTTTCCTGCTCATTCTATAGATAAATACCCTTGCGCTGCGTGGATAAGCTTGGGCCAGCCACAAAGAAGCCACGTGGACACCTTCACTTGGTTGTCTTTTTTTCCTAAGTTCTGCTGTTTGAAGATATGCACCCTTTCCTATTTCTGTTGATTTCATTTGTAGGGTTATACCTTTGCACGTGAAGACACTGCCCCCTTGCTGAGTCATAGTACAGTCAGTAAGAAAAGATTACTCAGGAAAAAAAAAATCATTCAACGTTGTTACTTTGAGGGAATTCCAGTGGAGGGAGTGAAGGGGAGAACTCCTGAGTACAAAGAATTTAGGGAGCAGGAGATAAAGAAAAAATGACCCATAAATTCTTCCTCAAAGCAATATGGAATGTCTTTACTCCCCATTCATCTTACTGGCAATTGTTATGGGTTCTGGCATGGTATAAGACTCTAGTTTTCACCTTTAACTGTATATGTTAAAATTGTAAGTATGAAACTACAATTAATTGTAAAGCTCTGTATGATTTTCAAAAGATTATTTTGGAAGCTATAAGGTATACATAGGGCTTGCTACCTAAACAAAAGTAACATCGCTGTGTTTTAACATTCAACACAGCATATGCTTCTGCCGTCTTATAAAATATCCATTCCTAGATGTGGCCCCCAGCAAGCTGGATAGCTGAGCAGTGTCAGAAGTACAACGCCAGCTCCCTATGGAGGCGTGGCAACCCGGAGGTGAATTATTAGCAGAATTGGCATAGGAGTAGTTCTGAATACTCCTTTATGACATGGTTCCTGCCATATGGGATTTTATTCTTCCACTTTGCTAGAATAGTGTGGCCTTGTAAAAAGGAGAGAAGTGGCATTTTCGTCCAAAACATGGCTGCCAGTTTATTTAGAAATTTAAGAGAAACCACAGGGGCAGGAGATGTGGCACAGACATTAATACAAGGCGGTTTCTCAACACTTGCAGCCCATAATAGGAGCTGAATTAGTACGTCTCTCTAATTGTGGCTTATATTTGATTAAGGAATATTGTGGAAACTTGGTGCATCTGGCTGGCTCAGTTGGTTAAGCGTATGCCTCTTTGTCTTGGAGTTGTAAGTTTGAGCCTCATGTTGGATATAGAGATTACTTATAAATAAAATCTTTAAAAAATATAAAGAATATTGTAGAAACTTGATGGCTATTGATGACAAGTGATCAGTGGGTAGGAGAGCTCTCCATATTATTCGTGTTTTCCTTCTGTCACACTCTGGACTTCCCATTGGGCTGTCACTGCACATCTGTATCATTTTGTGTCCGAATTTCCCAGGTGAGCATAAGTGTCATGAGGCAAGGGGCTGTGGCTTTTTCATTTTTATATCTCTTGCATCTATCATTCATTAAATGGATGAACACATTGTACAAGGTGATCCCTCTGAAATGTGGCTTTGAAGAGAAAGCTGTTCTGTGTAGGGTCTCTGTGAGACTTTAATTTGCTGAAGTGACATCATCTTACAAACTCAAATAAGGTAGGCCTTTCCTAATGCTTAGAGTACCTTCTTGTTAGGCTTAAAACTTCTGCTTTCTGGGAGTCCAAACAGCGATGAATGCTCTGATTTGCAAACACTTCATCACTGGGTTACAAATTCAGAACCTTTCTGGAGGGATCAAAACTACACATTTTCACCATCTGCTGGAAGGCTTGGCTGTCGGGAGATGACATTCCCGTTCTCACTTTGATTCTGGCCTCTTGGCAGTTGATCTCAGAGCACAGTGCTGGGAAGAGCCAGTCCAGGGTTGTCCTGCCTTATTTGGAGCCAGCTATCAAGAGTGACATGACTGGAAGTGTTGGTAATACTAGTTGATTCCAGGCTTTGCAGATGGACTTGGTGGGGGTGGGGTCCCTGTTCAGAGGGGAACCACCTGCATTAAATCCTTATGCTTTCTCCTGACTTCTGGTGGCTTGTAGCTGTCCACTGTGAGCTGAGTGGGCCTGACACCCCAACACAGGGGGTGGGTCATGAGGGGCCCCTGGTGTGGTGCAGGTGTGTCTGGACAGGCTTATGAGAATCTCTGGACTGTGCTGTTGCCCAGGCTGCCTGCCTCAGCTGGGCACAAGTGGCTGTGATCTGGCAAAACTGTGCTTGTCTGGGTCAATAAATTCTCTGAGCTCCGACTTCAGGGTGAGTCATTAGAAGGAGCCTTTCCCTTCACTCAGTAATGCTTTAATAGGGGAAGACACTACGCATTTGGAAACAGAAGCAGACCTCACAGTTTCTCATGCACCTAATGAGGAAGGTGGGAAGAATGGGGCGAAGCAAGGATGTGGTCACTTGGGGGTGATGAGAGATAGCTGTCATCTGAGACTCCTGTTTGACCTCTGGGTGTCACTCCTGGGGCTGGGCATAGCTCTGACCTTGAGAAGCCCACTTCATCTTTAGATTTTCCCTGCTCATACTGTTAGAATAAAGAGGCAAATATTTCCAGACTTCTAGGTTAAATTTATGATATATTAAGAAGCCTGCGGAAGCCATGCAAGTTGGTCCTGACCACCTAGGTTGGCTTTGGCATGATTTTCACATTAAATCCTTACAGGTAAGAGTTAATTATATATCCTTCTGAGGATATGCTTAGTTCTTCAGCAAGGATGGGTGTCTGTCTGGTCTCCAGATGTAAACTGGGGCTGAACTGAAACCAGGGGCTTCAAGCAGTTCTCTATTCCCTCTTCTTCCATGTACCCTACACCCAACCCCAGCACCCACCTCTGGCAGACACCCATCTGTTCTCTGTAGCTGTGAGCTTCTTGGTTTTCTTTTTAGATTTAGTGAAGTCATACAGTATGTGTCTTTCTCTTTCTGACTTATATCAGTTGCTTAATGCCCACTAGCTCCATCCATGTTGTCGTCAGTGGTAGGATTTCCTTCTTTTGTATGGGTGAATAATATTCCTCTGTGTGTGTGTGTGTGTGTGTGTGTGTGTGTGTGCGTGCGTACGTCTGTGTGTATATTTACCACTTTTTTTTTAATCTGTGCATGTCTTGGTTATTGTAAATGCTGTGATGAACATGGGGGTGCAGATACCTCTGGGGATACTGACTTCATCTCCTTTGGGTATATGCCCAGAACTGCAATTGCTGGTAGATCTATTTTTAACTTTTTGAGGAATCCCCATACTGTTTTCCAGAGTGGGTCACCAGTTCACATTCCTACCAACAGTGCACACACATTCTCTTTTCTCCACATCATCACCAACACTCATTATTTCTTGTCTTTCTGATACTAGCCATTCTGACAGGTGTAAAGTGATATCTCATTGTAGTTTGATTAGCATTTCCTTAATGATTAATGGTGTTGAACATCTTTTCATGTCTGTTGGCCATCTGTATGCCTGCTTTGGAAAAATATCTATTTAAGTCCTCTGACCATTTTTTAATCGGATTAAAAAAAGTTTTTTGCTGTTGAGTTGAATGAGTTATTTATATGTTTTAGGTATTAACCCATTATAGATATATGATTTGAAAATACCTCCTCTCATCCATTGGGTGCCTTTTTTTTTTTTTTTTTGGTGGTTTCTGTCATCCAGGAGAGGAGCAGTGAGTCACTTCCTTTCAACCTGCTGTAATGCCTTCCAGGATGTATTGGTGAGAGGCCATTAGGGCTTTAACCCTACTTGTGGCCTGCCTCCTGATAGAAAGTATGCCTGGAAAGGACAGCTCTGTCTTCCCAGTGTTAAGACCTCATTAAGAATGGTCTTTGCAAGCATGCTTGTGGCCCTCTGCTGTAGCTCCATGGCTCCTTCCTGACCCCTGGTTTCCTCTCTTCCTCGAGGGGAAAGTAACTCATGGGTTTGTGTAAGGGGACTCTGTTGGGGTCACCAGGGCAGCTTCTTTGATCCCTGGTAGCTGAGGATTCTTTAAAGGAGACAGCCTTTTCCATGGAGCAATGTTGTTTGGATCTCTGCAAATGTACTATCTAATGATACCAAGTTGTAACTTCCTTTGTGGTTAAAAATCAGCTGTGGACATGAATAGACATTTCCAAAAAAAGACACCCAGATGGCCAACAGACACATGAAAAGATGCTCAACATCACTCATCATCAGGGAAATACAAATCAAAACCACAATGAGATACCATCTCACACCTGTCAGAATGGCTAAAATGAACAACACAGGAAAGACAAAAGGTGTTGGCAAGGATGTGGGGAAAGGGGAACCCTCTTGCACAGTTGGTGGAAATGCAAACTGGTGCAAACACTGTGGAAAGCAGTGTGGAGGTTCCACAAAAAGTTAAAACTACTTTACAATCCAGCAGTTGCACTACTAGGTATTTGCCCAAAGAATACAAAAATACTAATTCAAAGGGATACATGCACCCCAATCTTTATAGCAGCATTATCTACAATGGAATTATGGAAACAGCCCAAATGTCTGTCGACCGATGAATGGAGAAGAAGATGTATGTGTTTATATGTAGTAGAATATTGCTCACCTATAAAAAAGAATGAAATCTTGCCATTTGCAATGACATGGATGGAGGTAGAGAATATTATGCTAAGTGAAATAAGTCAGTCAAATAAAGACAAATACAGCATGATTTCACTCATATGTGGAATTTAAGAAGCAAAAGCACAAAGGAGGAAAAAAGACAGAGTGGCAAACCAAGGAACAGACTCTTAACTAGAGAGCTAACTGATGGTTACCAAAGGGGAGGTGCATATGGGGATGGGTAAGTAGGTAATGGACATTAAGGAGGGCACTTGTGATGAGTATAGAATGATGTGTGCAAATGTTGAGTCACTGTGTTGTACACCTGAAACTAATATTACACTGTGTCTTAACTAACTGGAATTTAAATAAAAACTTTAAAAACTTAACTGTGAGACAATGCTTCTCTGTCTCCCAGAATTTAACACCATTTGGGATATATTTGTACTTACTGGGAGGTAGGTATATTATTTTGTTAAATTTATAGAGCCTTTTCCTTGTGGTATGGAATTAATTTCTGAGTTTGCAGAAATTCAGGAAATGGTTTCTTGCTCTGTGTTATGAGGATGGTGATGGTCATGATGGTGATTAAGGTGAAGATCAACACAACCCGGCTGACTGAGGAAGAGGAAGCCACAGGCATTTCTTGCCTGCTTGTCCTAATCTGTCCACCAGTCCATTTTCTTTCCTGATTCCTTGAAAGAGTCCAGGCTGATGTGTAAAATTACTTTGTTCTGAACACACCAACCACCCCTTAGCAAGTAGGATAGTTCTCTGTAGGGATAATAGAGTCAGGTAAAATGTCTGCATATAGTAGGAATTTTATGGTTTCTGTGATTTAATTTAAGTAGCAGAAATATGTGCATTTCTTTAATTCAGAGACTGTATTGCATTAACTGATAATCCAACAAATGTCACATCCTCATTAACTGACGATAGTGAACTTAGGCCTTAATTTTGTATAGCCCATAGCCATTATTGCTTTGATAACCATGGCATTTTGGACAAAACACTTTACCAGAAACTGCAATTGACATGTCTTTGAAAGTCTGCTTAGGATATAAGGTGTTCTACAGCGTGGTCCGGGGTGGCAGCATGGTAAGGCAGATGGGACTCAGTTCAGAATACCTGGAATCCTGGACAGAGCTTGCTACTAACAAGTGTTGAAATTTTATACCCACCTGTTACTGTGGTTGGCTCTTACTTCCTTTTCTGCAAATGTGTGGTGTGATGTTTTCTGAGGATTGGTCCTGCTCCAAATCTGAGAGAGTTCTTTGTTCACTAAACCAGTGTTTGTTGACACTAATTATGTGCCAAGCACTGAGGGGAAAGTGTGCTGCCCTCAGCACGCTGGAATTCAGTTGCTCAGGGCAATTTCCAAATCAGAAGGGAGACTGTATATTCTTTCCCTCACAGGACTAGTTGGGGTCACCTTCTTTCTGGTTGCATGCCATGTCATCAGATAGTGGCCCCTGCCTGCTGTAAGCCACACTGGGCCCTGGGCTCAGAGGTGCCCAGGTAAACAGGATGTGCTCCTCAGGAGCACTAAGCTGGGTCAGAGGGTGCAACTGAAGTGTCTCCAAGCGTGGGAGGGAGGGAGTCTGTATCCTGCCTCCAGAATCACTGAAGTCCTATTTTCATGTAGCATACCTGCTATTCAACTTATCTTTTCTTGAGAAATTTACGGACTTTAAGCAACACATCAGATTTTTTTGGTTGCATATTTGTCTGGTTGAATGTCCTTTTATCTCTTTGCCATATCTGTGTCTTGTCTACAGTCTGTTAAGAATTCAGAGTTTTTGTCATCTTCAAACAAAACGATGCACTTTGCTGTTAGTTACTGTGCATGTGCAGAGAAAATGAGATGGATGTTGGCTTGAAGTACTCTTCTCTACCAAAGATGATTTCCCTGTGCTCCATGCTTTTGCTCTTTTCATTCCTTCCTTCCTTCTTTTCCTTTCCTTTCTTTTCCTTTCCTTTCCTTCCTCCTTCCCTCCCTCCCTCCCTCCCTCTCTCCCTTCCTTCCTTCCTTCCTTCCTTCCTTCCTTCCTTCCTTCCTTCCTTCCTTCCTTCCTTCCTTCTTGCCTGCCTGCCTTGCCTTGTCTTCTTCCCTCCCTCTCTCTCTCTCTTTGTTTTTTTGTTTGTTTATTTCTCTCTCTGTTTCTTTGCTTCTTCATTTCTTCCTTCTTTTTTCTTCTCTTTTCTTTTCTTTTCTCTCTTCTCTTCTCTTCTCTTCTCTTCTCTTCTCTTCTCTTCTCTTCTCTTCTCTTTCTTTCGTCTATCTGTCTTGCCTGTCTTATAAGGATGCTTGGTGCCTGGGCTCCCAGGCACCATGAGGCTGCTCACGCCTGTTGTGGGACAGTGAAGTGCATTACAACACAGAACAGATGGTGTCATTTCCTTCTTGCCATCTATTATCTGTGCAGAACTGCATCGGAGACATTTCTGGTTGGGCAACAACATCCAGGACTATCTAGGCTTGTTGTGTCTGGGCCTCTGGAGTTTGGTCCCGGTGATACCTTCCTGAGCTCTACCCTCAGAATGCCCACCCAGCTTGGGCCCCTGCCCCTCACATGGCCCTCCTGGCACACAGGGCCTAATAAACACACTCCCAAACTGGGTGGAAAAGAGTGGATTGCTTACTCTGATTTGGCATTTCTTTCATGAAATAAAGGCATTCTGTTCATGTTTTAAATGGATTAATTTGTGAAAACCTCATTTTGTGTTCCCATAAAATATATGAACGTGCAGAGAACTGAATCATAAATCCTTTGTTTGGTTGTGGTAAAACTGTTTCTTTTCAGTGTGATTTTGAGCTGAGTTTCCTCTGTTTTCCAGTCAAAGGCAATATCCAGGACTGTGGGCTTCCTGATGGCCTGTTTGGTTGCTTGCTTTGGAGCAAGAAGAAAACTTGATATGCACGGCATTTCCAATGAAATGACCCAGAGGCAAAGCAGGATGGAGAGCGTTTCTCCCCATCAAAGCCATCTGGAATGTGCTGATGAGTAAGCTGGAAATTAGTGCCAAGTGGCAAGACTCACAGACATCCAAGTTTCTTGAGCACAGCTGCTGATGCATTGAGTCACTGAACATCTCATCTGCAGGAAAGGCCACTCACACCACTGTCTTCAGCACTGGGCATACATATTCCTGAAAAATACTTCTCAGACTTCTCCTGGGTTTAAATAAGCAACACAATGCTTCAGATCCCTCTGTTCTTTATGCACTTTACCTTAATTTCCCTTTCTCCCTGTCTGTGATGGTCTCCCCTTTTCTGTGGCTCTGCTTTTAACTTAAAAATATTTAAAAAAACATCTATTGCAGTATCAAACTTTATCCTCTCTGGTGAATGAAAAATATCCTTTAATTGTGTAATTTGCCCCCTCCCCCCTCCCCCCCCCCCCCCCCCCCCCCCCGCCTTTGCTTCCTAGAGACTTATTCTAAATAATGTGATTGTTCGATGGCTCTGTCTTACAACCCATGTTGATGTTGTTAATCAGCTGCACTACCTGCCGGGGAGTATGGACAGGGTGGCAGTTGTCTGCAGTCTGGTGTGGCCTTCCTCCATGCTGGGCTCTTCCTTTTCCTTCCTGTGACTTAAAGTGGTGACACACGACACATCTAGCCAGGTGAGGCTCTGGGGGAGGGGGTGCTGACCACTCTCAGATCCTGGATAGTTTGCTGATCTTAGCACTTAACCTCATGGTGTATATTACAGAAGAGGATTGTTTTGGGTGAGGCCATTATTTCTTTTCCAAAAAGAATATGCAAGTTCAAAGTAATTGCTTGGCTGTGGATGGAATTGTTATGGCTACTGTGCTTGCCATGTTGTAACATTGTGTCTCTTTATGCAGACAGGAGCAAGACTTCACCAAAATGCCAATGCCAGTCATCTCTAGGGGATAGAGCTTAAGGGAAATTTTAACTTTCTTCTTTATCCTTTTTTAAAATTTAAGTTTTCATATTGAGTTTATGTAATTTTTTTTACTCAGATTAAAGAATTTATATTCTTTAAGAGTTTTAGACTAATTTTCTTCATGGACATTGAATATAGACTGAGTCATAGGTGTTAAAATTATAGAATTGTAGAGTTGGAAAGAACCTTAAAGATTGCCAAGTTCAAAACTCATAATTCAGATGGGAGGGAGCAGAGCTCACAGTTGGGTTCTCTCCTTTGGATTCTAGCTCTTGGGCCCTTGCAACAACCAACCAAGCTATCCTTGACCTGGGTGTCTGTTATGTGACTATTTCAGATTAGAGGTGAGTTATTCTGGTTTGGGATAATTTTGACAAAAGCCATGGTTCCTTATTTCCTTTGCACTTAAGGACATACTCACAGAAAATATTTAAGACCAGGGCTTGGCAAACTATAGCCTATTGGCCAGTTTCCTGTTTCTGGAAATAAAGGTTATTGTTACTGGAACACAGCCATACCTCCGTGTTTACGCATTGTCTCTGGCTGCTTTGGGGCTGTAACAGCAGTGGTGAGTGGTTGCAACAAAGACTGCATGGCCTGCAAAGAGGCAAGTGTTTAATATCCCAACCTTTCAGATCAGTGTGTTGATGCCTATTAAAAATCACAAGATGGTGAATATTAACAGGTGACCTGCGACAAGGACCATAATTGCAAGAAAGAGAATTCTACTCTTTGGGGTATAACTGTTCAGGAGAGAACAGAGACTAGTGCTAGCTTCTCTGTGCTGTTTGGGATGATCTAAGTTTCATCCCCCCTCCACCAGAGGTGTGAGATGGGGCTGGAAAGCTACTGTTGTCCTTGGGAGTAGATATTAAAACTCAGCTCTTTTGCTATGTTACTTCATCTGGAATGTTCTCATTAGGAATGTGGAGTCTGGTGTAGGCCAATTTCTTATGCCCTTTAAAGCAGATGTCAAGTTCAGACCGTGGGCACGAAGTGCCGGAGACTGGAGTCTGCAGTGGAAAATACTGTTTGGGCTGAATTCAGATGAATCTCAGGAGCCAGCCAAGCAGTGCAGTCTGGTAGGCTGTTCCTTCAGTGTCCTCACAACCGTTCCCACATGTGCAGTGGCCCCAGGTGCCCCCAGCATAGGAAGGCCAAGCACACAGCAGAGCCTCCCAGCCAGCGGTGCTGGATGCCTGGAGTCCCCTGAGCCATGTTAGTGTTCCCAAGACTGAGTGGGCGTTGGACGGTTATCTGGGACAAACCAGCACACACAGAGGGAAACATCAAATTGTATTGTTTTGGCAGAAGGAGAAAAGGAACAGTTTTTTGGATATGCTTCCTTTGATGCAGTCAGGGTGTTGGATATTTTTTGTTTCGTCTCACTGCATCAGTAGCTCATATCTCCACTTTGTACCTGGGGTGGGGATGGAGCAGCGCTGAGGCTCAGAAGGGCTGGTGAGGGTCCCAGCCAGCCTACAGCTCAGAACTGCGGTCTTTCTACTCTGTCACATGGCGTCTGAAATTCCCTCAGTGTGGCCACTCTGTTCATATCCAGAGGACAGAGCCTTGGCTGGGAATTGTACAGGTTTGGGAAGAAAGCGTTAGGTACATGGTTAATAAATGTAGTTTATTTGGAAAATAAAATTATTGCAAGATGGGTTTCAAGAATTGAGATGGGGGATTTCAATGGCATGTTCTGAGGCAGGGTTGGGGACTCTGCCTATTGTGGAGATATGCCCTGAGGGCTGAGAGGGCATGGCTCAGGATTGGCAAAGCACTGGCAAGCTCTTTCTCTCCATATATTTTGGGTTATCTTTTGGGCTTGTTCAACAGTGATGCCATCTATTGGGGGAGATTCTTTCCAGTTGTCTAAAAAATGATGTATTTGGGAGGTGCTTTCTACCTCTTTGAAAAATAATCTATTGTGTGGTTGTCTTTAGGCTTCCGCAAGCAGCCTTTCATTGAGTCTGGCAATGAAAACCCATACTTAAAGTATTTTGAGATGCTGTTGAGAAATGTATTCATGTCTGCATGTAGTCCTGGTTGTATTCAATCCTATTGAACCCAGGGACCTACTCAGTATCCAGACTGGGAATCTGAATCATCAGCTCCAGAGCCAGTGAGAGGTCGGTTTGGTGTCATGCACTGTGGAACTTCCCTGTTGCTTCATGTGGTGCTTGCATTTTATCATTCCCCCTAAACTCCTTTCAGTGCTCTAATCTTTGCGTGGCTTTACCTAGAAATCGCTGAGGGATCTGCATTTCATCCTTTGTCATAAAAATAAAAGAAGTTAGCTTACTGAAAAGTAAATGCTGGTAAAGCTAGGCACCCCTAAAAGTAAATACAGACTTCTTGGCAGTTGTCTGCTAATCAGGAAGGATTGTGGATTGGCAGATCAATTGTACATCCACTTCTTCATTTACTCAACAGGTGTCTACTGACAACAAACGAAGGTGAGCTCATAGCTTCCCTTAACAAAGCTAGTTCTGTGGCTATGCCCAATAAGCAGCAAATCCAAAATTGTATGTTATTGCTTTGATTTAAAATGAGATCTGAGGAGAAACCTGAGGATCTCCAGAATCAGTACGAGGGCATGACCAAAGTGAGTAATTTTGAACAGTGTGACCTATAGGATTAATAGAAAGATATCCTGAAGTAGGGAAAAATTCATTTTTTACTAATTTCAAGCTGTCATGCCAGTAGATCACTTTTTTAAACATGTATTTTAGTTTTGCATTTTAATTATTTATTGGATAAGTGTTGATTTATTTTTCCTGGGAGTTCTTTGAACATTTTATGGTGATATTTTATTTGTATGGATCACTTACACTGAAGCAAATCAAAGAGCAAGGAGAAAAGATCCACATAGTCCACATGATACTCTGTATGTATGTCCATGAGACACCCTCTGTCTTTACCTGGGGTCTATTTCCTTTTGCTCCTTTGGAAAAATTCACTTAGTTCACCTGCATTTTCTCCATGCCTGCTCTTTGCTTGGCACAGTGATAAATATTGAGAATTCAAAGGGTAATAACCAATATACAGCTTAGTGGGGGAAGAACAGACTGTGCAGTAATTATTTTGTAATGCTTGAGTTAAGTGGTAATTATTGAGGTTCATAAAATATGTAAAAGTGCAGAGGAGGAAGTCAATTAATTGAAAGGTCATTTCAGAGAGGGCTTGGGTGGAGGTGTTTTGAAAGAAGACAGATGAATGGGCAATGAGAGATACTCCAAGTAGAAAGTACACCATCTGCAAAGGCATGTTATGTTTGTTTTTTGTTTTCTGTGTTTTTTTGCAGTTATGTTTTTCAGGGACCAATAGTTGCTCACATTTTCTGGATCAAAAGGCATCAAGGGCATAGAAGCAAGAAGGGAGGCTGCTGTGTAGGCAGAAGTTGTTGACTGGCTTTCAGCAGCAGTGATGTGTATTTATGGGAGACAGATCTCTGTAGCTGGAGGGTGTGGATGGATTTGTTGGGACTAAGGCCAGCAACAGAAGATCACTTAAAAGACTTTGTGTTCTCCATGAGATATGCTGGCCTCCACTAAGGTGCTGGGGGTGGGAAGAAAGATGGATGAGGACCCGACCACAGTGTAGTAGAGAGAGCCTTCCACTGGGGCTGGATGATCAGGCTTCTCCTAGTTTTGTCCCCACTTGCCCTATGACCCAGGGGCAGTGACTTTCAACTGTTCCAAGATGTGAGAGGACAAACTCTGTATACTAGAAAAGGTCACCCATGTAGTGTCCAATTTGTCAGTGATGGTGAGATTACTTTGAAAGAGAGATTTTTCCATGGAAAGAGCTTAAGTGTCCATCAACAGATGAATGGATCAAGAAGATGTGGTTTATCTATACCATGGAATACTACATGGCAATGAGAAACAATGAAATCTGGCCATGTGTAGCAACATGGATGGACCTTGAGGGTGTTATGCTGAGCGAAATAAGTCAGGCAGAGAAGGACAAATATCATATGTTTGCACGTATAGGAGGATTAGGAGGAACTTGACGGAGGAACAAGGGGGAGAAGAAGGGCGGAAATGGTGGGGGAAAGGGAGAGAGGCAAACCATGAGAGACTCTTGAATGCTGACAAAAACTGAGGACTGATGGATGTGGGGGGGAGGGGGGGATGGGCATGGAGGAGGACACTTGTGGGGATGAGCACTGAGTGTTATGTGGAAACTAATTTGACAATAAACTATTTGAAAAAAAAAACCAAAACAAAAATAAATAAAACATTAAAAAAACAAAAGAAAAGAAAGAGAGGTTTTTCTCTTGAAAGACACACCCAGCCCTGGGGTCAGAATAAGAGATACTGTTTTCTCGTATGTAAGCATATGAAATAGTTTGCAGCAGGGATTTCTTAACTTGGGACCCGTGGCTCACTTGAGGGCCTATTAATGAGCTCGGAAGGGGATATGAATGATCCTTTGGTGCCATGTATAAAGCCGGGGCTTTTCTTCTCCTGGAGAGCATGGCCATCAGGTTCCCATGGGGGTGCATGATCCCCACAAGGTTAGAGTCAGTGATCTGAAGAGACTGAGAGGGAGTGATCTGGCAGGATGACACGATGTGTGTGGTGGGTGGGAGGGAGATGGTTGGATGTCTAGACTCTGAGATTCTGCTCTTGTAAAGGAATCTAAAAACTCTTCAGATAACTTAATGTAGGAATCCTCCAGAAGAAAATTATAGGAGCTCCCTTCCACTTGATCTTCTGGCAGATTTAAATTTTTTTTTAATGTTTTATTTATTTCTGAGAGAGACAGAGGCAGCATGAGCAGGGGAGGGTCAGAGAGAGAGGGAGATACAGAATCTGAAGCAGGCTTCAGGCTCTGAGCTAGCTATCAGCACAGAGCCCAACGTGGGGCTCAAACCCACTAACCGTGAGATCATGACCTGAGCCGAAATCAGATGCTCAACCGACTGAGCCACCCAGGTGCCCCAGATCCTCTGGCAGATTTTAGATGTAAGGAATATCAAAGCCTATTTATTAGACAAAGCAGTTTGTTTGATTTGTTTTGGCTGACTGCCTGATGACTTGTAGGTCAAGAGCAAGTAAGCTTGTTTGTTTAATCCATCTTTCTCCCTTGAGGTGGGATTTCATTACTCAATTGGAAGTTTCTAGGGAGCAGGAGTCTCATTTGATTTGTCTGTCTCCCAAAGCATCTAATCAGAAAGCTGGAAGGCCTAGTGACCTAAATCCTTTCTCTTAATCGTTCAAGTATGTTTCTATGTTAAGGTATAAGCAAAACAAACAAGCACATCCTAAAACCAAAGGCACGTTCCTTTCCTATATGTAAACCCAATCTGTCCTGTTAGATACTACAAGTCTAGTACTTACTCTGGGTGAGAAAAAGATAGGAGACACCTCTCTACCCAGCAAAATACCTTACAAGTCATACATTGCAAAGTCATGTCAAGTACTTCTTACTTTGGGTGGGAAAAAGATAGGAGACACTGTTCTACCAAGAAAAATATCTTCAAAGTCATATATTTCAAAGTCATGTTCTGAAAGTTCTCTGGGAACATAGCAGACACATTTTTATCTGCCCTGTTGCTTTAATTTTTAGAGCTCTTTTACATGTGTTCTCTATTTAATTTTGAAAAGCCCATACGAATACATAGTGCCTCTGGTAGGCCTGATGTATACTGAGCATGTTGGAGAAATAAGAGTGGGTCCTCTCTGATTTGCCTCTGTGCTGTAACAGTGCACTGTGGCTCGGCATGAGCCCTAGATCATCTGTAGCAGATGCTCTAGACACATCATATTTGGACAGTTTACATTCTCTCTAAGTATATTACTCAGAGATTATTCCCAGCATTGCTACGTATTATGTCAACATTTTGGCCCAACATTGTTGAGCTCATATATGGCATTTTTCAGAATCAAAAGGGTCCACAGTAGAAAAGCGAGGCAGTGCTAACTGCCTGGCTCTTAGATAAGATCATATTCTTCTCCTTTCCCTCCCTGGATTCACTTTGTTAAATTTCTTGTGCTGTTCATTTAGATCTAATTAACATTTTTAATTGGCATGTTGTGTAGTTCTGGAAACTGCTTATTAGATTTCATAGGTGTCTCTGGCAGCACAAAATGTTTAATGAGCAAAATAATTGTGTTACAGTGAAATGAATATGTACATATTCACTGAATTAATAAATGAATTAAATAATGACTTCATGGAAACCTCCTGAGAAAGTGGTTATGGACTTTGTTTTCAGTTTAAAGTTTTGAAGTTGGATTTTTGTGTGTGTATGGAGATTTTGGAGGAAAGAGGTGTGTTTTTTCTTTTAGATGATAATATTATTGTGTGTTTGTGTGTGTGTATGTATGTGTGTGCTTAGCCAGAGTGAGAGTCTGTAAGTAAAATGGGATTTACATCCTGTGGCTGAGCCTCAGAAGAATGTCGGATGCCTTGACAGCTGCAAGTGGGTAGGATGTACAGTGTCTCTGACCAGGATAGAGATACCTCACAGTTCTGTAGAAATCTAGGCAATCAAAATTAGGTTCTACTTCCTATTCCACCAAGCAGCCTTTTTGACTCTCTGATTCTAGAAGTGATGGTAAAGGGATAAGAGGATGATGTCAAGGAAGGTGGTCAGGAGCCTTTTGGAATAGCTGGACCAAGACTAAACTCTTCTTGCATTTGGGGTGCCTGGGTGGCTCAGTTGGTTAAGTAACTGACTCTTGATTTCTGCTCATGTCATGATCTCACAGTTCTCTCTACAAATAAATAAATAAACTTGAACAAACAAACAAACAAAGAACTCTTCCTGCAGCAGATGAAGAAACAGAATCCTTGAGGCCATGACTTGCCTGGGGTCATGGTTCTGGAGCTGGAGAAGTCCCAGGAACTCTTAACAGCCAGCTTAGGGCCTTCTTGCCTGAACCACCCTCTCTCCTATCCTCAAAGTGTTCCTTGTGGGAGGAAAATAAGGGAACAAAAAAAATCACTGAAACTTAAGAAGTAGGGCACTAAAGCCAGAGGCTGGATTGTTCTGCCTCGAAGGTATTTTTTTAAAGATTCTTTTGGTTGTAAGAAAATAGACTCACATCCCTCAAGTGATGGGAACTTATTGTAAGGTTTCCTCTCTACGGGGACCCAGGCACAGCTGAACACTGGGACTCAGAAGGGGTGGAACCACAGGAGAACCGGCTGACAGGGGAACTGACCAGTTCTTCCAGTCATTTGGCTGGGCTTTGCCCCATTTGCCATCTTCCCTCTCTTCCTGTATCATTACTGACCACTTCCCATCTCTGTTCTGTTTCCTCCCCTTCCCGCTCACAGTCTTTGTTTCTCTCTTTCTCTAGCTCATGCTTCCTTCCCTGACTTGGAAGATGGTGTCCATGGCTGTCTTTGTCCTGTTTTGTGATTCCCATTCTCAAAGAGACCATCATATTGGCTTGGAATACTTTCACAACAGGCTCATGTAGGCCATTAGACAGCCAATGAACTGGCTCCTCTGGGGTCAGGTGACTTTCCTGTTCAGTCAACTGACAGAGCAGTCATGTGGGCTTCTGGGGCTGAGTTCAGAGCAGGCTCACAAGGAAGGGACTGCTAGGTATATGTGGAGAACACTTAGTGGCTGCAGTAGGTTTACTCTGACCAGGTTTCTGAGGTTCACAAAGTTCTAAGCTCACTTATCCCTGTATTTGTCCATTTTTGGCAAGGCATTCCTCTGATGGTCTGGCCTACTCAGTGAGACCCTCTGTGGACATAGGCAGGCAGAAGAAGTGAGAGGGAGGAATGGAGAGGCAGGCCCTTTCAGCTCATCTGTTTTTAATGCTGGACTTCTGTGTCAAATTTTTTCAAATGAAACTTGTTATTTTGGAATAACTTTAGATTTATGGAAAAACTGAAAAAACAGTAGAAAGAATTCCTGATTACCCATCACCCAGTCTCCCCTAATGTTAATGTCTTACATTATAATGGCACAATTACCAAAACTAAGAAATTAACATGAGTGCATTACTATTAACTAAATTACAGACTGTGTTCAGATTTCACTGGTTTTCTGCTCCTGTGCTTTTTTCTGTTCTAGCTTCCAATCCTGAATACCGTGCTGCATTTAGCTATGTAAAATTTTGTGCAAAGAAAGGATTCCATTGCTAAACACACACATATACACACATACTACCACCACCAGCATGAGAAACCTAGAAGCCTGCAGCCTCATTATCCTCCAGTCTGTCTTGTACTACATACTTTTACCAGGTTCCTTGTCATCAAACCTGCTTTTATTTCCTTTCTGCCTTAAGAACCTACGGCAGATTCCTGTTGCAGAACACAAGTCCACACTCCTCACCAGGGACTTGGGCCTCCCACCTCTTGGTTCATAGGCTCCCCACACCTCCTCCTCCTCTAGCAAGAGGATTCGATCCCTCCCTGCTTTGGTTTTTGCTGTTGGTTTCCTTGCATCTCTGGGCATGCTTCCTCCATGCAACTTTCTGAAAACCATTGTTCCATGACCTACACCCCTTTTTTTGATGTTCAAGCAGATGTTAAGCTCTCATTGTTAGTATATTCTCTGTTTTCCTTTTAGATCTTAATGCAGCTATACTGTGGTATCCATAAGGGACTTGAGTGGGCCTCCCCAGCCCTCCATGCTTGACAGTGATGGGAACCATGAGCTTGTTCAGTGATCACTCCGTGCTCGGGGGAAAGAGGATTCTGATTTTGGATGAAAAAAAAATTCTCCATGTGATACACATGTATATGCTTTAACCAGAATAATGTTTAAAAATAATGCTAAACCTGTTGGAGCATGAAGAAGTTACACAGAGTTGTCTACAGAGTCTTCATCTCACATAGCCAGGTGTCTTGGGACATGAAAGGCATGTGGAAGTTGTACACAAATATTTATTGGATGAACCAGTGAGTAAGGGGATGAGTGAATGGATAAATGATGATTTCAGTTAAATTCTAATGTCTTGAATCCAGGTTGCTGATACATTCTTTTGTCAACTACCATACTTATCTAAATATAAAATGAGTTTCTTTTTTTAAAAAAATTAATGTTTTTTTATTTATTTTTGAGAGTCAGAGAGAGACAGCGTGAGCAGGGGAGGGTCAAAGAGAGAGGGAGACACAGAATCCGAAGGCAGGCTTCAGGCTCTGAGCTGTCAGCACAGAGCCCAACGTGGGGCTCGAACCCACGAACTGTGAGATCATGACCTGAGTCAAAGTCGGACGCTTAACTGACTGAGCCGCCCAGGCGTCCCTAAAATGAGTTTCAATTTAAATGACATCCTGGTTTTTCTATGTGAAAATTAAAAAGAGTGTCAGGCCAACTTGGACATTTGAATTTCTGGTAATGTAAATGAAATGCTCAAATATACACTTCTAATATTAGGTTATTTAATTACACATACTAAAAATACATGTAATTATATTACTTTAAAAATATTTTCTCCTCTTCATGTTTCATAAAATAATTCAAAAATTTCTCATGGATTTTTGCCATTGGTGGCACTATTATGGCAGGTGCCCTTAAACCAGATGCTCTGGTTCAGAGCACATCGTCCTTAAACAGGACTGAGTTGTGGGAAACCTTTGCTTTCTTCAAATGAATTTATTTCATTTATTTATAAAACTGTGCCCATATCACTTTGGGGATGAGCACTGAGTGTTATGTGGAAACTAATTTGACAATAAACTATTTGTAAAAAAAAAAAAAAAAAGAAATAGTTAACAAAACAAAACAAAAAAAAAGTAAATAGTTAACCAAAAAAAAAAAAAAAAAAAAAAAACTGTGCCCATATAATGCTTCTGGGAAATTTGAAAAATGAAACAAAACAAAGCAACAGTACGATACAGGGAGCCGAAGCTCCGGTTCTATCACTCGTCAAGAACTTGTAATCTTATTTGGTATCAGACTTCTGGCTATGCGTTGTGCTGTGGCTCTTTATACCAGGATGGTACTTTCCAGAGGCTTTAGATGTTTCATTTTAGTGTTTTAGATCAGTGTTGCCCAGAAGAAATTCTATGTTAGCCACAAATATGAGATATAGACATAATTTTAAATATGCTAGTACCATTAAAGAAAAAAAAGTGAAAAGAAGCAGGTGAAATTAATTTTAATAATATATTGTATTTAACCCAATATATCCGAACTGTTATCATTTCAGCTTGTAATCAACAGAAAAATTATTAGTGTGATATTTTACATTCCTCTTTTGAATTAAATCTTCAAAATTTGGGGTCTGTTTTATATTTTACCCTTCACATCTCAATTCAGACTGTCACATTACATGTGTGCAGTAACTATGGCAGATGGCTGTGTTGGACAGTGAGGCTCTAGATTTTGCTGAGGGGGATTTTTGGGTTCGGGGAGACCTGGGTTTGAATACCTGTTCCATCACTTACTTCCTGTGTGGGTTCAAACAAGTTACTATCCTACAGAACTGTTGTGGGTCTTCAGTGAAATGAGTCACTCAGAAGTACTGGCCCAGCACCTGGACCATAGTAGGCGGCTAATGTATGTCCATATTCTTCCCAGCTTTTCAAAATGGAGGCACAGGGTAGGGTGGAGGGCAGAGACATTAGCAGCAAGAAAACCTGGGTGAATGTCCTCACTTCAGGGAGAGCTGAGCACAGATGCAAGGACTGGTTTGTTGGGGAGAGGGTAGGGCACTGACATGGTAAGCAGAGACAACCCACAAACTTCACACCCTGCATACCACACTTGAACTCCTTGTTCAACCTTCTTGCATTTTCCACTCAATTTGGGACATACTCTAATCATTTTTGTTCTGAGCCACAATGACTGATTCCCCCAACACTGGAACAGTCAGCTTCTTCTTCTTCTTTTTTTTTTTTTTAAATGATCTTTAAATGATTGTTTATAATATCAGGTAACACTTGGAATGTATGCCATTCCTTTCACGTTAATTACTCACTCTGTTAACTTTGTCCCATGTATTGTGATTCTCAAAAAGCACATCCTGAGACCACTGTTGACTGAGTTAGTCTCAGGCTTGCGTGTTTCCTCCAAATATTTCTTTGGTGTTGCTAACAAAGTAATCGGTAGAGTGCTTTCCAATGTGTGAGTCTGTGTAGGAAGCCCAGGAGAGGCTGGTTCCTCACTTGCTGGCCTGTGATTTGGAAACACAGCTTTGCCCTGTATGTAGGCACATGTGGTACAGTTCAACACCCACACACTGAAGATAGGAAATTGAAGCCTGGAGAGATTTCAAGGGCCTTTTGAAGGCTGTGCCGTTTGTGTGTAAACCAACACAAGAACATTTGAGTCCTACACTAGCTCTTCCCAATTTAGTCTTACTTTTTTTTTAATAGAAGAAGCTAGAAATTAACGTTTTCCTCTCCTGCCTGTCTGCTCACTTATTTTCTTTGTGAAAATGCACAGTTCACCCCTTGAAACAAAAACAAAGCCTATGCAGCCTTCAAGTACTTTTCTACATGGGACTTTGATCCTTACAAGAGCTCTGTCAGGTCAGGAATAATTTATCCACTTTACAGATAAGGAGGTAATACCCAGAGAGTTTAAATTACCTGTCTAAGGTCTTACAGCTAATAAGGAGTGAAGCCAAGGACCCATACTGAGTCAGTGCTGTCCCACAGGGCCACATTGTCTCTGGGACATCCTTCTGAGAACTGTGGGCTCTGGAATCTCAGTTCTTGACTTAACTAGCTATAAGTGAGCCCCTTAGTATTTTGAAAGCTCAGTTTTTCTCAGCTATAGAATGTATATGTAGCAGTCTTTAGTGGAGTTAAATGGCACAATGTGTGTGGAGTCCTGGGTGCTGGCTTGGGTGCCACAATCTCTCTCTGAGTGTGGTTTGTGTATTTGAGCCTGCACGGTGGTGCCCCGGGCCTTGTGAGCATTTTCTTTCTGACACTTTGGTACACTGCTGGGCCTGCCTCGGCTGGCACCTGGCTATGGTGCTTGGATAGATCCAGATCTCCCTCTAGGGAGATCTCCCTCTCCTTTGGGAGTTCTGAGAGACTCTTGGATTGGTCTAACCATTTTTAAACTCTGTCTCCCCCCCCAACCCCATCTTCTCCAGTGAGCAGGTTCATATCCCTGTTCATAAAAATAGACTTTTTTTTTTTTTCCACAAAGGACTGTAGTTTCCTTGCAGGATTAAACATAGAAAGGCAGTTTTTCAAGGGATGAAGGCAGACATAGCCAGTGCACCTGTGCCCCCTGGCAGCTGGCCCCTGGGGGGAGTGCTGGCCCCAGCCCAGAGGTCCACTCGTGTCTGGTCTGGGTCAAGGTGGGAGGGAGGGGGCTCTAAACCATGGCCCCACTTCAGGCTCCCTCCTCCCAAGGTTGTTTGTTCACTCCCACCCCATCCTGTGCCTTCACAAGCTTCCCTAGAGAGAGTGAGCAAGCCTCTAAACCCACATCCTACACTAGGCTGGATCCCCATCCTTGTTGCCTGGAGGCACACCTTCTGTTTCTAAGAGAAAACCCACTGAATGTGTGGGTTTTGGCCCCAGCAGTGCTCGCTGGTTGGGTTTGCTGAGTTTGGGATTTGTGCCTGATCAAGAAAGTGTCTGCCAAGCCCAGTGATGCTGTTGAGTAGTTGTTCAGAACATTGCGCAGAAGTTGGTGTTTGTCATTAAGAGTGACTTCCTCAACCAACAGATAGTATTAAAAAATGTACATTTCCACTTATTTCCATGAAGAAAATTGTGGGCACTTCTGAGTAGTATGTTATACCTATATTGCAGCCACACCAGCCCATGGTTAAAACATAGAACCCCATTATTGTTGTTTTTGTTCTTCTATTTCCTTTGTTTGGGTCTGAGTTTTGCCATCAAGATAATAAAATGTGACCGGAGTAGAATATATGCATTGGTAGACACTGTGGATTGCATCAGGGATGTTTTTTTCTGATTGCTGAAAGTTCTCCCATCGGGACTTGAAGGGTGATTATTCTGTATATTGACCAGAATAATTTGACAGGGACATGCTGCAGGTAAATGGTTCTTTCTGAATCGATGTGAATAAAATTCCACATAAGATGAGTTCAGTGTGTGTGGATTTTTTTTAAAACAATGAAAGATTGGATTGTTAGAGCTTCAGAGAAGAGTGAAGACAGCTGTGTTTGTTTTCTTGGAGAACTTAAATAAAAAGTCTTGTTTTAAATCCTTAATCTGAAGAGGCAAATTAATATGACAAAATAAATGGAGGACATCACATTTACTTGAGTAACAGAACGTGTTGAGAAGTGCAGATATCATAAGATGTCTGGTGACTCTCACAGAGTGGGGGACAGAGTCTTCGGTGTCTGGACAGGAGTTGGTCACCCCCTGCCCCGCAGAGATGGCAAAGAACCCTGAGTGAGGCCCTGCCCAGGGCAGTCAAGGACATTCCTGGTTCATGTTAGTTCACTAGGCACACAGTGAGGTGGAAAAGAAGCATTCTGGACAGGAAGTGGGAACTTGATACCTTTTAGGCAAACAAAACTCATCCAGGATTTTATATTATGATTTTAGATGATTAAATTGGTACATTAATAGTGTTATAATTAACCTTCTGTACAACAATAGAAGAAATGGGGAGAAAGTGTCTCCTCCTTAAAGGCATTCTTGTGTCCCTAGAAGTGGACAAGTCACTCATCAGTGTAGACACAGTCTGTTCTGCTGTTAGTCATTGTTCCCCCTGGCTCCATGCCCCTCTGGTCGGCTGGCAGTGGCCTGGCCTTGGCTGTTGTGAGCACATTTCATGCCATTCTTGGTGTGGTTTCTATCCCCTTAGTCACTGGATGGCTGTTTTGTACACGTAACCCAGTGTCATCGCCTGTGTATTACATTCCCAGAGTGAGGGCAGGCAGTGTCTCTGCATCCTTGGCATGTGACTTTCAGTAATTTTCCTAGTGTTTGAAAATGTCATTACTGAGACTTAACACTTTTGCCTTGCTGGGATCAAGGCAAGGGTAACTGGAGTACATACCACCTTCTTAGTGTTTGCATAGGTTAATTCACATGATCCTCACAGTAATCCTGGAGAGAGGCACTGCTGTCACCTCCACTGCACCGATGAGGACTCTGTGGCACAGAGAAGTTGAGTAGCTTCAGTGAGATCACACAACTCTAAGAGGTAGAGTCAGGATTTGAACCCAGGGAGTGAGGCATTAGATGCACGTTCTTTGCCACCAAATGAATTTGTTAGACTGCTCTGTGCAAGTTCAAATTGTATATGAAGTAAGAGTACGCAGGGCAGTCACTCAGACTGATTTAGCAACTCATTTGTGTTTAACATTTTCAACAACTGCTAAAACAAATATCTCCTTGCCACCAAATGAATAAAAAGACAGTTCATTTTGAATGGGGTTTTAGTTTGGGATAGAGAATCCTTTGATGTCAGTGTAGATCTTTCTTATTAGCTCTTCCCCTAATAAAGGGACCTACCTCTGACTCTGAGGTACACACTTTCATTACTGCACATTTGTAAGGATTTAGGAGGGTGTGGGAGAGAAAGGACCCTGTCCAATATTACTTGCATTATATTCAGCCCACTAATTTAACATCTGTCTTGCTCTGCCAGCTACTGGGCCAGTGTTTAGTTTTATTTTTAGTAAATGTGTGATTCTGTGGGTCTACTTATTTTATAACATAAAAGAATGTTGGAGCTGGATGGGAGCCCCAGGGCCATTGACCTGCCTCCCCTGTTCATGGACCTGGCAAGTCTGCATTCTTCTCACAGGAGGATTGCGCCCTGGCCCTGGGCCCCTGCTGTCTGTGAGCACTGGCCTGGACTGTCAGATTGGTAAACACAATTTATTGAGCACTGTGGCCACACTCTGTGCTGGGCTTCAGAGCTGCAAGATGAAGAATACAGACAAGACCTCAGTCCCTTCAATGTGTGCTACTTCTTTGTCATTACAGCAAATTATTCCCAAAGGTATCAGTTTACCTTTTATCTTAGAGGTTAAATTTTAAAAATCTACTTGTAATTCCAGGTCTTGCTCAATTAAAAAAGCTCACCATTCTGATTTAACTCATTGAGCTGCTTCTATTTAGTCCGAATTAATGAATTGTTTTGCTCTAGACTTTTGAAAATGGACATTGTCTGGAAAAAAACTCAAGATAGTGTTTGAGGCTAAATACCTGTAAATATATATGTATGTATGTGCCCTTTGCAGTGGGTGTGCAACATGGAGGGGTTACCTCCACTCATTTCACTTTCCCCAGGAGGGCAGTGAGGGGTCTCTGCTTGCAGTCATGTGCTCCCTTAGAATTCTGATGAGTGGGAAAACAGTACGTGATTTACAACAGTGGAGGGGACTTCTGGGAGCCAGACTTGCTGCTGGGGCCCAACAAGGCTTCCCTGCTGCCAGCATCACAGAGTCCTCACCTGCCACCAGCTGATTTCTCTGCTCTTCTTCTTGTAAGATCTGGAAACAGAAAAGAAAAACCATCTGATCTGGAGCATGGCTAAGACATCAAGATCACACTGTCTACACATTGAGGCTGGACAGTGTATGACACTTTGCTCAGGGCTTGTGCTCTCACTGGATTTGGCTCATTATCTAGGTGAAAGACCAGGTCCAGAGGAACAGCAGCCCCTGTCACCATGGCTGCATCTGGAAGGGACAGTCAGACAAGTTTCTGTCGTGAGAAGGAGGTCCTTCTTATCCTGAACTGCCAAGGGCACAATTAAGCATGAAATGCCTGAGTCTGCTTGAGGTTTTCTCCATCACATCATATGGTGCTGTTGTCCACGTGACTCTTGAGACTTCCTGAGAGACACTATTGTAAAAGCCAAATATTACAATATGTTTATTTACTGATATTCGTGAAAAGAGTAAAAATGGTTCCTACTTCCTAGGCTGCTGCTTTAAGTATAATTGATAGGGAGGAAGTATTTGCTTTTCTGGGGCACTGTATGGCAGGTGACATTTATTCTAGCACTGTTTTGTTTAATAGAAGAATCTGAAAATATATTTATTTTAAGTGCTCTTTCCGGTCTGAAAAATAGAAGCTTCATGCGAGGGAAGGAGTGGCTCCATACCCGCAGCCTCCAGCTTTCCCCCAGACTGGACTTGAGGGCACGTGTGGGCAGTGACTCAGGCCTCAGTGCTCCAACTGAAAGCTTCTCAGACTCACGGATCTTCCATGCCCCTGCTGGCTGAAGCTCCTGGAGGACTCTGTGGCCTCGCTGACAGTGTTGTGTTTCTTCTGGGATGGAAAATGCTGCTTACGATACCCCATGGCAATAGAGAAGCCTCAAGTGACATGATGTGAGGCCTGGCCAGGAGTGATCTGTCTGGAGTTACCTGGTTATGGAGGGCCATGGTGGTAACTGTGCTTTTAACCATCAGGCTCAAGCTGATACCTCATCACCCCACAGGCGGTTTATGTGTTCAACCCTTTCTGTGTCATACGTCTTGGAGAAAAATGACCATCTTGATCAGATTATAACTTTCCCCAGAAAGAATTTTATTTATATAAAAATTAAAAAGTCTTATATTATTTATGTCACTATTCTCCATGTTTTATCCTCCCCCACCAACTGACTTCCTAGCTTATCACAATTTGGAAATATATCAATTTGATATCATATTAAGGAATCAAAGTTGAAATTAAAAGACCAGTAAAAATTGCTTTTATATTTGTATCACTCTGAGCTACTAATCTGGAGCTTCTCATGGTTCTTTTATGAATTCCCCCAAAGTGATACCTGCTTTGCAAAGCTGGTCAGAGTTGTCAAGATGACAGTGACAAAAGACCATGGTCTTAGGTGCATTCAGTAGTTGGCGTAAAGCTGGAGATTGTTCTCTGGCTATGTGAAATGGCACCGAAATGTTTCCTTTACAAATCTATCCATTGCTTATGATAAAGGGAGTTCATAGAACTAAACAGGAGAGGAGACTTCCAAGTGTTTCTAGACATTGTAAGTGTTGTTGTGTTCAACTTTCCTATAATCAGGTGGGATAATTCTGTGTATATGAGCTTTGACAAAAACCGTGATGAAAATCTTCCTCCCTCTATTACAATCGGATTGGTGTCTTATTTTTATGGTTTGTGGCTGATGGGTTGTAAACTTCCAAAATGTTGATTCTTTTTCCTATGGGGTTGTGTAACACCTGAGAGAACAGGTTGTTAATGGGGATGGGTAAATTACCAAACTCCCATCGTGCCTAATTATGTTGCGGTGACTTAGTGCGAATTTTTCCTCTCGTTTTATTCTCATAGCCCGTGTGCACTTAAAATCACCGGAAAATTGTTAAAAATAACAACAATAACAACAATTCACTAGGTGTCTGGTGTCTCTCTTCCTTTTTTAGACCTCACACCCATGGAATGGGCTAACCAACAGGTGTGACATGCAAGACCGAGGCTCAAATTAATCATTTCTTAGAATGTTCAATTTGGAAAACATTTGCTTAAATGAGTAATGGTATGCAAAGCACTATGCTATACATGATGAGAAAAATTAAAGAGTATTGTGATGTTTTGTCCACTGGAAGCAAATGCTTTTGTGGGGGAGATAACTCCAATTAATTTTAATAATTGATTTGATACAAGAGTCAGCAAGTCTTTTCTATGAAAGACCAGATAGTAAATATTGTAAGCTTTGCAGGCCACATACAGTCTAAGCTTTGTGGTGGTCACAGGAAAGCAGCCATTGATAATATGTAAATGAGTGGGGATATAGCAGCATGAGGTTGCAGTTGCAAGGGGAGGAGGTCCCCATGTGCCATGGACAGGGTAGGAGGAAGGGTAGGAGGAAGACAGTGACAGTGCCACTTGAAGGGAGAAGTGGGGGAGTGTTCTTAGAAAAGTGGATGGAAAAGTCATTTCTTGACACCAAAAGGAAAGTAGGACGGTTGTGAAATTCACACATTCAAAGTGTACAATTCAGTGGTTTTAATATGGATGCAGATACGTGCAACCAACACCATTGATATAGAACATGTTCATCACCTCAGGAAGATGCCCTGTATTGCTCTGTATTGCCCTGTATTCCCACTCCACTCCATACCCCCACTGCCCACCCCTAGCCCTGAGCAACTTTTCCTTCTTCTGGGCTTTCAAGTGAATGGAGCCATATAGCACGTGGCTTTTTGTGAGTGGCTTCCTTCACTCATTATAATGTTTTTGAGGCTCATCCTTCATAGCACGAATCAGTACTTCGTCCATTTTTAAGTGTAATATTCCATTGCATGGACACATGACATTTTGTTTACCTATTCGTCAGTTGATGGACACTTAGGTTGTTTCTACCTCTACATCTATTTTTAATGATTTTATAGAAAAGTGAACACACATTCTACATTTTGAGAACTAGATCATTCTTTTTCTCATATGAAACTAGCTGACAAAGGGAAAATATTGGCATAATGCTGAGTCTCTTGGAAAGAACATTTCCTATACAGCTTCCTTACTAAACCTGGGTCAAACTCAGGGTTTGGCAGATTAAAGACTTTCCCAAGATTTCCTGGCCAGTGAACAATGATGGCAGTGTACAGTCCAAAGACCATGTTCTTCTGGTGCATCAGATGAGTGACTGATTCCTAAAAGTAAACACTGAGAGCTTTAGAACAGTTTGTTCTGCCTGTGTATGTACACAATATGCGAAATCTGCATGTCAGGATATTCTAATAAAAATTCCCCAGGACACGAGACTCACGGAGAACCTCTGTTGATGAACTGCCCTCAGACTTCCCCACACTCTTGCTAATAGTCTGTGGAATCCCTAAAGTGTGGCTCAAGTGCTGTTATCACAGAGGATGTTGGGAACTTGGCATCAGTCAGCTGCAAAGTATAGGTGGATACATAAAAGAGGAGATGCTGGTTCCTGCCACGTCTCTCCTCCAGAAGGGTTTTCAAAAGCTATGATCTCCCTTGGATGTGGCCCTGACCACGTTCCCTGATTCCCGGGACCCCTGGCTACCTTGGGAGTTGTGCATTACCGCTCCCTGATAGGCCTTCCAAGCCCTCTGCCTGCTGCCTCTACACCCTGCCACCCCTCCTGGTTTGTGAAGGGCAGGCATTCTTGTTTCCTGGTGGTCCATTCTGGTGCCACCTCACTTCCCTGCCAGCCACAGTTGTTGGCTGAGCTGTCAGCTGGCTGAAGGCAGGCATGTCACAGCTACTTATACTGGAAAAACTCGCTAATATGGCTGGGTCTGTGGGAGTCTGAGGAAGACGACGGACATTTGATCCAGCACCTAGTGAAGGGCACTTATTTAAGGGTGTAAAGCATTCACTTAGGAGTGGGCTGTGCTGGATGGGGCAATGCCTGCACACATAAGTGTGTGCCATGTATCTTTCACACATGGAAACTGTGTGCTTGGTAAGTACTAGAGAGGCGCCTGGGGGTGCAGTTAGTTAAGCGTCTGACTCTTGGTTTTGGGCTCAGGTAATGATCTTAGGATTTGAGCTCGGGCCCCCCATTGGGCTCTGTGCTGACAGTGTGGAGCCTGCTTGGGATTCTTATTCTCCCTCTCTTGCTGCCCGTCTCCCACTCTCTCTCTCAAAAGTAAATAAATAAACTTAAAAAAATAAAAAAAGACTTGGCAAATACTGGAATTTAGGTATCATTAGGGCAGGTGATATGCTTCTTCCTCTCTGCCCCAAGGACTGCCTGGTACACAGAAGATACTTCTCAGTATTGAGTGCCCAGAATACGGCTGTCAGGACAATGAGAATAGGAGCTCACAGAGCTCTTGATGCTAAACAGAAAACTTCTTGCTTATTTGATAAACACTCATTTTTAAAGAAATGCTAGCTGGAAAAGAAAAGGAGGAAAAGTCCAAGAGAGTGAACAAGAAGAGGAACGGTAGAATGACAAGGAAGGGTGAAAGATGTGGCCCATCTCAGGAATCCTCATCTGCAGATTGGAAGACAGGTAGCTCTTCAGAAGCTGGGCAGGTGAAAAGGAAAAAGATGAATTTTAAAAGGAACCCTAATATTTTGGTTCCTTGACATGAAGGAAAGCACTTTACAAATGTATTTGCAGCTGGCATATAGTTAAAAAGAAGACAAATTTGGTTCTCTCTGAAGTGGAGGAAGCTCACTGGAGACAGGAATAGGTAAATAGCAGATGTCTTCATCTGCCCACTCCCTCCAGTGCCCAGGAGGTGGAGTGGTGAGGAGAATGTAAGTGGGGGTTGTGTGCCAGGCTGCAGGTGTCCCCCCTGCCCCTTGCTCAGGGAGCGAGGCAGGAGAGGTGTCAGTGAGGAAGAGGGGACACAGGAGCAGGGAAGCCCCCATCCCGCACCCAAGGATGACCCTAGTCTTGCAGACTGCAGTGTCTGCTGTTGGCTCTGAGTGCCCAGCTACTGGGCGTCCCCATCCCTTCCTGGCCTGGGCATTTAAAGGACTGTCTGTTTCATTTGGGAAACCCACCATCTTCAGAGACCTGTTTAATTAAGTTCCCATTTGCACCTCACATTGGCATATGTAGTGGATTTCTCTCACTGGAGCTATTTTTAGGTCGTTTTCTGGAAAGATGCCTCTTTCCCCGCAGGCAGCCTCTGACTATGTGCCAGATAGCTCAGCCTTTGCATTTTATTTTTCTGAAGACATACTATTTTTGTGGGATTTTTGGTGCTTTTTGACCTGGACTTCTGATAAGGTGTTTAAACATAGCTTTTGGGGCCTCCTGTGAGCTATTGGCCTTTTACAATTACTCTTCTAATTTAAAACACCTGCATTTTGTCCTCACTGGATTCAGGAATGGAGTAAGTCCAAGTATCTGGAAGGTTTCTCTAGTTTCCCTTCCATCTCTGGGTGTTGACTGGCCTTGTTACTTCATGCCATCTCACAGTGAAAAGGGCTGGGTGACCTGTGCATCTTGTGGGCCTTCTGGAAACTTGATGCTGGACACTTATGCAAACAAGCTGTGTTTGCTGATTCATAGGTGTGTGTGTTTTTCAGCAGTGGGAATCTATGTTATCCTGAGGGTGGCATCTTTGTGCCATTTTGTTCAAAGCCTCTTTTGTGGGATGAGGAGCAGAGGCCAAGAGGGATCAAGTCTCTGTCACGGTCACTCACGGTCACACAGCTGGTCAAGGCAGAGCTGCCCCTCTGAAATCCCTATGAGCTGTGTGAAGTGGCATTTGGGATGGTCAGTCACTAGACAATCACAGGGCACCTCTGAGAGGGGTGATGGTAGAGACTGCCCCCAGCTGTGGGTGGCATCTCACCCTTCCTGTGCCCCTTGTCTCACTGGCTCCCCGGGGCTAGCTCAGCTAGGTACCCTCCTCCCTAGCCTGGCATTTTCGATGTGGCCCAGGTCCTGTCCCTGACATTCACTGTCATTTCATCCCTGGCGGGTAGCCTTTGGCCCTGAGCATGGTTCTTGCACAGCTGCTTCTCCCCTGGGGCCGTCTACTGGGGAGAGGGAAGCAGACTTTCCCCTATAGTCTGTTTGGATTGTATCTAGCACCAGCTGCTTGAAACATGTGCAGAGAAGGCACTGCCTTGTCTGCCTGTAGGGTGGCTCAGACAGTGATGCTGGATTTGGGCAGTCGGACCTTGCCTTGTGGCTGCAGGAATACTGCTGTTTTGTGATCACAGGCTGTGCCCTGATCCACATAGCTTAGGTCCGGGAACAGTGACTGCAGTTGATCTCGTATGTGCAAGGTTTGCCCTGGTCCCAGGTCCACTCAGGCTGAGGAAGCCAAGAAACCAGGGTCAGGTGTAGTGGACCGTGCCACTGTTTTCAGTGTGACTCCTGACTTGTGGGGCCACAGCTGTGGGGGGGAGGTGCAGGTGAGCCCAGACCGACAGCCCCTGAAAGCCTGAGCACCGGGGTGGAAAGGCTGGGGTTACTTGAGGAGTATACAGCTTCCATTCAGCCACTAGGGCTTCCACGTGCTGGGCCTGGATTTGTATCAATTCTTTTAGCTTTTGCCACAGCTCTGTGAGTGGGTGCCACTGTTTTCCTTTTTGTTGTTGTTGTTGTTGTTGTTGTTTGCAAGTGAGAGCACTGAGCATAGTAAAGAACTTGTGCAAGATAGAGATAGGGCTTGAACCCATGCTGTGGTCTGGTGTGCTTCCCACCCATCCACTGTAGAATCCCAGGGGCCACTGCTGTTCTGCCTGACCTGAGGGAAGGGTGCAGAGTGGAGGGCATTTAGACAGGGCTGGCCAGTCTTGTCTCCACCATGTGCAGGCTTTTTGTCCTCAGGCAGATGGTGCAATTTCATGGACGCTGCATTTTTTCATCACAAATGGGGGGCTATGAAGCTCTCTTCCCTCTGGGAGCAAAGGAGATCCTGTTTGTGAAAGTGATGTGGGACTCAGAAGCCTACATACCTATAGATACTCCTGGAAGCAGGTTGCCTGTGGTTAGTGCCTGAGCAGCAGGTTGCATGGAGAAGCAGTGACAGGCTCTCAAGGGGACCCTGAGCTTGGGGCATGATACTTTGTGGTCACTATGTTCATATTCTTAACAGTATTATCTTGCAGTCTGTGTTTTGAGAGGTGCGGTAGGATGGTGAGCACATTGGGACTTGGTGTCTAGGCTCCTGTGTGGTCTGACTTCCCCAGGATGGCCACTTCCTGGTGGTGCCACCATGGGACAGGGCCTCCACCCGGAGTCCAAGGGTGGCTGGACATCCTGGATCTGCGCTGGCCCTGCCTGGATCTCCTGCCTGGGAAGTCAGCATGAAAACGCATATAAAAACTACTGTGACCAGTAAGAGAGTGATCATAGAAGAAAGGAACAGGCTTTGCCTGCAGTGTGCACACAGGACCTGCACTTGCATTTTGTACTGGGTCTCACAGGTGATGTAGGTGGCCCCTGGTGGCAGCCGGTGGATTTAGTGACACCCCTGATTGTTTTTCTGGCAGCCAGGCCGGGGTGGGAGGCGTCTCTCCTCCCAGGAGGTGCTCGGGAGTGTGGCATCCTGTGGCTGGCATTTGCTGTCTCTCCATGCCCTGACCAGCACACTTGAAGGTCCCTCCTAGGTGCCAGGGACAGCCACATCAGGAGCGTCAGGAACTGTAAATGACATTGACTGCATGTGTTCTAAATGAAAAAATAAAAGAAGCCGACGACCCAAACCCTGTGAGATTACAGCTGCAGTAAGTGCACATGGCAGTAAAATTTATGTCCCTAAAGAACAAATTCTCAACAGTGCAATACAGGGATTACTTTAAACGTCCATGTGATGAATAATCTAAAAATAAAACTCAGTGAGCTAGGGGTATGCAGGGAAGAGGGGGCATGATGGGCTGCCTCATGGTGGGGGCAGGCAGGCTCTCAGTATGTGCCCTGCAGGAGACAGTGGGCAATATCTGGAGACAGCTAAGGAGGGGGCTGCTGCTTGCACACGACAGACCCTACCACAGAGAAGTGTCACCAGTGCCAAGGCTGAGAAGCAGCCTCTCTCTTTAAAGGGAGTGGGGTGGTTACGCTGGAAAGTGGGAAGCCCTTCCCTGACAGCCTGGCTTGTTGGTGACACCACCATCGTGTTCACGTATCTACTGTGTAAGCAGGTTCTTTAGGGCCCAGAGCAGAGAGGAGGAGAAAAGCTGTTTCCTTGTCCATGGCTCTCTCCACATGTTGACATACCGTGGGGTTTTGTGTTTGCCATGGGGGGGACATGTGGACCCTCATAGTCTGGGGGCCCCTGTGACTTGGGTCAAGGCCATGTGGCTGACCCAGCCCTGTCAGCTCTGTTGCCCCTGCTGTTGGGGAGAGACAGTGGAGGGAGTGAGGGATGGCACTGAGGACAGACAGACCCTCTCCATGTGGATCTCATGAATGAGTGGACCCATCCACCTATTCCTCAGCTTGCCCTGTAGAGCTTCTGAGCATCTGCACACTGCTAGGCAGGCTTGCACACCACTCAGAGGGCACAGTGGTGGTGGTAGGTGTAAACAGGGGTATAGATGCTGGTGCCTTGGGAAGCTAGTATAAATGCTCAGCAGATGTCTTCATGTTCCTTGTATGGGAAAGCAATGCCCTCCTAAGAGAATTCTGTCCTGCGCTGCTAAGCCAGCAACATCCCACCGATTTGTTTAACACATTTGAAATCAATACCAGGGCACACGGAGTCAGAAAGGAACATTGGTTGAGAGGCAGCTGTTTTTTTTTTGTTTGTTTGTTTTTGTTTTTGTTTTAAGCTTATTTATTTTGTTTTTTGTTTTTTGTTTTTTTTTTTACAAATAGTTTATTGTCAAATTAGTTTCCACATAACACTCAGTGCGCAGCTGTTTTAATGAAAGTCATTGGTTATACATCCAAAGAATATGGGGATACAAGCAATGACTGTGGACCATATTTGGATTTACCTTGAGACTTGGCCAAGTTTGTTACTGCAAGGCTCACAACAGGCATGCAGACATTCCCTGAGAGGCCAGCTTGGCCCATCAGCTTGTGGTCAGTCAGAAAATATGGCCACCTCCTCCTTTTGCCCACATTCCTGGGACAAAATAAAGGGACACATTCACATCTGGTAGACAGAGCGGAAGGAAGAGAACAGTACCCCCATCCCCTTATGCTGGACCATACAGGGTCACCCTGAGCACTTCCATGGACTGCAAGCCCCTGGTCTGGCCTCAGCATCTGCAAGGCTGCTCTGATTGTCCCATCCCATCACAGCTGCATGAGATCGGAGCATCACCTGCCTTCAGGTCTAGTGGAGGCAGGGTTCTGAAACCCTTTAAAAGACAGATTGATAGGGGAATTCTCTGGCGATTGTGTTTCAGGTGCTTCAGGAGCCTTCCATCATCTAAGGTTTCCTGATGTGAAGCCGTAACTGGGTGTGGGGCAGGTAACTCCCTGCCTCTCCCTCAAGATGCTGTTTACACCACCTGCCTCTGTTGTGACAGCAGAACCATCTCCAGACATTGCCAGCAGGCACGTTGCCCCTGTTTGAGAACCACTGTCTAGAACAGTTTCCCAACTTTGTTTTCTAAGGCATTGACCTTTTGAGGACACCAGGACAGTAGTTATTTTGTGAAATGTCCCACATTCTGGATTTGCGTCTGGTCATTAACTTGTTTCTCAATTCCCTGTATTTTCTCCAAATTGGAAATGGGGCCAAATGAAGGCTTTATTGTGTTCCAGTTAAATGATTTACAAAGCCCAACTTTAAAGTAGAGCAACTTATGTGACTATGTACACTCACAACAAAAATAACTTTTGGGGGTGGAGAATGGCACGTTTCTCACATGTGGGAGAGAGTGGCCACGTATCTGCCATGAGTTTCTCAGAGCAGTTGGCTGGTGGCCGACCTTCCACAGAATGTGCTCTCTTCAAAGCTGGTATTTCGGGGCAGGTTGCCTTGTTCACTGCTGGCGAGGCCCCCTGCCTCCACGTTGTTCCCCCAGCAGCGTTTCCTGGGGCAGGAGAAAGCTCTGTGTACATGTGTGTCTGACACTGTTGGACCCTCTTTATCCTTCCTTTTTTTTCCATAGAAACCAATGGAAGGTTATGTATTATTTGTGTCTTCTTAAAAGAGAAAAGTAGACGTGTGTTTCTCACAGCTTCGTGCCATACCCACCTGAACATGTTTACTTTAAAAAAGTGTTTGAAGGCCGGCCGAGGGAAATGTAGCCTGGACTCCGAGGTTGCCCTTTGAGCTCTGCAGTCACCCTCTGAGAATTTCGTGAGCTGAAGTGCATGAATGGGAGGGCAGTGGGCCCTCCCTGCCTGGAGATGACACTCTGTGTCCAGAGTTACCCTCAACATGTCACCAATGACAGTGTTTATGACAGGAGAGACCAAGGGTCCCTTAACTCTTGCAGGCCTGTCCCTATATCAATACCAGAGTTAATTGAGAGCATTCTTAACACCTTCCTGCCCAGCATGGGTTTGGGTTAGTGAGTCTGTTTCATGTCTGAAATTAACATTGGCACATGCCTAGGCTCTGCCTTTGCGGGAGAGGAAAGTCATCCAGGAGCCATCGGGCGCTGGGGCAGGGCCTATCCTGCAGCACTGGGAGGAAAGGCTACAGGGCTGCATGCACTTCTCTGAGAAGGAGGGGTGCCGTGGTCATGGGGGGTTACAGAGGATGGTAAACGAGGGGATGAGGGTGCAATGGTGAGAGAAGACTGGGTGCCGTGTTTTATAATTATGCTGTCATCGAGTGTAAACACAGAGGTCTGTTTACAGAGGTTCGTTTTTATGAGCTGCAATTATTATTTCTGGATAATTCTGGTGTATGGTAATCATTAGAGTAAGCTGTGTATCTGATTAAATAAAGAATTTGTCGCTAATTTATGCCAATTTAAAGATGTCTTCTGTGTTCTCTTTGTCTCTGGGGGAGGGGAGGCAGGTTGCTATGGAGACAGCATAAGAAAAAGAGATAGCAAGAAAGCTTAGCAGTTTCGATTTTGAAAATATTTGTGATGTAGGTAATTATATATGTAATAGTGTTATGCAGCAAAGCCATCTGCCTTTGGAAAGATGTGTGTCCTGGAATTTTACAGTAAAACTGTGTTTCTGTAAGGAACAGAATGCTGTTTGTGTGTTGTTAGGTTATTGAAATTGTGAACAATAAAGATGCAGTGGAACAATAAAGTAAAGTTGTTTACAGGGGTGCAGCTGCAGTATGACGTAACGGGCCACCTACAGAATTTAGGAAGCTATCTCGCTTGCAGATAAAACACTTACATAGTAAGATTTACCTGGGACTACACTGAGCATGTAATTTTGCAAGTGGCTAAAATCAACTTTAGTCTGGTTAGTAACCGATTTTGATCCATTTAAACGGCACCATTCTCTTTCTGTCTACTTTTTTATTAAACCATATCTCGTATTGTTGGGGGCCAGTCTAACAAACTGACACATGGTTATTTCCCTCTGTCCTCATTTCCCCCAGCATTTCAGATTAGTTTTGCTCTAATTGGGAATTCTTTCTTTGGCTCATATGCAGTTGGTAATCTTCTCTCCCTCCCCCTCCCACCCCTACCCCTGGTTTTAGAATTCTGATGTGATTGGAAAGACAAAGCACGGGACTTGTTAAATTTAACAGTACAGCAAACACTTACCGAATGCCTTTGCCAGGCACTGAGCTGGCCACTCAGTCAGCCTGCATGGAACTTGAACCCTGAGTGTAAGCTCTGCTAAGACATGATGTAACAATCCTGTGGTTTCTAAGTGATCTCTGTAGCTGAGCTGAAGTTAGCTCATATCTAGAGGTGATGGGTTCGAGATGGATGCACATTTGTGGACACTCCAACCATCCAGAGGTGGGGGCATATTCCCCCCACTTGAACCTGGTCTCTGTGTGGCAGCTTTGACCCATGGATTATAGCAGAAGTGACCCTGTGCCAATTTCTGGGCCTAGTCTTCAGAGACCAGCAGCTTGCAGTTTGTCTCTTGGAACCCTCACCCTTGGACCCGGCCATCCTGTGAGGAAGCCCAACCCTGGGGAAAGGCCCATGTGGGGAGGAACCAAGGCCCCAGCTGATGGTCCTGGCTAAGTTCCAACAGCCAGCATCATGCGCCTGCCCCTCAAGTGGGCTCCTTGCGGGCAGATTCTCTGGCTCTAACTGACCTGCAAGGCTGTTCTCATGTGGAGCAGACACACACTGTTACTGACAAGCCCTGTTCAAGTTTCATGTTTGTAGGCAAAACTGACTATTGTTTATGCCACTGAGTTCTGGGCTCATTTGTTATGCAGCGATAGATAACCAGGACACTTAGTTGTCTCGAAGATCCTTAAAGAGGGCCAGTGTGGGTGGGTGAGAAGGTCTGAGGTTTCTAGTTTACCTGACAGAAGTGCATTTGGCAGAGGGACTCCCATGGAGGTCCAGCATTGATGGGGATGCACCCAGAGTGAATGGAGCTGACCATGGCATTGGGTACCCCACACCAAACCCACATACTTTGCCCATCTTTTCCTAAATGCTCCAAGTTGGACAAACTTTTTTTGTGGGCACAGCCAGTGTTCTCAGTGTGCTAGTTTGGGGTTGGTTCTGTGTTTACTTAGCCACCTGCTCATTCTAGAGATGAGCATGCTGGACCTTTGGTGAGCAGTTTATGCAATGGGGACATGAAGGACACACAGCAGTTCTGTCTTGCTCCCTCTGCACTATGGCCTGGCTGCCACTGTACGTGTGCAGCTGTCGCCTGACGATCTGATATCCTTCAGAGTCATAAGGTATTTCTGGGCTATAAGAAAACCAAAAGATCATCAAATTCTGAAGTTCCTTTTGCCAGGTCATGCACAGATGACTTCGGCAACCATGACCAACTACTTTTGGCTGCAGGGGTGTGCTGGCCAATGGTTAATGGTCAGTTCTCTGGAAAAAAGACCTGATGGCATATGCCAATTTGGGGGCATAAAGACTTCCATCGTGTCTGTTTCCAAACCACCAACATGCCAGCACTGAATTGGGGAGAGATGGGTACAGTTGGCTTACCCGAGTCACTGCCAGTGGCTCTGACCCTGACCCTGAGGCCGAAGGGGGAATGAGAACAGTGTGAGGTGTGCTTGCACACGTGCAGCCTCTCTGTCACATTATCTGAGTAAAGGTGCCCACTCTCCCAGGGCAGATTTTCCTTCCTTTTGAGCTTTCTGTCCACTCACCTTTTTGGTGTTAAAATGGTCTTTCTGTTGTGAGTTGATTTGTTATTTTTATTGTGGCAAAATGTGCATAACACAGAATTTACCATGTTAGCCATATTTAAGTGTGTAATTCAGTGGCATTAACATTCATGGTATTGTGAAGCCATTACCATGATCCATATCCAGACCTTTTTCATCATCCCAAACAGAAACCCTGTACGCATTCAACAGTTGTTCCTCATTCCTTCCTTCACCCAGTCCCTGGTAACCTCTGTTCTACTTTGTTTCTATGGGTTTGAGTGCTCACATAAGTGGAATCATACCATATGTTGTAGCATGTGTCAGAATATTCTTCATTTCAAAGGCTGAATAATATTCTGTTGTATGTATAGACCACATTTTGCCCGTCTGTTCATTCATCGATAGGCATTTGGGTTGTTTCCACCTTTTGGTTCTGTGAATTATGCTGCTGGAAACGTAGTCATATGAATATCTGTTTGAGTTTCTGCTTTTATGCTTTTTGAGCATAAACCTAGAAGTACTATTTCAAGATGTTTAATGGTCCATTAAAGTCCAAAGTGGGGAACTACTGTTCTTCTCAGCTCTTAATTTTTGTCTGTGGGAATTAAGTCCAGAGAGACTGTATGGTATTTTCAAAATTGCTCAGCTGATGAGTGTCTTGGTTGTTACTGGAGACCACATCCCTGGGGGACAGGGTTGTCTGGAGTGACATGAACTGAACAATTAGAATGGGCATCTGAGCATGGAGCAAATTATCTGGGCAGGGCAGTTAGCAGGGTTTTCTCAACACCTGCAGACATGGGCAGGGGATTTAGCAACCGAGGGAGGTACCTAGGCTGGGCCAGACAAACTGGAGAGGTGGTATCTGGTGAACTTCTTCCATGGAAGCAGTCAAGGGGAGGAAGTTGAGTTTCCTACTGAAGTTCTCTTGGTTCAGGCAGGAAGAATTGCTTTCACCATTCCCATTTTTAAAATATGAGTCACTATAAAACATAGTATTTTAAATTGAAAAAATCAATTTACAAACCCAGGTAAGAAACTTTCTTTTTAATTGAAAAGAGAAAAACCCTGTTTCATTGAGGTGGAGTTATTGCTGGAAGGGTGTCCCAGGGCACTCTTTCAGGCTCCCTCAGCTATATATGCCAGTGTGCATGAGGCCTCTGTTCAGCTCTGTCCCCCCTCAGCATGTGGGGATTGCTGATGGCCCTTGGCTTTGGTCTTCTGTAAAGAATGCATCTACTTCGGTTAACACACCTATTATGCATATCTGTGGGGCCTCTGGAGAAAACATTACTTGCAGAATTAAGTTCAATTAAAATAGAGTTGAGCCCGGCCCCTCGGTCTGAAAGCTGGTTGGGGACGGCTCAGTGGCAGAAATAAAAAGCACAGAGACAGCCATGCTAAATGGCAGGATGGGAAGTGGGGAGGGGGTGTCCCATCATTGCAGCAGGCATTGGTTACAAGGCTGGGTTTTGTTTAACATCTTTATTAATGATACTGGAAGCATCAGTAAACAGCAATTTAATGAAATTCACAGATGATGCTAAATCAAGAGGTGTTACAAACAGCAGTGAAGGCAGAGCAAAGCCCTGGAGAGGGTAGAAATATGGAGAGGAAATAGTATGGGCCTTGTTGAAGTAAAACATAGGAGGGGGAGACATGTAGAGGGAGGGGAAGAACAAGCCTGTGCAAGGGTTTATCAGGAAGACAGACATCAGGAGAGCTAAGGAGCCATTGCAGATGGGGAGAGGTGAACTTAGCACACCATGGCCATGGAGAGCATTAAAGATGCAGAGACAAATGATATTCCTTCACAGTTCCCCACCCTTATGTCACCTCTTCTTAGAAATCTGAATGCAGATTCTGTGGGATTCAGTAAGCAATGCAGTGAGTGCTTGGCTTTGGCAGAGCTGGGCTTCCAGAATTCCAGGAAGGTGTTCAAGTTTTGAGGGCAATTCTGTGTTTGTTGAGTAGGTTGGTGGGTGTGGTTGCCTGATGATGGCTCAGAATCATGGCCCTGGATGGGGTATGGTTTTGTTGGGCTTCTAGATGACTTGTCAGGGTCCCAGCCACTGGTGTGTCATTTGGAATTCTCTCCCTGTTTTCTTTTACTCCTGTCTGTCCAATCCCATGAAATAAGGCTCCCTAGACAAGGCTAAGGAAGGTAAATTGGCTTCCATTTAAATCTTAATACAGGTGCCCTAAGTAAGGAAACTAACTCCTTTGATTAATCATAGCTAATTATCAATCCCAACTTGTACGGCATTTCATTTAGGCTCCTGACAAGGAAAAACAGTATAAAAGTCTAAAAGCAAATCCATTCTCTTCACTGTGGAAGATTGTGGGGCTTAATTATAGCACCAAGGAAGGTCTGGTGTTGCTTTACTGCCTGGTTGGAGAAATGAAATGGAAGCTGATGAGCTTGTATGGCACAGCCACTGTCCCAGGATGGGCACTGAAAGAATAAGGGAGGACTTAGACACAAGGAAGCTTCTGTCTGGTGGGGAAGAAAGGTGGTTGGAATATGATGTGACAAATGACAAGACAGACATCTGCCCAGGCTCCCTGGAGGAGGCCCTGCTCTGAGAGTTAAGCAGGTAGGAATGGCCTTCTGGGTAGGCAGGCAGAGGACACAGTCTGGGGGAAATATCAGAACAATCTAATAACATAGTCAGGTAGATGCATCATTTAGATGCTCTTGGCTGCAAGTAACAGAAACCCAATTGAAAGTGGTTTAAATCATAGGGAAACTCATGATATCATTTATCAAGAACTCTTGGAGTGAGTGGTCTCAGTGTTAGTCCTAAGCTCAAAGAAGTCATCAAGGATGCAGGCTCTTCTTACCTGTCTGCCCTACTTACCACACACAGTGTGTTCCTCACAGTAGAAGATGACTGATACAGTTCAGGCATCACGTCCTTCACTGATAAAGTCCAATGATAAGATGGAAGGGTCAGCGCTCCTTGAGCTGTTCTCCATTTATAAGGGAAGAAAAACATCCCCTTGCCTCTCACTGGTGGGAATATGGACATAAATCTGCAAGGGAGTCTGGGAAAGTGAGTGCTGGTCATTTTCAGCCTCTGTCTCAGGAGCAGGCTCTTAAAGCAAGAAAGATGGGGGTCGGTGGGGAGGTATGGGTGTTGGGTAGGTTCCAGCTGTTTTGGCTACAGCAGGCCCCTTAGAGTGATGTCAGGACTGCAGATTGTGAGTGTAGACAGGCAGTTGGGATCAGGTCAGTGGGAGCCTCATGTGCCACATAAAGTCTGACTTTATCCTTTTCCTTGAGTGGGAAACCATGGGATGGTTTTAAAGAGCATCAGACATGATCACCATGGTTACAGTGTGGTACATGGCAGAGAGGCATGGTTAGGGACCATACAACCAGTCAGGAGGTTATTTTAGTAACCCAGGCAGGTAATAGTAACAAAACAGAAAAGGCTGCCTGAGTAACCCCTTGAGGGGGTTTGAGGTGAGTCCCTGAGGCAAGGTTTGATGATTGAATTGAATGAGGGGACCAGGGGAGGGAGAGAGTCTGAAATGAGCCCCATGTTTTTGGTTTGAGTAAATGAAACAGGGACAATAGGCAGGTGATCAGGTTTGGAGAGAGGAGGAAGATAATGTTTTCTGTGGTTTGTCTTAGATGTACAGGCTTGGTGTATCTGTGCTACATCTAACATCAGCAGGTAGTTGGACAAAACAGGCTAAGACAGACTGGAAATAGAGCTCTCAACACATGGTTTATTAAAAGCACAGGAGGGGATAGGGCACCTAAGGTGAGTGATGGAAGAACTAGGCAGAAGGACTTGTATACTCCTCCTGGGAGTGCCCACCATAATGGCTGAATGGAATATGAGTCCAGGGGCCACAAGGGTGAGGCAAGAGCCTGGAGAGGTCAAGGCTCTGAACACCAAGGAGCAGAGATGTTGGGAGATAGGAGTGAGTTCCAGGACTGCCAGGTGCTGCAGGAATAAGCAATAAGATAGGATTAGGCATTCTGTTGACATGAAGCAACAAGATAGGGACCCTTTTTGGAGGAGGACATCTGAGTGTTGACTTCCTCTGGAAGAATGTATCAGCCTGACCTTCTAGCTGACACTGTCAGTCCTTCTGTGAACTCCACCTTCAGAAAGCTGGGGTCTGGCTACTCAAATGTATGATCTTGAGCCAGCCACTGCCCCCCTCATCTTGCTTCTTCATCTGCCAAGGCAACAATATCTGTGGGTATCGGGGCTGAGGCTGTAGATAGGGGAGAGGTGAGCAGGGAGACTTGGGAAGTGGAATGCCCTAGCAGGGGAGCCACAGACATACGGAGTGGGGGCAGAAGTGCCCTCAGATGGAGCTATAGACCAGGCTGGGCTGCCTATTCGGGCAGGGACTGACGCTCTGTGAGAATTGGCAAGTCACTCCAGTCACACATCTCCTTAGTGGCAGAATGAGATATCAAATAATCTGGGACACAAATTTTGTACTTCTAAATCTAGTAATTCTGGCCTTTAAAAAAGTGAGCAGCATTCAAGATTCATCGGAGATTATGAAGTTCCATCTGTGTCACAATTTACGGTACTAAAGTGTTTCATGTATTTCTCTGTCTCTGTCTCTCTGTTTTTCTCTCTCCTCCAGAGCATTTGTCACTTTTGTGATAACAAGTCTGTAGTTCAGCCCCTTGCTAATGCCAGGCATGGAGGGGATGGAAGAGGGAGAAGGCAGCTTTGGGTCCTGGGAGAAGAAGGGAGAATGAGTTTTCATTACACAACTATTTCCTTGGTTAAAATCCCAACAGTCAATTTAACACAGGGAAAGGGAGTTGCTCTATCAAGAAGAAATACTTTGATGAAGATCAATGAAGCTAGATGATCTGTAAAATATGCAGTTTAGCCGACCTCTTCACAAACCACTTTAAACCTTCAGAAGAGCAGCAGGAGGAAAATGAGCCCATTTAAACTGCGTGTTTTCTGGAAGCGTGTGCTATGTGGAGAGCCACCTGTCTCAGGCCCTTGCTTCTGGTGAGAAGCTTCTTGGATGAGATTCTTGGTCGCTGATGCTGGGGTCCCAGTGGTGGAGATTTGTTCTTGCCTGTGATGCTGGTTATTGAGATGCTGCTTCTGGAGTCTTACCTCATGCCATGTCCTTACCGCTTTTACCTCATAGGAGACACCTCTCATAGTCATTTCTGAGGGGAGCGGTGAGCTAGAATTTGTGCACAGATTGTTCTAGTTTGTCCCATTTCCTTCTTCTGATGTGGGAGGTGGGATATTAGGAATCCCAAGGAAAATGCCATATGGGGTCCACTCAAAGCTGTAGATGTGTGCTTGATTCCTGCCTTGCCACGGTCATGGGAGGTCACGTGGGCATTCAAATTGGTGTCTGAGTGCTGAATTCACAGGCTCCTTCACCTCCCTGACTGTGTTTCATGACCACACATGACCATACACGGTCACTGAGGAAGAGAGGATTAGAAGGTGAAGCTAGGTAGTTATTCTGAGTGGTGAGCATGTCAGTCTTCAAGGGAGAACCCAGACCTGGCTGCAGCATGGAGGGGAGAGCAAGATGGGAGCCATCAGGCCCTGTGGCACCTGCTTGTGATCACATGACCCAAAAAGCATAGCCACTGCTGCCTCACTGCCCCCTTCCAGGTCCTGAGCAAATTCCTTCCTGGCCAACTCTAGCCCTGAAACATAGGAAAGGGGATTCTAGGAAACATAGTTCCCAGCCTGAGAAACACCAGGGTACAGTGTTCACAGGCCTCATTGTCTCATTGAATTCATACTCAAAGCATCCCTCTGTGTTAACGTGATCAGATCTACTTCGTGGAGAAGGAACCTGAGTCCCAGGGAATAAATCACCCACATCTGGTCGGGGAGCTGCAGAACCTTGTGCCCTTTCCCTCCTGGGAAAGGAACCCCAAAGCCTGAGGGCCGTGCCCAGTGTTCTGCACTGGAGCTGTTTGTATGACTGCAGGGCAGCCAGGGAGCCACCCGTGCACACCCCTGGTGGCCTCCTCTCATCCTCCGACTCCCCATCCCACTCCAGTCGGATGTCCTCATGGTGGCAAAGGCGAGTCAGACTGCAGAGTCGCACACTTATCTGATCGTCTTCTAGAACTTGATTTAAATTGGCACGGAGATATATATAATTTAATGAAATACACATAGATTTTACCATTTTAAGTATTCTTTATGTGTGCAGTTCAGTGGCATTAAGTACATCCGTGCCATTGTGTAACCATCACTGCCATCCATCTTTAGGACTTCTTCATCTTGCAAAACTGAAATTCTGTTCCCATTACAAAACAAGTCCCCATCCCTGCTCCTCCAGCCCCTGGTGCCCACCATCCTACTGCCCAAGTCTCTATGAATATCATTACTCTGGGACCTCACGCGAGTGGAATCACAGTGTTTGCCTTTTTGTGTCTGGTTTATCTCACTTAGCATGATGTCCTCACAGTACCTCTATGTTGTAGCACGAGTTAGAATTTCCTCCCTTTTTAAGGCTGGATAATATTCCATTGTATGGACAGAACATATTTTGTTTATCCATTTGTCTGCCAAGGCTTGCTCTTGTAAAAATATTTTCGTAGACTATTCTGGGAGCAACAACTTTTTTTTTTTTTTTTTTTAGCAATAACTTTTTAAATACAGTTTTATCTTTCATGGAAGCTTCTGAGTATGCTATGTTATTATTTTTAGCATATAGTGCCCTCAGAGAACTTAGGTGTCCTTATCCATAGGTATACGGTTGCGGCTGCAGTTAGCATACACAAGGGAGGTGACAGCTCAAGGTCCCATGTGAACATCACCAGCTGACAGCTCTTAATTTGTTCCTCTGGGGTCACTGCGCATCCTCTAAGCCAGGTGCTTGTGAGCTGTTCCTGGTCCCCACCTTACTGTGTTCAGCTGCTTTCCTTCTTCAACTCAGGGTTCAGGGCCATGATTGAGAAATAGGCTCACTCCTTGTCTTATGATAGGAGGAAGTCCTCCTGGTCAGCCATCCTTAGGATGCCCACCCTCAGGGCACGTTTGGCCTTTGACCTACTGTACCAGGCATGTTTGATAGACATGATCAGTCCACCAGAATGGGCGTGAGAAGGGCTAACACAGGAGTTACCAATAAGGGGACCGGATGTTCCCCTCTGGGGAAGGAGGGCTATTACTTAACACCAAATAGCTATGGCATAGCAATAAATTCAGATTATTCTCCCTGCTGACTTTTTAAATGCTTATTTATTTATATTGAGAGAGAGAGAAAGAGAGAGCAGGGGAGGGGCAGAGAGAATCCCAAACAGGCTTCACCCTATTAGAGCAGAGCCCTTTGCAGGTCTCAATTCCATGAACCATGAGATCATGACCTGAATGGAAATCAAGAATCAGAGGCTTAACTGACTGAGCCACTCAGGTGCCCCTTCCTACTCTGTTTAGTTAATGTCAGTCTGGGTATGGTGGTGGGGCAGTCTGGGCCCACTTATTAGCACCAGCCATGGAGGGCCGGAGTGTCACAGTCTTGCAAAGCACTGAGCCTACATTGTACTATCTGCACGTCTGGGTCATGGATTGGAGCCTGCATCTGAGGGTGACAAAGATGTGCCCAAGCAGGGCCATTTATGTCACTGCTGATGGCCATGGGCAAAAAGTACAACCCACGGTTTTAAGAGACAAGCCTTTGATTTTGGAAGAAAGCCAGCAGTGGCAGTCAGCTGGCCAGGGAGCTCCAGAGCTGTGCATGTATTGCAATTTCGATGAGAACTATGCCTTTTCCTTGAAAGTACCTTTGAATTTGCAGTTCAATACATTACCTGAGTCTTCTCCATGTCCCAAGAGACTGCAAGGGAGCCTTAAGAGACCCCCTTCTCGATTAGGGCATATGCTTCCTGTTATCACTAAAAACATTCATCCCCTCATTGGACCCCCATGCCTTGGTCTCTCATGGACAGAGACCATGTTTTGTGAGAAATTAGGGCATGATACCTTGGCCATTCTTTGAAAACTGTGACAGGTACACCCTCAGCAAACAGGCTACAAATGCTCCTTGACTTGGGCTGCCTTCTAATGGAGCCAGGACCCCAACTATCCCCTCAAAGTCATTCCAGGGCTACTTTGGTGTCTCTCACCATGGCCCAACTTAACCAGAAAGCTCTAAAAGTTCTATCTGTTAGCTAAAAGCCTCTGGCAGAGCTTATAAACAGCTGGCTGGGCTGTAAGAATAAATCTTAAATATCATAGGCTGATAATCAGCTGCTGAAAGGCAGCCTTCCCAGGCTCCTACCCCTTTCCCCACTGCTCCAGACCCACCTCTCATCCCAACACACACTTTCTTCCCCTGTTCTGCTGGTTCTAAATGAGGAGAGATATTGGTGTCCTACCTCTGTTTCCCTTGCATAGGCTTGCCTCCTGACCATGTCTGTGGGTTCTTGGCAACGTCTTGTGGGTTCCTGGCCATGTTTGTGGTTCTTGGCCACATTTATGGGTTCCTGGCCATGTCTGTAGGTTCCTGCTGACCAGCCAGCATTCCTTTGTCTCATCTAGCCTTTGTCAAACTACAGTGAGGCATGGTTCCACAGGGCACACTGAGCCCTTTGCAAGCCATTATGTGCATGATTAGCATGGGCAGAGGGTTGGCAAGTGCACACTTGGCCTTTGGACTCGCTCTCTCTTTGGTCTGTTCTGACTTTCTCACTGGTGTGGATCAGACAGGCCAGCCTGTTGCACAGATGTGATTGTGTGAGAACTTCCTTCCCTGGCTCATTTATTTATGACTTGCCTAATTTCTACCTTTGAAGCTTCTTATAAGGAGTGAAAAATACGATTGAAAAGGAAACAGGGAATGCAGTTCTTACTGGAAGTGGCACGTCAGGGAGACCTTTAGGGAGGAGCGGTGCTTGGGTGGACCAAGCCCGGCACGCAGTCAGCACCCAGCTGGCAAGATTACTCCAGAAGGACCTCTGTGCTGTCCTTTGGTCCCAAAGGGGAGTTAAATGTGCCCTCAGGCTGCCCCTCTGCACTCTGCCAGGGCATCTCTTCCTGGCCCTGCACAAGAGGTGCTGCCTGACTCCTGGAGGCCTTCTGGGGCAGGTCAACCAGGAGCGCTTGCTTGTCCCTTCCCCTCCAGGGCTTCTGCTGTTGCTCCTGTTCCCTGCCTTCCCCTGGGCCGGTGGACCTTGCAGAGAATGAGGTACACACTGAGGGTAGGCCAAGGTGAAGGTGGCCACAGGAGTCAGGCTAGAGGGTTTTAGAAACGGAGTTGAGAAGAAAACTACTTAATCCCCTTTCTGCCTTAAAATAAATAAATAAAAAATCCTGCCTGGCCTCACCACCTTTTTTCTAAGAGGTGTGACAAAATCTAGTTTTAATCAGGGCTTATTCATATGACATAGCATAAGAAAGTATGTTTCAGTATTTGGAGCTTCTTGGCTCTCCTGGCCTTTGTTTTTGTGGCTGAAAGAAAGTGTGGATTTCTTCTACTTCATCAGAAGTTGTTCTTTTTTTTTTTTAAGCAATTTTACTTTTTAAAAAAATTTTTTTTAATGTTTTATTTATTTCTAGGAGAGAGAGAGAGACAGTGTGAGCAGGGGAGGGTCAGAGAGAGAGGGAGTCACAGACTCTGAAACAGGCTCCAGGCTCTGGGCTGGCAGTCAGCACAGAGCCTGACGCGGGGCTCGAACCCACGAGCCACGAGATCATGACCTAAGCGAAAGACGGATGCTTAACCAACTAAGCCGCCCAGGCGCCCCAATCAGAAGTTGTTCTTCGTTTGATTTGAAATATGAGCTTCTGAGTTGCTGGATGGAATGTTCTAGAAATAGCCTCTGAGTGAAAATGTTATGCTTCACAAAACTGGGCTTCAGTTTCCACTTCCTTTCTGCTGTATGGGTCTATGAGGTGCCTCTTACTAGGCAGAATCAGGGGAACAGATGAAAGCTGTGTGTTCCTGGCTCCTCTGACCACAGAATCAACCAATAGACCTTTTCATCTCTTGGACAAGACAGAGCCTTACCACCTCCCCTCTCTTAGTCAAAAAGCAACACCAAGCTTCAGGTTGCGTGCTGATATGTACCACACAGTGGAGGGTGGTGCTGTTTTCCTACTCTGCTTTCGTGGTAGCCTTGCTTTATCATCTTTTCTCTGAGTGAAAACAAAAAGCTGCTCACTAGGGCTTTACTACATTTCATGTTTATTTAATGCTCCTCTGCCTGTCTACAATTAAATTTAAAGTGATTCTTTAAACAACAGCAACCCATTATTAATACATTTAGAAAAATAAAGATGGAGATTAGATCAAAGGAGAGAACAGGGCTAAAAGAGCCCCATGAACCCAGAGAAGTTAACATTCAACACATTTTCTGAATTCCTTGAGTTTAGAGCTTAGTGGCCAAAGAGAAGCGGGAGGAGGGGGATTTGACACTCCAAAGGAATTGCATGTCCACCAGGCTGAGGTGTACCATCTCCCATGTTGGGAGGACATGTGCCGGTGCTCGGGGCAGAAGGAACATTTCTGTTTTAATCCTATGAGAGCCTGTGGTGTTGGCCACAGAGATGTGTGATTCCCAGTTATGTGGAGGAGATGGACACAGAAAAGTAGTAGAATGGCAAGCGGTTGCAAAGACGTTGTTCTGCATCCTTCATGGGCATGGCTTCTCCTTCATGACAACCCTAAGAAGTAGGGTATGGATTGTCCCTATTTTGTAGTTGAGAAAGTTTGGGTTCAAAGAGGTTAAGCAACCTATCCATGAAGTCACAGCTTGAAGTACAGATATTTGACTCCTGAGGTCATGAAGCTTGTTTTTATACCTGCAAGTCAGAACCAGAACCAGAACCTGTGTGTGTGTGTGTGTGTGTGTGTGTGTGTGAGAGAGAGAGAGAGAGAGAGACAGAGACAGAGACAGAGACAGAGATAGAGAGACAGAGACAGAGACTTTGGAGTACCACTTCTCAAACTTGTAAATGCATCAGGATCACCTGGAGCTTGTGAAAATACAGATTGCTATTTCCCACCCCCGAGCTTCTTTTTAAAAAATTATTATTATTTATATTCAAGTTAGTCAACATATAATATATCTTGGCTTCAAGAATAGAGCCCAGCGATTCATCTCTTACATATGACACCCAGTGCTCATCCCAAAAAGCACCCTTCTTAATCCCCATCACCCATCTAGCCCATCCATCCACCCACCTTCCCTCCAGAAACCCTCAGTTTTTTCTCTGTATTTAAGAGTCTCTTATGGTTTGCCTCCCTCTCTGTTTTTTTGTTTTTTTTTTTTGTTGTTGTTTTATGTAGTTTTTTTACTTCATCAAAAAAATTTTTTAATTGTTCTGTCTAGGAGGTGAATATACATGGGGGTTCATTAAGCCCTTTTCTCTACTTTTCTGTAGGATTTTAAAAATAGATATAATTTATTGGCCAGTTAGCTAACATACAGTATATACAATATACTCTTGGCTTTGGGAGTAGATTCTAGTTATTCATCGCTTACATACAACACCCAGTGCCCGTCCCAACAAGTCCCTGTTTCACCCATGTGTCTCTTATGGCATCCCTTTCTGTTTGTAACTATTTTTTTTCTCTTCCCTTTCCCCATGGTCTTCTATTAAGTTTCTCAAATTCCACATATGAGTGAAAACATATATCTGTCTTTTCCTGACTGGTTTCTTTCACTTAGCATAATACCCTCCAATTACATCCATTTTGTTACAAATGGAGATTTCATTTTTTTTCATCGCTGAGTAGTATTCTGTTGTATACATATGCCACATCTTCTTTAACCATTCATCAGTCAATGGACATGTGGGCTCTTTGCATAATTTGGCTAGTATTGATAGCACTGCTATACACATTGGGGGTACATGTGCCCCTTCAAATCAGCATTTTTGTATTCTTTGGATAAGTTCCTATTAGTGCAATTGCTGGAAGACAGTATGGAGGTTCCTCAAAATTAAAAATAGACCCACCCCTGAGTTTCTAAAACAGTAGGTCTAGGTGTGGGTAGGGTCTTCTTGGAACCTGCATTTCTAACAAGTTTCCAGGGGACACTGGTGCTACTGACCTAGGGAGAACTTTCTGAAAGCCTTTGTGCCTGTCACTCCCCTTCCATTTGTATTGACATTGCCATGTGTTTTGTCCTTTCCCCTGGATAGGGACCACAGATCTAGACTGATCCCTCCTTTACAGATGGTGGGACTGAGCATCATGGCAGCAAGGGCTGTCCCTAGGGTCACTGGCTAAATCCATACAAAGTTGGGAAAAGACCCCCCCAGCCCTGGCCTCTGATTCCCAGCCAAGTCTTCTCTCACTGAACCATGGTGAGAAGGATGCCTTCCAGCCTCACCTGGGTATTGGAGGAGAAGGAGCATAGAGCATCCAAGGAGATGGCACTGGGTAGGGTCCATGGCTGTTCAGGAACAACACTATGTTGTAGAGTGAATCAGAGTTCTCAAGCTGTTGTATGTGTCTTGCCTTATTTATCCTCACCCCACCAACTCTGTGGGTGGACTGGATGGGCTGGATGTTGGCCCCTGTGGATATGAAAAGGCAGAGATCAGGAAGCTACTTGGCTCGGAGCCAGACTTCTGGTTCAGTGATAATTCTATTCTAGTGTCTCTCTCCCTGTGGATCCCAGGATTTCTGTCTCAGCCTTAGTTGTCAGTCTCCTCATGGCTCCTCCTGAACTCAGCTCTTTCCCCTTCCTATTGCCACCTTATTGCCCTTCAAGCCTTTTTTACTTGCCACTGCTATCTGTTCCTGATCTTTTCCCCCTCAATGTGTGGCATACATGAGAGGGGTAGGGATGGAGAGAGCAAGGGGCAAGGCTTCCCAAGTTCTGTGTGACCCATGAGGACCCACATGACAAAGGGACAGGTGAGGGAGGATGACCCATTCTTCTGGGTGGGAAAGGGGCCATGTGCCAGCCTCTTCAGAGCCCACATGTGCTTCCACCTTGTTTACTCTGCCAGAATGAAGTGGGAGCTCTGCCTTCTGTGCTACCATCTAAGCTTGTAGACCAGTGTATTTCTTTTCCTGTTTTTTTCTGGGATTATGTCATTTATGGGAACTGATCCTTCTTTCTTGGTTAGAGTGCTATTTGGTGCTCATGTCCTCATGTAACTGAGGTTAATTTGGATGCTTTTCAACTCATCCTCAAGTGGTGGCCTACTTGATTGGGCTTGGGGAGTCTCAGTCTCCCTTGTTCCATGCCTCACCTGCAGCTGGGGGTAGAGGAGGCACCATTGACTGGAGGTACCATTGCCAGAGCTTGCAGGGGAGCTTCCTTGAAGGTATTCAGTAGAATTCTGGTCAAACTTTCATTTTTGATCACTATTTGTTTTTGGCTCAGCATCATTTCCAAAAACATTTTGTGTGACTACATAGTTTCCACCTCTTCATTTTACCAAAGAAAACATTATTTTTTTTACTGTTATTTAATAAAATAATGAACATTTGAATATTCCAAAAGTAGAAAGGACAGCCATTTCTATTCAACATAGTAGTGGAAGTTCTAGCCAGAGAAATTAGGCAAGAAAAAGAAATAAGAGGCACCCAAGCTGGAAAAGAAGAAGAAAAATTATTTGTTTGCAGGTGGCATATCCTATGTATAAGATAACTAGATATAACTATAAAGAATTCTCAAAAATGGTTTTAGAGCCAATAAAGAAATTCAGCAGAGTTGCAGGATGTAAAATCAACACTCAAAATACAGTTGTATTTCTATATGCTTGCAAACAACAATAGGAAAAGAGAATAAAAAACCAATTCCATATACAATAATATCGAAAAGAATAAAATACTCGGGAATAAATTTAACCAAGGAGACAAAAGACTTATACACTGCAAACTACAAAACATTTCTGACATGGATGGAAAGAAATCCTATGTTCATGGATTGGAAGACTTAATTCTTTTACAATGACAGTACTCCCCAAACCAATCTACGATTTTAGTGCAGTCTCTGTCAAAATCCCAATGCTGTTTTCTGGAATTTTTTAGAAAAATAATTCTAAAATTCCTGTGGAATATCTAGCCATCCCGAATAGCCAAAACAATCTTGAAGAGAAGAACAAAGTTGGAGGACAGACTTCCTAATTTTAAAATGTACTACAAAGTTAGAATAATCAAAACACTATGGCACTGGCATCACGGTAGACATATAGACTAAGGGAATGGAGCAGAGAACCTAGGAATAAACCCTCACATATATGGTTAAAAGATTTTTGACAGGGTGTGAGGACCATTCATTGAAGAAAGGACAGTCTTTTCAACGAATGCTGCTGGGGGTTGTCCACATGCAAAAGAAAGAAGCTTGACCCTTACCTAACACCATATACAAAATTTAACTCAAAATGGGTCCATGACCTAAACATAAGAGCTAAAACCTAAACATAAATGTCTTATAAAATCCTTAGAAGCAAACAGAGCTGAAAGTCTTCTTTTTTTTTTTTTTTTTTTTTTTTTTTTTTACAAATAGTTTATTGTCAAATTAGTTTCCACATAAGGGAGAGAGGCAAACCATGAGAGACTCTTGAATGCTGACAAAAACTGAGGACTGATGGATGTGGGGGGGAGGAGGGATGGGCATGGAGGAGGAAACTTGTGGGGATGAGCACTGAGTGTTATGTTGACTTTGTATTAGGTAATGATTTCTTAAGTATAACACCAAAAGCACAATAAAAGAAAAAAATATTGTTTATTTCTGCTCTAATCTTTATTATTTCTCTTCTTCTCACCTTGGGGTTTCTTTGCTATTCTGCTTCTAGTTCCTTTAGGTGTGCTGTTAGATTTTGTATTGGGAATTTTTCTTTTGTTTCTTGAGATAGGCCTGGATTGCAATGTATTTTCCTCTTAGGACTGCCTTTGCTGCATCCCAAAGTGTTTACACTGTTGTGTTTTCATTTTCATTTGTTTCCATATATTTTTAAATTTCTTATTTAATTGCCTGGTTGACCCATTCATTCTTTAGTAGGATGTTCTTTAACCTCCATGCATTTGGAGGTTTTCCAAAGGGCCTTGCAGGCCACCTACCCAGCCTGGTCAATGCAGATGCCCATTGTGGAGTTTTTTCCTGAAAGCCAAGATCAGAGGTTGGTGTCCCATGTGGGACGCTCTGAGCCCCTCTGCAACACCCAGCCAGTGCGGCAGCTGAAATTACCTTCATGCTTTACTTCTTTCCTATAAATATTGTAGAGAGGGATAGGAGCAGGTCTCTGCATTTGTCCTTAGCTTTAATATTTATAAGTGAGCTTCAAGTTTATTTTTAAAGAGACCAAATTCTAATCTGTTGGAGCTAGCCACAATGAATCACCAAAATATGGTTTTAATATTAGAGGTATTACTTTGTCATGAAAAACAGACCTAACCAATTCTTCTGCCTAACTATTGTCTCATCATCTTTGACTCCAAACAAACTACCTTCTCGTTTCTGGGAGGACATGGAGGAAGCATCTTTTCCCAAATAGAAGCTGTTATCTGTCTCCCTGGTTCTTCCCAGTTCTGTGTGGAGCAGTGGCCTCTCCTAAGCCCTTGATGGTTCAGTTCTTTCCTGTTCTTTAGGATGACTTTGTGTTGTGGTGTCTCTTAGATTTTCCTCATTTTTCCTGGAACCACTAGGCCTTCCCATGTCTCCACCCCCCACCTTGCCATAGCCCAGTACAGTCCCAGCGCTTGTAGGATGTACCATATGGAGGGCATTCTGTTCACTCTTTGAGCATCCTCAGAGGTATATGACATGCTTGATGCCTCAAGAAGCTGACGGCCTGGTAAGAAATAGCTGGTTATAAGAAGTGAATGAGGATTCCTATTATGCTTGGAAGAGATGGAAAACCTACCTCAAACCTGCCCAAACAGAGAAAGAAAGTGATGTAGTGGCTTAGGGACTGAAAGTCCTGAAAGTAGGTGGCATCTGTTGGGGCTGGATTCATGGCCCAGGTGACACGTCAGACTTCATTTCTTTCTCCCACTGAGCCTCACCTGGAACTCCTTGTGATGGTGGGGCAACTCCAGGGTATTTTCACAGGAGCAGCATGGTGTAAGGTCATTGTCTTCTTTCTGGAAGCCTTTCTGGAATCATTTCTGGCAGTGTTTGCAGAACACGTGAGATTCACTTTCTTGGTTGTAAGGGCTGGTGACCATGGCAGCAGTTGGCTCAGGTTTAGAGCCTGTGTTTCCTTCGGAAATTGAGGGGATCCCACCTGGGTCTTGCAGTCAAGAAGTTGGGGAGGAGTGGGTGTGTAAGAGAAAATCAGTGACTATTGCCATAAAGAGGGGAGTGAATGCCAGGCAAGTGGGAGACGTACAGACCATGTGTGTCCACACCAGGAACTTACCATACTAAGCAGCTTTACAAGAGGCATAAGTAAAGTAAAAACCAAATGTAATGGACATGCTGAGGATGGAGACAGTAGGAAAAATCAGGCACTGTTTAATGCGGGACTTTCTGGGTCTGACTGGGCCCCTGACCTTCCTCCACCTATTTTCCTGGGAAACCACTGACTTCTCAGGAGTGTCTCTGTCTGGAGGCCTCCCCTTGAGCCAGCCTGGCCACACCCTGGGCTACTGGGTGTGCTCTGACAACCCTCCTCTTGTCCCGGGCTGCCCTCCTTGCCTGTTACATCATCCACCCCTCTGTCCATAGCATAATTCTACCCAGCCCTTCAAGGCAAAGTTCGATTGTCCTTCTGAGTAGGTCACCCTCCTAGTGACCTCTCTGAATTCCAGCACACTCTTCCTTTGGTGTGAGTGTCTGTGGTTGCAATTACCTGTAAGCGTCCATGAATGACACCATCACTCCTGATGTCACCCAGTTTCCTGCCAGCCCCCAGTTCAGTAGACATTGATCATACCTTGGCGCTGTCCTGGCTCAGAGGGGCATGGAGGTTGCATTTGTCGTGGGTGGTAAAGAGTGGGAGCAGCTCAGCACTTTCCTTTCTTTGTAGGAAGGCAGTACTCGGACATTGCCATGTGTGTCTAGTGTGAGACTTTGGCTCTTTCCTGATATATGCAGACAGTCTCTAATGGTTAAATTTTTTCACATTATGTACTTGCAATGTTTGGCAAACATTGTGCCACTTGCTTATAATACTGTCAGAAATTCAATCAGCGGCCTTCACAGTCCCTGGGATGTGCTTGGTGGCAGGTGTTACACTCTGCGTGTTTATTCCCTAAGGGCTTTTATTGTCTCATTAATGAGCAGGTGCAATAAATTGTGTTGTAGACAGCATCTCTGTTAGTCTAAGGATGTGTGGGGATGTGTGTTCCATTTTCACATGCCACCCCTTCTCTCTTTTTAATAAACCCTTTCTTTTAGAATAGTTATGAATATAGTTATGTACCCTGCATCCCATGTCACCTCTTGTTCACAATTTACATTAATATGGTACAGCTAATACTTTACTATTAACTAACATCCATACTTTATTCAGACTTTTTAACTTTTCCCTAATGTCCCTTTTCTGTCCCAGGATGCCATTCACGACCCCACATTACAGCACATTCAATGTCCACATCTTCTTAGGCTCCCCTAAGCTGAGATAGTTTCTCAGACTCTCATTGGTTTTGATGACCTTGACAGTTTTGAGGAGCATTGGTCAGATATTCTGTAGAATGTCCCTTAATTGGGGTTTGTTTGATGTTTTTCTTATGGTCAGACTGGGGCTATGGGTTTGGGGGAGGAAGTGCACAGTGGTAAAGTGTCCTTTTCATCAAATCCTACCAAGGGTATATACTATATTTCTTTTGTTTCTCCATTTATTTATTTTATTGTGGGACAATATGCATATATACAGCAAACACCATTTTAATGATTCTAAGTGTGTAGTCAGTGGTATTATGAACATTTACATCATAGCCATCACCATCACCCATCTCCAGAACATTCTTATCATCCTTACCTGAAACTTGGTCCCCATTAAACACTAACTCCCCATCGCCCCTCTCCCAGCTTTGGGAGCCATCATTCTACTTTCCATCTCTATGAATTTGACTCTACCAGGTGTTTTATTATAGGCTTTAATACTGTTCGGGTACAGTCAGGCCAGCGAATCAGCACATGACTGCCTTCGTAAAGGTAGAGAGTTCCCAGAAGGAGGGGGGGGGCACACCATGCCATGCAGAATCACACAGAAGCACCAAGGCTGGTCAGGAAGCAAGGGGGAGCAGGGCAATTGGAGAAAGAGCCTGTGTTGTGGATTCCAGGGAAGGGAGGGCTGAGGGAGAGTAAGCGAGTGGAGGATGGGCAGCTGAGTGGTTTCAGTGGGCCCTGGGCCATAGGGCTGTCCCTCACGGTCTGGGACCTGGCTCTGGAGTGATCAGCACAGGTGGATGGCAGCCTGGAGTGTGAGAGCCTGATAAAAAAGGTGGTGGCTTGTGGACATTGGATTGGCTTGCTTGTGTTTGAAAGGCACATTCATGGGCATCTTTTTCTATCTAGAAATTGGCTAACCCTAGGAGGGGCAGTCTCTCTGGGTCAACAAGGCCCTGAGCATCAGCATATAGAAAGTCAGATGAGGCTAATATATCTAGGTATTGCATGCAAGTGAAATTACACAACATTGGTCTTTTGGTGACTGGCTTATTTTCCTCAGTATAATGTCTGCAAAGGTTATACACGTGGAGCATGTGTCAGAACATTGTTCTCTGTTGAGGCTGAATAATGTTGCACTATATGTATATACCACACATTTTGTTTACCCATTAAACATATTTATTTTTAAGAAAGACAAAAAATCCATTCATTTCTAGCTCTCCTGGGAATTCACTGGCCACTCAGAATCCCTCTTGGGGACTTCTTCCATCTCGGCTGAGGGAGGGCACATGCTGGAAGGCAGGAAAGGTCAAAATCATCTGTGGTAGGAGTTAGGCTGACCACGCAGAACAGAAGTGCACTTCGTTATGTATAATTAATCCTCACGATTCTTGAGTGTCAGTGTTCAGATGGAGCGAGAGATTTGGTTTCTGGGATGCAATTACTGCTCACTGCCCATGACTGTGAAAAGGCCTTGGGTGCTTGCCTCACCTGTGTGTGCATGACCGCCTGCGTGCCCTCCAGGAGTGGCCTCCTCAGAGCGTCTGTGTAGAAGTCTTGGGTGGACTGTCAGGCTGGAGCAGTTATTCATCCAGGGGCTGTTTCCTGCTGTAATTACTGCTCTTTCTTCCATAGCTGAAAGGGATTGGTGGGCGGATGTGGGACAGGCAGGCTAATGTGATGACATTTTGACAAGTGTGTTACAATAAAAAATAACTCCCGTAGGAGAAGGTTAATGCAGTTATCAGCTGCGTTAGCTTTGGCATCCTTAGATTTGTGTCTTGTCAGGCAGGAAACTGTTCTCTCCTTGTGCAGACCAAGTCTCACCCATGTTCTAATGGATAGTGCTTGAATTCTGTTTCCAAAAACATCTACTGAAGGGGTGAATATCATTATCTGTTCATAGATTTTTCCACTGGGGGTTTCTTCTGTATTTATTCTATGATGGGCTTCTTCTTTCCATCTGCTAGTTAACAAGGCTGCTTCCCCCTACTCTCCACTGACATGTGGCTCGGGACTACATGCTAATCTTAACATTAGCATGAGTAAAAATATAATTAGTAAGTTTAGTCTGCTTCCAGTTTAAATCCTAACCATGCATTCTAGAGGCAGCCACAGAGAATTTGGGGTTTATTGTTGGGTTGGATCTTCTATTCCTTGTTCCTGTCTTACTCAGTTTTAGAAATGTAGCATTTACTATAACTGGGGTAGATATATGAATTTTAAAGAACAGCCTTATAGAGATATGATTCATGTACCGTATACTTCACCCAATTATAGTATATGATCCAATGGCTTTCAAAACATTCAGAGTTATGTGTCCACCACCACAATCAACTTTGGAACACTCATTCCTTTTATTGCCAAATCTTAGTCTACCATACAAATATATCACATTTCATCCATCCATTCACTGGACATTTAGCCATTTGAGTTGTTTCCACTTTTTGACTATTATGATTAACTCTGTTATGAATATTCATGCAAAAGTTTCTGTGTGCAGTTATGTTTTCATTTTTCTTGAGTGTAACCCTAGGGGTGGAATTGCTGGTCCATGTGAAAACTCTATTTAGCCATTTGAGGGGCTGCCATACTGTTCTTCAGAGTGCCCACATCACTTTACATCCTGCCCCCTCCCTCCCAGCAATGTATGAGAGTTCCAATTTTTCCACATCCTTGCCAACACGTATTATTATCTGTCCTGTTGTTTGTAGCCATCCTAGCCGTATCATGTTTTTCAGCCTTGGAAGATAATATCGAATCACTGGAAGTATGGACACAGGTTCAAATTACTAGTTTACCACTTTCTTTTTTTTTTAAATCTTTTTTTTTTATGTTTTATTTATTTCTAGGAGAGAAAGAGAGAGAGAGAGAGAGAGAGAGAGAGCGTGAACAGGGGAGGGTCAGAGAGAGAGGGAGTCACAGACCGAAACAGGCTCCAGGCTCTGAGCTGGCAGTCAGCACAGAGCCTGATGTGGGGCTCGAACCCACGAACCGCGAGATCATGACCTAATCAAAGTCGGATGCTTAACCAACTAAGCCACCCAGGCGCCCCTAGTTTACCACTTTCTAATTGTGTAATCTGAGTGAGTTGCTTAATTTCACTGAATCCTAGTTGGCCTGTCTATAATTAGGAGATAATTATAACCTATCTCATGGATCCTTGTAAGGACTGACAGAGGGAATGTGAAACATAAAACATCTTAACACTCAGTAGATGTGAGCCTTTATTATTGTGCATCAAATGATGCCAACTGTGGATTGCAGTCATTTCCTTCTATCCTGTCTATCCCTTTTCTTGGAATGAGGTGATTAACAATAATATGTTTTAGAGAGATTTGGGATCATCCTGGCTAAGCAAAGATGAGTAAATTGAAATAAAGCTTCTGATGGAAATCAGAAGCTCTGTGAGCTGTCCCTGAATTTTTCTTGATGATGCTTAAACACATCTGGTTCTTCATTTTATACCTGACACCGAGTTAATAATACAGATTTATTGTGGTATAATTTATATGCAGTAATTCACATGTTTTGGTTGACAGAGCTGTGAGTTTTGACAAATAATTGCAGTGGACTGACCACCACCATAATCAAGATACAGAACTCTGATAATCCCATCTTGCCTCTTTGCTGTCCCATTTCCCCTCATTGCCCCTGGCAATCATGGACCATTTTTTTGTTCCGGTAGTTTTGCATATTCCAGAATGTCATATAAATGGGATCGCATGGCATGTACTCTTTGAGTCTGACTTCTCTCGTTTAGCATACTGTATTTGTGATTTGTCCATGCTGTAGTGTCTACCAGGAGTTTGGTCATTTTTACTGCTGAGATTCCTGTATGTGGATGTACCACAGTAGTGTGTCCACCCACACTGAAGGGCATTTGTGTTGTTTCTAGGTTTTTATTTGGCAATTATTAATAAAGTCACTGTAAACATTCACATAAAGGATTTTATGTGACTATAAGTTTCCATTTCATTTAGTCAGACATTTAGGAGAACAATTGTTGGATCATATAGTGAGTATATGTTACTTGTACAAGAAATTGCCAGATTGTTTTCCAAAGTAGCTTTACTGTGAAATTAATAATACTGTAACCAGGCCACTGAAATCTGTTTTGGTTACCATCCAGTTACAAAGAATAAGCTTGAGTCTTGATATTCATCTGTAAGCTTTTCTGAAGTGACCACAGTTGATTTTCAAGCTTATTGGTAGGAATGCCATGAAATGCTCATTACCTGGGCATATTCATGTAGGAAAACTTTAGGTTAAACTTAAACTATTTCTTTATTGCAGTACATTTAGTATCTAAAACTTAGGACCCTTTAGGAAGGAGGTGAAATAGATAGTTTTCCTAAATTTATTTTATGACAAATGACTTATGGGGCTAATGCTCTTTAGAACCAATTTTAGGAAACACTGCTAGAGTACCCAGATTCTTCTCGATGAGTTGCTTCTATTTTATGTTAAATATCTCTGTATTGGTCAGGATGGGTTCTGTTGTGCTGTAGTAACAAAGAGCCCTTATGCTCAGCCGCTTAAAGCAATGCGTTTGTCATTCTTGCTGTGTGTCTCAGATGGTGAGGGGCCCTGCTTCTTGTTTGTTGTACTCAGTGTCACAGTCTAATGAGAGGAATGTGGCAGAGGATTCTGGCTCCCAAAGTGACACATACCATGTCCACATGACTTTTGCCAAAACAAATGATGTGACCACAGGTGACTTCCTGGGGAAATTCAGTTAAAACATGTACCTTGGAAAGAGGAGAAATGGAATAGTGTTGGAACACCACCTCAAATTCCAAAGGGCTCAAGGCAAAATGATTTTGTTCTATGTTACATATTTAGGTATTGGGGGCATTAGACAAGTGCCCTTCCTTCAGTGATGCCTGTTGTCACCTGATCCCATGGTTTACTGGGCTATTGGGGATTGTGTCTGGCATCTTTGGCTACCATTTTCTCCTTCCTCAGGAAGCAGAGCTTTAAAACCAGACCGCAGAATGCCACTTTTTGGAGTTGGGAGCTCTCTTGGAGATTATGTAGACTGTGGTTTCCAAACACATTGTAGCTGGAGAAACTTTTCTTCGAGGGAAAGCTTACAAGACAAGTCAGCATGTATCATAGAAAAACTATGAATGGCTCTAGGAGATGTCAGTTTGGAGGGGCGAGCAAGTACCCTGACTGGAGCCTTTCTTCTCCCTCTCCTCCTCCTCCTCCCTTCCACCCCTGTAATCTCCAAGGGCCTCCAAAGACCCCAGTCTGAGAGTCCCTAATCTCTTCTAACTCTTTGTCTGATTGATAAAGAGTAGACTGAGTACATACCATACAAATAAGGATTCATACTAAGATGACAGGTGGATGTGGGCATGCTGGGATGTGAGGAAACAGACTAGAGGTAACTGGTAGGAGGGTCCACAGCTTGATGTGAGAGATGCTGTGGGGCACTGGGCCTGCAAGTGTTTGTTTTGCTTTTGCTGTTTGGGGGAGATCAGTAGAGGGAAAGAGGGGGGTGTGTACTTGTCTGCCACTATAAAAATTTAAGATCTCCAGTCCAGGTTCCCTGGAGGAAGTGTGAGCTTGGTGATAGCATTTATATGACTTGTTATCACCCTCCATGCTTATTCAGTCTTTATATTCACCCTGTACCTGAGGGTCCCCCCACCCTGTCGCTGCACCTGTGCAATCTTATTAAACACTTAACCCTGTGAAACTACAGTGCACACAGGAGAGTCTCTTAAGTACACTGCCCTTACTTTGGGAGGCGGTGGGGTTTCACTTTGACCTACTATAAAATGCATTAAGCCTACTTGAGCCTTAAACTTCTCCAAGATTAATGATTTGTTTCTGGGGGACATTTTTTCAAGCTGTTAATCACTCTGCCAAGAAGAAAGCTCTGGAATTGAAAACTGCTCCTGGTGACAGTGTTACTTTGGACCTTATATTAATGACCAAACTCCCCCGGGCTGAAGGGACCAGGATTTTTTTCCACAGTCAGGGAGTGGGAGGTGATGCCCCAGAAGGTGCCTGCTTTTGGCAGTGCCTGTGAATTTTCCCAGCGAAGCCATCTGAGATGCTGTCTGATGTTACCAAGAAGCACCACCAGTGAACAACACTGCTTCCTAATTGTTGGTGTAAATTGTTCATTACTCTCAGTCTCTCCTCCCTTAAATATACTACAGGCACGTGATTGTGAGCCATGCTTGTTAGGAAAGAGAAAAGAAAATCTTCATGAGTCAATGCATGTTAGTAAAAAATTATGTATATCATTATGTCTAATGCTTTGCATACACTTGGTTGAAGATGATGAGTCACGAGGGCTCTGTTTTGTTTAGAAGCATGGACAGGGCTATTCAGTGCTACCACTAGAAGAAACTATACAAATGGAAATTTAAAGAAACCTGAAGGTCAAGGTTAAGAAAAGGAAATCTGACTCACCCTTCCCTGTCCTGTTACTTTATTTTTACTTCCTGACACCCGTGGCACTGTGTCCTGTTTGCAGACTGGGGCTGCAGCTAAAATATGACATGCGCCAGATTCAGGAGCCTGGGGACACAGCCCATAGAGTTCAGGAATAGGACCCAAGGTCAAAAACATAGTTACAATGACAGGTTGTAAAACTTGTGTTGACCTGGTCTTACGGGCTCAGGTGGCAAGGCCAGACTACAGCCAGGGAATGGAGAGAAGCACCCCCCAAATACATTTAATCATAGCTGACTTCCTGGGAAAATTCAGTCAAAACATATGCCTTGGAAAGAGGAGAAATGGAATAGTGTTGAACACCACCTCAAATTCGTGGGTTAAATAAAACTCAGGCCACAGAAAGATGGGAAGAATCAACACCTGGTACAAGAGACAAGGTAACAAATGAAAATAGTGTTGTTACGTTGACTACATACAATATTAAAAACACATTTAAAAAACCTGGTTAAACAAAAGAACAAAATACATATGGGGAGAAATATTTAGAGTATATTTCAATGAGTTGATATTTTTAATATAAGAGGAATTTGTTAAAAGCAGTTGTTTAAAAAGACCAAAGCCTTGTCATATACAACTACAAAGAATTCACAAAGATAATACATAATAGAGGAAATGCTAATAATTATTGCTAGAAAAGATTTGATCTTGATAGTCTGAAAACTTAAGGAAAAATGTTTGATCTGAATAATCAAAGAGGTACACACTTAATAAAAATAATAAAATGCCATTTCTCAACTGCCAAATTAGCAAAGAATGTAAAAAAGTTCAAGTCTAGTACGGCTGAAGTAAAAGGTCAGTCAGCTAACCTTTTGGAAACCAGCCTGATGGACTGAAAGTCTTTTAGACATCCCTGTCTTTGACCCAGCGATTCCAGGATCTGCTGTAAGAAAATAATACTCAAAACAAAGAAACGTAAAAACCAAACATCTTTTCCACAAAGTTTCGGAAAAGGGAGAGCAACGTCGATATTATTAATTAATAGTGTGGGGACTGATAAATAAATGATTGTATATGCAATTAGTTCAAAGTTATGCATCTAATGTATTTACTTTTAACATTTATGTTCTTTTTTCCCCCTTAGTTTATTGTCACATTGGTTTACATATAACACCCAGTGCTCATCCCAACAAGCGCCCTCCTCCATGCCCATCTCCACCTTCCCCTTCCCCCCACCTCCATCAGCCCTCAGTTTGTTCTCAGCATTCAAGAGTCTGGCGTGGTTTACCTTCCTCCCTCTCCCCAACTATTTTTCCCCTTTTTCTCCCACATCGTCTTCCATTAAGTTCCTCTTAATCCACCTATATGTGCAAACATATTATATTTGTCCTTCTCTGCCTGACTTATTTCGCTCAGGATAACACCCTCAAGTTCCATCCATGTTGCTACACATGGCCAGATTTCATTCTTTCTCATTGCCATGTAGTATTCCATAATATAGATAAACCACATCTTATTGATCCATTAATCAGTTGATGGACACTTAGGCTCTTTCCATGTTTTAGCTATTGTAGAGAGTGCTGCTATGAACATTGGGGTACATGTGCACCTATGCATCAGCAATACTGTATCCCTTGGGTAAATTCCTAGCAGTGCTATTGCTCGGTCATAGGGGAGTTCTATTGCTAATTTTTTGAGGAATCTCCACACTGTTGTCCAGAGGGCCTGCACCAGTTTGCATTCCCACCAACAGTATAGGAGGGTGCCTGTTTCTCCACATCCTCACCAGCATCTATAGTTTCCTGTCATGATTTGCTCATTTTAGCCACTCTGACCGGCGTGAGGTGGTATGTCAGTGTGGTTTTGATCTGTATTTCCCTGATGAGGAGGGATGCTGAGCATCGTTTCATGTGACTGTTGGCCATCTGGATGTCCTCTTTGGAGAAATGTCTGTTCATGTCTTCTGCCCATTTCTTCACTGGATTGTTTGTTTTTTGGGTGCAGAGTTTGGTGAATTCCTTTTAGATTTTGGATACAAGCCCTTTATCTGATATGTCATTTGCAACTATCTTTTCCCATTCCGTTGGTTGCCTTTAGTTTTATGGATTGTTTCCTTTGCTGTGCAGAAGCTTTCGATCTTGATGAGGTCTCAATAGTGCATTTTTGCTCTTGATTCCCTTGCCTTTGGGGATGTGTCAAGTAAGAAATTGCTGCAGTTGAGGTCAAGGAGGTTGTTTCCTGCTTTTTCCTCTAGGGTTTTGATGGTTTTCTGTCTCCCATTCAGGTCCTTTATGCATTTTGTGTTTATTTTTGTGTATGGTGTGAGAAAATGATCTAGTTTCATTCTTCTGCATGTTGCTGTCTAGTTCTCCCAGCACCATCTGTTAAAGAGGCTGTCTTTTTTCCACTGGATACTCTTTCCTGCTTTGGCAAAGATTAGTTGGCTGTACATTTTTGGGTCCAAATCTGAGTTCTCTATTCTATTTCGTTTGTGTGTCTGTTTTTGTGCCAATACCATACTGTCTTGATGATTACAGCTTTGTAGTAGAGGCTAAAGTCTGGGATGGTGATGCCTCCCATTTTGATTTTCTTCTTCAATATTACTTTGGCTATTCGGGTTCTTTTGTGGTTCCATACAAATTTGAGGATAGTTTGTTCCAGTTTTGAGAAGAGTCCTGGTGCAACTTTGATTCAATTGCATTGAATGTGTAGATTGCTTTGGGTAGTAATGACATTTTAACTATATTTATTCTTCCAGTCCATGAGCATTGAATGTTTTTTCCATTTCTTAGTGTCTTCTTCAATTTCCTTCATAAGTTTTCTATAGTTTTCATCATACAGATCTCTTATATCTTTGGTTAGGTATATCTATGAATTCAGCAAAGTTGCAGGATAGAAAATCAACGTACAGAAATCGGTGGCATTTTTATATGCCAAAAATGAGGCAACAGAAAGAGAAATCAAGAAACTGATCCCATTCACAATTGCACAAAAAACCATAAAATACCTATGATCTCAATTCTTTTATATTTATTGAGGGCTGCTTTAAGTCCCAATATGTGATCTATCTTGGAAAATGTGCCATGCGCACTTGAGAAGAAAGTGAATTCTATGGCCTCAGGGTGTAGAGTTGTAAATATATGTGTCAAATCCATCTGGTCCAATATGTCATTCAAGTCCACTGTTTCTTTCTAGTTGATCTATCTATCCGTTGCTGTAAGTGTAGTATTAAAGTCCCCTGCTATTAGCACATTTCTTGTCCATAAGATTGTTTCTGTTTGTGATTGTTTTATGTATTTAGGTGCTTCCTTATACAGTGCATAGACATTTATAATTGCTAGCTCTTCCTGATGGATAGAACCTGTAGTTATTATATAATGCCCTTCTTCATCCCTTGTTACTGCCCTTACTTTAACGTCCAGTTTGTCTGATATAAGTATAGCTACTCCAGCTTTCTTTTGACATCTAATTTAAACTGATTTTTATTAAGACCAATTCAACAGAAAAGTGTTGGTTCTTAAAAGGAAACAGGAAGCAGAAAAATCTTAAAAACCTATGCACAGAGAGAAGGCTGGAAGACTCCCAACAAAGGCATTAACAGATGCATGGTGCTTTACCACAAGCTTTTTATGGCCTATATTGTACCATTTTCTTACTGTTATGTATTTTCTGATAATGGTGAATGTCAACTTAATCTTTTAGCTCTTGAGTGACAGCTGTGTGATGTAGTGTCAAAATCTCCTTGTCTTAATGCAGATTATTGGTCAGGGAATTCCTGACTTGAAAGCAGTTAGCATGTGGGTTTCTCTACCCAGTGGCTGGGAATTTGTAATTTTGCATCATGATCATAGAAAAGTACTTTTTGCAATTGTCGCTTTTCCCTTTTCAGGCAGCCCTTGTTATGTAACAATGCATGGGAGGACAAGGGCGAGTGAAGAGGAGGTCCCTTGGAGGGAGTCACACCAGGCCCCAGGGCTCCCAGGAGGGCATGTGTCCCTCACTGAGGTGGTAGGAGGGAAGAAGGAGGGAGAGAAGATAGGAAGGAGTGAGCTCCCTGATGGCTGGCAGCTACGTTCTGGATTAGTCTCCCACTCATAACAGATAACCCGAGGGTGGGAGCCCAGAGATGCGGTGAGGGAATCAAGGCCATTTTTCCTGACTATTTTCCATGCAAAGTGACCCTGCAACCTGGAATAAAGCAGAATGCTCCCCTTACTTTGAAGCATGTCACCAATTTTTTGTGATACCCTATTTTGCATAATTAGGAAATATAGAGAGAGGACTTTTTCACAAGAGTTCGTTTTTGCTTCATTTATGCCTTTATTTCAGAGCTTCTAAACCCAGAGTGTGGCTAAAGAAAACAGAGGTTTCTTATGGATGGGCCCATTCAACAGTTGCTTAAGTAGTCTTCTGGCATTGCTCTTACTATAGATGAGATTCTGGTCTGATTGCCCAGAACTGTCTGGTGAGGGTGGCTTTGCCCCAAAGGCAGTAGCCCCAGGCTGACTGGGAGCTAGGTGGTGGTCAGCCAGCTCAGGGAACAAAAAGCACTGAAGAAGTCTTGGAGGGGGAACCCCTTCCGTGACTCTTCTGCTTCCTGTTCTTCCCATGTGTGGAGAAGAAAAAGCTACTGGTAGCTAGATCAGTGGGAAATGCAATCAGAGTAAACAAGTTCCCTGTGTGTTCCTGTGGGCTCAGTGTAGGATGGTTTTGCATATGTGAGGCGTGGACCACCTATCTCTCCAAGCATCCCAGACTCCGAGTCTTGTAAGCACTTTGAGGTTCACACCCAGGCCCTTGCTGTTCTCCAGTGTGTGGCACTGTGCAGGGTGCTGTGTGTGCGGTTGGGGGTTGGTAAAAGGGTGAGTGGATGACAGAGTACTGGCTTTGTTTTTTTTGCATATTTGTTTACTTGGAGGCCTCTATAAGGGAAGCGTTTACACATTTCTGGTGCTAAAGGGACTCTTTATTTTGTTGTTTATGATGGGTCATTTCCAGAGTAATTGTTTCTTTCTCCTCACACAAAAATAAACTGAATAAGGATACACGTTGCTAGTGAAAAAGCTGGGCCCTTCCCCCTCTATTAATAACGGTTAAGAATTTGTCAGAACAAAGGAACCCTGCTTTTCTGAAGAGATTTTGAGTTTAGACTTTCATTTGACTTTAAAATCTGACAGGGGAAGTGAGGTTAACATGCAGACACCTTGTTTGCAGACACCTTGTTTGCAAACACGAGGCTCATTGTGGGGCTCTGGTTTGATCATCCAGAAAAAGAGGGAAAAGTAGGGGCAAATATGGGCGATGACATTCAGGAGTATCCATAGCTGAACAGTGGATTTTAAGGGGAGAGGATACTGTGCCCAGAGCTCCAGCTTGCACAGGAGTGCCCGTGGAGGGAACTGGCGGCTCTGTTCTGGTTGAGCATCTGTGGCGGAGAATTTCCTGCCTGTCATCACCAGAGGTCCATAACTAAGCGATGGCCTCACCCAGCATCTTTCAGAATTTTTGATGGTTTTCCTTTGATGCTTAGAAAAGTGTGTGCTGAAGGGTGTGAGGAGCTCTCCAGCCGCTGGTCGCCTGGCCATGATTACTTACTTTGGAAATGTTCTCTGGTTAGCAGTGCTGTTTGCAAGCAGGATGCCAGGTTGTTCTTGCTCGCTAATAAGGCGGATAAATCACTTAGTCCCTCGGGGGCTGCCAGCCTTTGGCCCAGATTCCTGTTCTGAATTTGCTTATTTGAGTTAGGGCTGTTGTATTATGTGGTGGAGGGTCTGCACCTGCGGATTTTCCACCAACGCTGTCACTTCTTCCTGGGGAAGAGCACTGGGTTTGCTCCTTCACACCTGCACACCTCAGTTTCCTTGCATGCAAACTCAGGGTTGCACTCGCTGGCCTCATTCTTTTATATCCGTGGAGAACTCCCTGGGGGTAGATTACATCCAGTACTTTAGTTTAATGATAAATAGGTCCTTCATTGCTGTGATTTCAAACCTTCCACGTCTCCTGTCTCTCCTGCTGCTGGCATGACAGATTATCCCACAAACCCAGGAGGCCCGCAGATAGGAGCAGTTTTTGCCTTTCCTCTCTCCACCTCTGAGGTTGTCTTTTCTCCTGTTGTTGCTTCCCGAAACCCCAGAGGCTTTTCTCTCATGTTGCAAGGCCACATCGCCTTCTGGACTCCTCTAAGGGCACCTGGTGAATTGGGGACTTGATCTCACCTGTAGCATTGGAAGGATTACTAAAAATATATGTTTAAAATAAGGGACTTTAGAGATAAAATCTAAGAATGAGAGGCCTCATTGACTATCAGATTGATAAAAATTAGTTAATATGCAGTGATGAAAAGAATGGACAAGTTTGCACTTTCTCAAGTTGAAAAGCAAACTCTGAAAAGCAGTTTGTCTAAATCTAGAAAAGGCACAGATCATCTCTTAAATGCGATTCTAACCAAAAAGCAAAGAAAACAACAGCGACAACAGACAGTGTTTCATTTATACATTTGTGAAGAACTTTATCACAATGACAAAACCATTATAAAGGATGGAAGGATATTGGAACATTTAAAGTAGAAAAAAGGTATAAAATTATTTATGTGGTGTGATCCTCCCTCTTTTTTTCAGTGTCAAGTTTATGTATTGGGGAAAAAAGACTGGAAGGAATACTTTAGGAGTGCCTTTTTTGATAAATTTATTTCTTTAAATTTTTTTTCTGTGGAAAGGATTATCCTATGTAGTTAATTAACACATCTATCACTCCACATATTTATCATTTCTTTCGTGAGAATGTTTAGCTTCTGTTCTCTTAGCAAATTGAAGTTATAGGATACGGTGTAATCAACTATAGTCATCGTGTTGTTATGTATGAAATCTGGAGACATTATTCATCATATAACTGAAAGGTTGTATCCTTTTACTGACCTCTCTCTGTCGCCCCCTTCCCTCCTCAGCCCCAGGCAGCCACTTTTCTGCTTTGTATCTATGAGTTTGACTTTCAAGATACCACATATAAATGATATGTTGTATTTGTCTTTCTCTGTCAGGCTTTTTTTAAAAATATAGTTTTAAAGATTTTATTTTGAATTACTCTCTACACCCAACGTGGGGCTTGAACTTACAATCCTGAGATCAAGAGTCGCATGCTACCAATTGAGCCAGCCAGGTGCATCCCCTCTGTTTGGTTTATTTTACTTGGCAGAGTGTCCACAAGATTCATCTGTGTTGTGACAAAAAACAGAATTTCCTTCTTTCTCATGGCTGAATAATGTTACATTGTATGTATATCATTATCTTCTTTATCCATTTATCTGTTTACGGGCATTTAGATTGATTCCATATCTTGGCTATTGTGAATAATGCTGCAGCAAATATGGGGTGCAGATATCTCTTTGACATAGTGCTTTCATTTCCTTTGACCATATACCCAGAAGTGGAATTCCTGGATTGTAGGACAGTTCTATTTTTATTTTTTAAAGGAGTGTCTATACTTTTTTTCTGCAGTGGCTGCACCATTTTAATTCCCACCAACAGTATGAGAGGGTTCCCCTTTCTCCATATCCTCACTAGAACCTGTTATCTCTTTTCTTTTTGATACTGTTATTCTAACAGGCATAAGGTGATATCTCATTGTAGTTTGGATTTGCATTTCCTTGATGAGTGATGTTGAGTGCCTTTTGTTGGACCTGTTGGCCAATTGTATTATTCTTTGAAAAAATGTCTATTCACATCCTCTGACCATTTTTAAATTGGATATATATACAACTATATATATAGTTGTTATTGAGTTGCATGAGTTCATTATATATTTTAGATATTAACTCCTTATCAGATACATGATTTGCAAATATTTTTCTCCCATTTAGTCTGCCTCTTCATTTTGTTGAAGGTTTCCTTTGCTGTGCAGAAGGAATGTCTTTTTTTTCTTTTTATCTTTTGAAAATTTTTACAATGAGTTTATATAACAAATTTTAAAATCAGAAACTCATATTTAAATAATGTTTTTCCTCCCTCTCTTTCCTCACCTCACAGGTACACCTCAGAGCTCAGGTTTTTACCCATCTTGTTCTATCACATCTGTGGTCTGTGTGGCCACACTCTCTGTCTGTAGCATTTATCACTGCTCTGCCCCATCCTCTGAAACTTACCTTAGGCTTTGGTATCTTTCAGCTTTCTTTTCTCTCTGTGTGTTTGTCTTTAGTCTTGTCAGATATTTTTGTATTCTGCTTGGATCTTAACACCAGTGTTCATTAGTCTCTTTCCTTTTAACATCAATTCTCTTTCCTTCCATTGCCCCTGGTCATAACCTGTTCCAGGCAGAATCAGTTCCTCTTTCCTCTTGTCCTGTCTTGTATATCCCTTTCTCCCAGCCTTCTCCACCTTGGAAGCACATTGGATTTATGTGAGAGAGCTTCAGAAATCAGGCCTGAGTTCCATCCCAGTGATTTTGGTGTCTTTGATTTGGCAGAAGCTGGACTCGAGGGGTTTTTAAGCTCCCAGGTGAATATGCTCAGCAAGGCTGGGAACCCCTCTTCTATCTGGTGTTTTGCTATGCTTTGGGGAATCACATACATGGTGCATATCAGTCTCTGGGGTCCTGACTCTTGGATATCAGCAATACCACTAGACCTACAGATCCCCAGTACTGGGCACTGGGAAAACAGTAGTGAGTGAAAATAACTCTGAGTGAGGAGTCTTTTTTTGCACTGGCCACTCTGCCTTGGTACTGGTCTAGCTGGGCATTTGATCAACCCAAATAGATCTCCTGCCTTGGCTTCACCCCCTGGCATGTGCCTCCCTTATAATGAAGAAGAAACGGGTATAATGTACCAGTGGCTGGCTTGGGCATGCAGTCAGGAGGTGTTTCTCAAGCCCTTATTCCCTGCTTCTTGGGGATACATGGGCACCAGTGGTAGTTAGGGACTGAGGCCCAGAGGCCCAAGACCACACTCAGAAGCTGGCAGGGTGTGGGTAGAGCCAGACTCATATACCCATCATGGCTCCTCATGGCTCTTGTAGTGCGCTCGCAGCCCCTGAGCTCTCTTGTTCTCTGTCCCTTTCCATTCATCGACTTAGCGGCATGTACAGAGGACCTGCTGGATGCTGTTGTTACTCCATGCACCACAAAGAGGGTGTCCCTATTCTCACAATGTTTACATTCCAATGGGGGAGGTCAACAAACATGCAGTATTGATGAAAAATACCCAGATATGGGGAAGCTTTTTATTTTGGTATGGTCCCAGTAGTTTAATTTTTCTTTCTTTCTTTTTTTTTTTTTTTTTTGTCTAGAAAAATGTGTCTGCAGCTGACGTCAAGAAGATAAATGCCTCTGCTCTCTTCTAGGATTTTTATGGCTTGGGGTCTTACATTTGAGGTCTTTATTCCATTTTGAGTTTATTTTTGTGTATGGTGTAAGAAAGTGGCTTAGTTTCATTCTTTAGCATGTAGCTGTCCTATTTTTCCAGCATCATTTGTTGAAGAGACTGTCTTTTCACCCAATTGCATAGTCTTTCCTCTTTTGTCATAGATTAATTGACCACATAAGCATGGGTATATTTCTGTGCTCTCTATTCTGTTTCATCGTGCTCTGTGTGTATTTTTGTGCCAGTACCATACTGTTTTGAGTACTATAGCTTTGTAGTGTATCTTGAAATCTGAGATTGTGATACCTCAAGCTTTGTTCTTCTTTTTCAAGATTGCATTGTCTATTAGGGATCTTACAAATTTTAGGATTCTTCATGATGAAGGAAACCATCAACAAAACAAAAAGGCAACCTACTGAAAGGGAAAAGATATTTGCAAATGATACATCTGATAAAGAGTTAATATCCAAAACATATAAAGAACTTACACAACTGAATACCCCCCCCCAGCCAAATAATCCAATTTAAAAAAATGGACAGAGGACCTGAATTGACATTTTTCTAAAGAAGACATAGAGATGGTTAACAGACACATGAAAATATACTCAACATCACTAATCTTCAGGGAAATGCAAGTTAAAACCTCAGTGAGATATCACTTTATACCTATCAGAATGGGTAAAATAAAAAACTGTTGTTGAGGATATGTAGAAAAGGAAGCCCTTATGGTGGGAATGCAAATTGGTGAAGCCACTGTGGAAAACAGTATGAAGTGTCCTTAAAAAATTAAAATAGAATAAGCAGTAATTCCACCTGAAGAAAATGCAAACATGAGTTTGAAAGAATATATGCACTCCTATATATATTGCAACATTATTTACAATAGCCAAGATATGCAAGCAACCCAAGTATCCATCGATAGATGAATGGATAAAGAAGTCATAAAAAATAATGAAATCTTGCTATTTGCAACAAAATGGTTGGATCTAGAAGGTATAATGCTAAGTGAAATAAATCAAAGGCAAGTACCATATGATTTCACTCATATGTGAAATTTAAAAACAAATTAATAAATCAAAAAAGACAAACCAAAAACAGCTTCTTAACTATAGAGAACAAACTGATGGTTACCAGAGGAGAGGTAGGGGAAAGAGTTAAATAGGTAAAGAGGATTAAAGGTATACTTATCTTGATGAGTACTGAGTAATATACAGAATTGTAGAATCACTATATTATGTGCCTTAAATTAATATAACACTGTGTGTTAATTATATTTGAATAGTTAAAAAAAAGTAGAAAGAAAAAACCAGATGTGGGACAGGTGACATGCAGATAGTTAATACTATAGGAAAGGAGATTGGAGATGACAAAATGAGGACTTTCATGTTTGGTGCTGGAGAACATCCTTGAAGGGATTTGGTCTCAGCCAATATCTGAAGATCTGATTTTCTTGGTGAAAAGAAGCCAGCTGGGCAAAGATCAAAGATTGTGGAGTGGGGACATCTGGTGCCAGGATGCTAAGGTAGGGATGACCTTGGCATTTTCAGAAACCACACAGCAGCCTGAATGATTATACAGTCCAGGGAAAGAGTTTGGATCATGCTCTCAGTGCACTGGGAAGTCATTGAAAGGCTTTAATCACAATGCTTCATCTGGTTTGCTTTAGAAATACCTTGCTGGCTGCTGCTCAGGGAAAAGATTGAGAGAGCCAAGTTTGAAGGCGGATGACCAGGTATAGGTAATTACAGTGTCATAGGCAAGAAATGATAATGATTTAGAACAGGTTGTAGTAGTAGAGATAAAAATAAGTGGACAGACCTCTGGTTTGTTTGGAAGAATGATCAACAGGTCTTGTTGATGCATTGGATGTTTGGCATGAGGGAGAGGTGAATCAAGGATAACTCCTCGAGTTTTGAATTCAGCAACTGGATGAGTATTAATATTATTTACCAAATCTGCAAAGATTGCTAAATATCCAAAGGGAGTATAAAGATTTCTAATCGGAACATGTGAAATTAAAGATACCGTGACATCAAAGGAGAGATGTCAAGTAGTCAATGGGTTATATAAGCTAAAGACAGATTGTTGGAGTCAATCAATGGCATTTAGAAAGAGTGATAACCTGTTCCTGTTTTTCTAGTACAGTCCTGGTCTATACCTGTTGCCCCAAAATGATTGTTAAAGGAACCCCTTTTTCACTCTCAGCGTCACACCTCTTTGTGCTGTAACTTATCATCTTTCACAGAGACAGTATTTAAAGCCATGGGGCTAGGGAGTCACTAGAGAGAGGGGTACAAATACAGGCAGGACCTGGTGCACTTCAACATGTTGATGTGGGAGGGCATTCAGGAAACCGCCACTGGAGCAAGAGAAAATCCAGGAGGAGGGAGAGTCACCCAGTCAGTAGAGGATTGTGGCTGGGAAGGGAAGAGAGGTCACATGTGACAGAGCAAGATGAAGACACAAAGAGTGATCACTGCATGTTGCAGGTTTATAAGCATGGTCTCAGTGGAAGGGAGATAGCGGAAGCCCACAGGAGCTGAAATTAAGAGCTAGAATGTGTAATGAGCTTGCTACATCCTTCCTGTTGCCCCACTTTTCAGACAAAAATTATACTTAATTGTAAGGAGCTAATTTAAATATCATCTCCTCCATTACACTGACCTCAGATTCCAACAGTGAACTGGTTGGAATTAATTGCCCATCTTTATTCCTGTAGCACCTTGTTTGTGACTTTCCATAGGGCTTTTTGTTGTTGTTTATTGTGTTCTAGCCATGTGTGCCTGGCTCCTTATTAGACTACAGATCACTTGGGGGCATTGACTATTTATTTTCCATCTTCATCTTGTTTGTGAAACTTAGCCTGACACAGTTTAATGAACCTATGAGACATTTGAGAAATGTCAAATGGATGAGTGAATGGATCTGTGAATAAATGACTGAATGAGTGAGTGAATGAGTGAGTAAATCATGAGTGATTGAATATATAAATGACCAAGTGAGTGAGTGAATGTATGAATGCATGAATGGATAAGTGCATGAATGGGTGAGTGAGTGAATGCATGAGTGTGTGGCTGAGTGAGTGAATGGGTGAGCGAGTGAGTGAGTTAATGGATGAGTGAATGAGTGAGTGAGTGAGTAGATGAATGAATGAGTGAATGAGTGAGTGAGTGGATGAGTGAATAAGTGAGTGAGTGGATGAGTGAATGAATGAATGGACAAGTGACTGAGTGAGTGTCTGGGTGATTGAGTGAGCTATGGATGAGTGAGCAAGTGAGTGAAGGATTGGAACTGCAGTCAGATCGGTACCATGTACCTACACAGCCTAACAGCCATGGGTGGTTGGTATTTCTGTTTGCCCCTTGCCCACCTAATTTCTTCATACGCAAAATCTTCTCTTTCCAGCAATAATCATTAAGCCCTGCAATGGATAATTGTAGAGTGGTTATTTTACATTCTGTTGGTCCTAGGCTGCCTTTAATTCTGATGGAAACAATAGTTCCCTTGAACTGAAAATTTAGTGAATCCTCTTTAGCTATTTTTCTGTTTTCCTTGTGCTGTTTGAAGGATATACTATTTATGGACTGCAAAACAATAGATTCTAATCTGAGCTAGAGATAAAATGTAAGGGGGGGTGCATAAAACATTTAGGAAGCACACATGAATCACAACAGAGCATTATGCAAAAGCTTTCTTAGGAAAATGTGCACATTTTGCATTTAGGAACAGTTGAGCAAAGTGGCATACAGCTGATTTGTTGTAATATATAAACCTCTGGTAGTATTAAGAAAATAAATACTATTTAAGTTTTTAGGCAAAGCCATTGGTACCAGTTTTCATCTATGAATGTAATTCTGTCTTCCTGATGTGTTGGAAATACCCCAAAACAAATGCCAAATGTGAGACTGCAGATTAAATTTATATGGCCCTAAGCTGTGGAACTATATTTTTAAGATGAGAGCTTTTCTATCTACTAATTCCTTTAGGAATAAACTGGCAGAACAAGGAGGGAAACCCAGAAATGCCAGGTATCAGCATTTCTGTTAGGCAGATTCAGGAAGGAAATCTGGGAATGTTATTATCTGCACTCCTAGGAATCACAGCCTTGAGAACCTGGAATCAAAGACGTGCAAAAGCCCCAAGGCCTGGGTCCTTGAATCAGCCTGTGGCCCTGGACAGGTCTCTCCCTCTTAATGGGCCTCCTGGGGGAGGTATGTCGGTTCTGGTGCTGAAAACAGCCCTCTCTGTCAAAGCCAGGTGAGGTGTCACACACCTTTCACACTGTGGCCTGCACCAGTTACCAGTGGGGTTTCATTCCGTATGGTGTGGACAGTTTAAACAGCTGACCTTGGGCTTGCCCTGGTACCTAAGGAGGTAAGCATAATTCTTGCTCTCCTTGCTGTTCGATGGCATCCCCTGGAAATGTTCAGTTGTGTTGTTCTGGGTAGCATTCTGCTGGGGGACCTGCTGCCAGGGAACTCCTCTGCCCAGCTATCAGCAGAGCAGAAGGAGGGTCTCTGGTGCCTCTTGCTGAAAGGTCCCATTGCCCAGGTACGTCTGAGTACTTGGGCCATGGTCTTCATGTTCCTGTAGCACCACAGACCCCGTCTCTCTGAGGGTCAGCTGGTTGCTACTCTGAGGTTTTCAGACTTAAAGATGAGAGCAGAGCCATGGTCAGAGTGAGGCCCATGCCTGTGGTCTCTTTTTTCTGTCCTCAACTGATGGCCAGCATTGGCCTCCACCATCACTTCACTCTCTCTGGGTGCTCAGATGTAATTTTTGTTTCCCTGTAGTTATTTCAGTCTGGATGTGCAGACCCTCAGAGTCTGGCAAAATAACTTGTACATAGTCTTTCCTTGTGAATCGGACATTCCCCTTTCCAAGTGTCAACTGGAAATTAAGAGTAAATTAATTTTTATTTTCTTTGGACAAGCCACACTTCTAAACTGACCTGTTATTATAGGGAATTCGGCTTTGAAGAAGACAAATTTAAGAGTATCTATAAATTATCTTCATGTTTTTTCATGTTTGCTTTTTATCCCTTGAACTGAGACCAGAATCATTAAGATTTTCTTAAGAAGTTGGCTGCAATAAATTTCCTAATAATTCCAACTCAGGAAATTCATCATAAATCATTGTTTTTGCTGTATTTCCTTGGCCTTCACATTTTCCAGTTGAAATTGCCTCAAGGGACCCTTACATCTTTTATGGAGTTTGTAAACTCCCTGTGGTTGAAGAGTCTTGGACTTGGAATCTAGAACACCTAACATAATCCTGGGTATTACTTACTGGACTCAGGAAATCCTTTGAGGGAACAAAAATATGTCTTCCTATAATGTAAGTTGCTGATTCTCAAAGTGGCTCATTCACCAAAGGTGTGTTAAAGCAGTTTTGAAATCAGGACACCTGGATTCAAATCCATTTTCTGCCTCTGTCTGGGATAACACTGAGCCAGCTACTTTACTTATTTGAGCTTCTGTTTCCCCATCTGTAAAGTGAGATGGTGCCTACTTTGCAGGGTGGCTGTGAGGGGGAGTAGACCAAAGAATAACATGACTCGTAGGGTGGCTGGTACATGTACATGCCCTACATCCATGGTGCCCTCATCTCTTCTTCCGCATAAGCCTGCCAGGGTCTCACCTAACATTGTATGGCATTAATGTGACAGGTGGCATTACTTTGGCTTGTCTTAAAGCTGGATACTTTTGTGTAGATGACCAGGGAGGCAGTGGAGATGTGAGAGTGGAGGTGATATGTAAATCTGAAATCACCTCTGGGGTGTTCTGAGGTGTTGTGGAGTGAGCTGTGAACATGCACCCTGGACTCTGGTCTTCAAGTTTGCATTCTGGTGAGGAGCAGTGTGGCAGGCCTGTTCCATGTGATGAATATGTGTGACACTTGCTTGAGAGAGAGGACATTGGTGTCAGGCAAATGTCCTCATCCCCGCTGACTTCTGGCTCCAGGGGAACCCTGCCACAAGACTGTGTGTGAGGAAGGGTCCTCAGTGGAAGAGGAGGATCTGCAGTACAGGCAGTTGGTTAGTTTCTTTCTAGTTAGACTTCCCGCTGTTTAAGATAATGTGACTCATTACCTGGAATCACAACCGCATTCAGCAGTAGTACTGCTTTATTTTTCATTTTCCCATATTTCAGCATGGGGGGCTCAAATCTGAGTGTATGGAAATTGTCCAGAGGCATGGACTTGAATTTGGGTTTGCAGGGGCCAAGTGAGCAGTGGGACAGAGATCAGAATGAGGTCATACCCACAAACAGGTATACCCAGGTTTAAGTGTGGAGGTTGTTCCTTTCATTTCCAATAACCATAACCAGTGGTGTGGTAAGGATGGCTTTGGAGAGCTTCAGAAGCTCTCTCCTTCAGATGCCCCCTCCCTGTATCCTCCATCAGTCTCCAAATAAGTGTACTCACTAAGTAAAACCAATGACCTTACAGGGCAGACTGAGCTCTGGGATGACCTCTGCAGCTTACCTCCTACCATGTCACTGCCCTATCCCTTCCCATGGGGGTACTTCTGGGAGTATCAGTGCTAGGATTGGTCCTGTGCAGAAACAGCCTCTTCCAGACAAGACAGGTGCAGGACAGTCATGCTTCAGGCTCGCCTGTCTTGGTCCAGATGTACCTGGCAACCTCTTCCCTTTGTAAACTTGAGCACAAGTGCACTCATCCATTCTGATGGACTGGCTGCTTAGGCAGTGCCGCCTCCAAGGTTCCCTTCTTGGTGTGCCCTTATTTTTTGTATTAACCAACTGAGCTTTTCATTATTCCTTTTAGGTATTGAAAATATTTTTAATTGTGAAATATAGTATGAAACAAAATGACATTATGCCAAGTGAAAAGAAACCAGTTGAAGAAGACTGTATATTTTATTATCCTGTTGTGTATGAAGTATCTAGAATAGGGAGACCTGTAGAGACAGAAAGGAAATTACTGGTTGCTTACAGCTTGAGATGAGGGCTGGGAGGTCACAGGGTATAGGGATTCTTTTTGAGGTGATGAAAAACGCTCTAGAACTGACTGTGGTGATGGTGGCGCATGTCTGTGACTCTATCAAAAACCACCGAATCACTTGGTGAGTGGTTTATATCATATGTCATATATGTCAAAAATGAAGGCAAAATAAAGGTATTTTATGATAAATGTAAAAACATGTATACAACTTCGCAGATGATAGTAAAATGAGAACTCATATTCTCAGCAACCAGAACCAAGTAGAGCATCATACAACCCAGAGGTCTCATTTCACCCCTTCTGTCCCAGAAGTAACCACCATCCTAAATGGTGTTAATGATGATGTGTGTTTGCATCCATCCCTCAACTAGGTATAGTTTAATTTTACCTATTGGTTAATTTTGTATATATGGATTCATATAGTACCTATTTTGTGACTTCTTTTAAGCACTGTGGTTTAGATATATGTTGCAATAGATTATTCCCACTCACTGCTGCATATAATTCCATAGTATGAAGAACACAGTTCAAGCACTCATTCTACCATTGATGGCATTTGAGCTGTTTGGCGCTGTTATGGCTAGTGCTAACATAAACATACTTATATTTACTTCCTAATGCACACATGCAAGGATTCTGTAGAAATATTCCTAGTAGCAGAGTTGCTAGGCTATAGAGTCCATGCATTTTTATCAGTGATAGATAATACCAAATAATTTTTTGTCAAGAAGATTGTGCCAATTTATGTTCCCAGCAGCCATAGGTGACAGTTACTGGTACTCCATGTCTTCAATAATACTTGGTATTCTCAGTTTATTGATTTTTGCCAATCTAGTGGGTATGAAACAGTATCTCAGTGTGTGCATTTTCCTGATGATCAGTGAGAGTGAACATCTTTTGTACGTGTCTTCCCATATTAGTTAGCGTTTACTGCATAACAAACACCCCCAGAACTTGGAAGCTTAAAAGTACATCCATTTCATTTAGCTGACAAACCTTTGTGTTGGTTGAGATTACTAGCATAGCAGGAATATCTGGGGACCCTCTCCATGTGGCTTATTATCCTGCAGAAAGCTGAGCTGGGTTTCTCATGTGGTGAATACTGGGCTCTAATAAACAGCAAGAGAAGGCAGATGCCATTGCACTTTTTAAACATCTGCTTGCGTTTTAGTGACACTGTCTCATTTACCAAAGCAAGCCATGTGGCCACTGAGGCTAGGTTCAGTGTGGAAGAGAATTTTCCAAGGGCCTGGATCCAGGGAGACATGAATCCCATTGGAGGACATTATTCCATAACCCACCATAGTACCTACTGCCTGTGTTTCTTTTGGGTGTTGGTCTTTTATATTGCTGGTAGGAGTTCTTCATGTAGTCTGGATACTAATTCTTTGATAGTTTTTTGTGCAGATTTTGGATCAACAGAAATTCTTTTAATAAACAAGATCAACAAAATTATAATAATGGCATGTTTTTTGGGCTAAATTTGGAAAACATTAAAATATAAAGTAAATACAGAACAGTTATTTCTCTCAAAGGAGGAACTAGGATCAAACTACTAAAACTTAGCGATATAACACCTGCATCTGTTATAACTTAGTAATTACCTATTTTTTAAAAGGTGCCTACAAAGAGATTTAGGATTTTTAGGAAGATTGAAGCCATGGAGAAAAAATTAACACTCAGTGTTGTTTAGGTAGGGCAAAAAGTCAAATCAGTTATTTGGATAAATTTAAATAAGTACAAACTCTCCAAATTTATTGAATTTGATGTTTACATATGAAATGATTACCTCATCCCCACCAGTGCTTTGTCTTCTTGCAAGGCTTCAGTTTTATCTTCTTCAGAGATGCCACACTGTCCCAGTTTGCCTGGACCCGAGGGATTTCCTGGGACATGGGTGCTAATCCCGGGAACATGCCAGGCAAATCAGAGCTAGCTGCTCACCCTCTTCTTCACAAACTTCAGAAGTAAATCTCATTGGCTTGGATTCATGCCTGCATCTCTAGCTTTAAATGTGCTTACCTTCCTTGTTTGATTACTTTTTTCCCCCTGACACAAATCGTTCCTGCTGCAGGTAGAAGTGTTGGGGAAGCAGGGCCCCAGGACTGGCTGTGTGGAGGTGGCCTCGGGAGGGTGTGTGCTGCTCCAAGCCCGGGCGGCTGAGGGCTTCCCTTGTTTCCCAACACTGACAGTTCCCGTTGTTTCTCGTTTTCTCACACAGGCAGCACAGTCGCATTGCCTACATTCATGGTTTTCATGTTACAGCTAAGATTTTAAAGCAGCATATTCTGATTTTTTCTCACGTATTTAATAGTCTCTTGGTTTGGATTGTACTCAATGCTGTATTTAGTGTTTTTATGAAACTTGCTTGTATCTGCGTCATTTGGAAAGGAATTTGTTTGGAAAATAGAACATACAACAGGCGGTTATTAAACCACCAGGTCAGGTGGAGATCATGATTTCTCTTTTATTTAGAGGCAAATGTTGCTATATAGTTTGACATATAAAGATTTATAATACATAATTTAAGGAAATATTCAGATGGTAGAGACCAGAGAGTTTATATATGTGCATTTTTTCTCATGATACATTTTCTTCATCCTAAAACCATTATATTGTTTAATTACCCTCTTATAGCTCCTAGATCTGCCCTATGATGTTGTGCAGGTTGTGTACTGCACAACTCAGGGAATGGGAGGGGGCAACTATTCACATTCCAGTTATCCTAGATTTGTCTTGAGAAAGGGATGCCTTTTCTGACTTACATAAGAATGTTCCTGGGCAAATGGCAGCCAGCATGACTGCCCCTCTGACCCTCCCAACAAAGGTACTTTACAGAACACATGAAGGAAATAATATTTTTCTTCTGCTTATATTTTGTAACCTTCCCTACCCTCACTGTAGGCCCTCATATCTCTGACCTGAGATAATTAATCTGTTTTCTGATTTTTAACACATAGCAGCATAATGGTATAGAGCACAGAGCCAGGGGCCAGTGCTGTAGTGTTCTGCCTGCACAATCCAAGGGGAGTTCTTCGCCTTAGCCCTCTGTGCCTCAGTTTCCTCACCTGTACAATGTGGGTGGTTCCTTCCTCAGTGGGACATTGGGTGGGTTAAATGAATGAATAGTATAAAGCACTTACAACTGTGCATGGCATGTTGTATGTAAATGCCACAACCTTTTTTAGCTTTGCATCTGACATTGGTCTAATGCACACCTGTGTTTAGCAAGATCGAATCTTTTTTTTTTTAATTTAAAGTCAATACATTTTTATTTAAGGAATTTTACATTTTATTTAAGGATTTCTTCCATAGCCAATCACCATAGTTCCTCAAAGTCAGAATCATAATCTTCAATATAGCCCTTTTAAAAAGAACTTTTGTGTTCAACCCACAGTTCACTGTCAGTCCAGAGCTCTTCAGTTGGGCTTCTTTGATCTCCACTTGAATATGGACATACTTCAAAAATTCCCCACCTCTAATCTTTGGGATCCAGTTTTTTTGCATTAGGGCCCTAGAAGTCAAATTGTATGAAGTGCACTGATTGTGCTCTGATGTAGAATTATTAGTCCTTGCTTCCAATATTGAAAAGTCTTGTTGCTTCCCCTGCATGACTTGAGCCCAGCAGACGTGGTTATGGGTCTCACTGTCACCACGGCAATAAACTTGCTGTGATGGTAGCATAGCCTGTGTGTCAGTGTAGCCACATTAACAGTCTCTGGACACCATGAATGACACAGCCCATTTCCATCTAGAATGAGGCTTTAGCAAAAATACATCTTAAACTCTGGTGAACGGGTGAGGGCACAAGGTAGAGAAGTTATGACCTGTTCCCTTGAACCCATGAGAAGAAGGCTAGGTCAATAATCAATTTCTTTGTCTCCTTTCTTCTGGGCTTTGCTTCTCCCTGTCTCAGCAGGCCCTCCATGTGGTGTGTGATTGTCTATTTATGTGCTGCCTCTCCCACGAGATGGAGCCACTTCTATGATGGAAGCTTAGATTTCCAGGACTTTGCAAGGTAGATGGCAGGGGTTCAGAAACATTCACCTTCAGCAGATGGATTAGGTCTCCCCTGGGGTTTGGGAGGCACTGCCTCTCCAGGGCAGTATTCTCTCTCAGCGTCATAATTCTCGCGGCAGGCCCACCCATGTGGCACTCACCACATCCCCCATTCTGGTCTCAAAATCTAGAAAAGTGCTTCAGGAGGATATTGGACATCCCTGTGGGGCTCTGTAAGTATTATTTTTGTCAGAGCTGAGATGGCACTTTAGACCCTGAGTCAGAGTTGTGACCTAAGCAGGAGAGAGGGGTTCTCTATGCAGAGTTGTGCAGGCTTACAGCCCTCACAAGTCTAAAGGAGAGACCAGCGTGCCTGTGCCATTATGTGTGTGCGCGCACATATTCTTTCTTTGTGTGTGGAGTTCTCTTACCTTATCAAATGTCGGCAGCCTGTTGAGGCCACAGAACTATGGATTCCATTTTGGTGTTTCTCAGTGAGGATCCCAGTAGACAGGTTCTCATTTATTGAATAAAATGGGAAAAGCTATTCTAAGAACAGAGAGCATTGGACATGTTTAATGTTGTCAGGTTTGCCATTAGCAATGAATTTCCAGGTTGTTTTCACGTTAGTAGTCAGTATAAAGATCTGTGACACTGTGAACACATTGAGAATTGGATGAGGGTTTATATCAGTCAACTAACTAGAAATCTTCAGTCACAGAAGATACGACATTAGCAAATAACTATCAAAATAACCTTGACAGTTCTTATCAGACGTGCCATAACCTCTGTAAATACGAGATGCACCTAAGAATTTGGACAACTTTTAGGAACTGTTGGAAAGAACTTTCTCAGTTGTTTTAAGCAAGAAAACTATCAGAAGATGCATAGAAGTCCCTCATAGTCACTTTCACTAAGTACTGTCTGTGACTGGGTCCAGAATCCCAGCTGGGGCGCATCTTCCTGATTTAATGAACATGACAATATGGAGCAAGATGCCTGTTGTTTGTGCTTTTAATAGCAGAGGTTTTCAGAGAAATACGCCAACTAAATTGGTTTTTCTTCTTGCCTCTTTAATTATCCCTGCTCCAGGCCAGTGAATCAAGGCAAAGCGGTAGGAAGGGGGAGAAGATCTTTATTTTCTTGCTGCAGCCAGTGGTATACCCTTTACCATGTGGAAGATTTGCTGTGTGTGCTTGTGCACAAACACACATACTCTCTGTCCACCCTGTTTCTCTTGGTCACAGTGTGAGCACACTTTGTTTCACACTCGGGTTTCTCACAAGTCTATAAACTCTGCTTGGGAGAGACTGAGGGTATTGCCCATGCTGCTCTGGCCCTGGTGCCTTTGCAGAGCACCTGCTTCCTCAGCACATGTTCCCTGAGCTGAGAATGAGAAAGTAGGTTGACACCACACTTTGAAGACACTGACAGTTCCGTGGAGCCCATTGCCCCACCAGTGCTGGCTCAGCATAATTTCAGGAATTCAGAGGCCAGTGCTGCTACTGGAGTCCTGAGGTGAGCTCCAAAGGCATTCTGATGTGCCAATTTAATATGAGTTTAATCTCTTAGGGATGCAGACGAGGCACTGTCATCGCTGGAAGGAACTTAAGTGATTCAGGCTCATGATTTATTGAAACGTGGAGACAAGGGCTCCCTTAGTGAAGCAGGGAAGTATATGAAGTGCAGATACTTCATGGTACAGGCACTGCCAGGACCCTGGGTCGGGGTAGCTGGGGGCCTCCTTTGATTTGGGTGCATTGGGACTTTGAGAGCTTCTGGAGAATTTGCTTAGAGGATTGTGCCTTAGTTTTTATTGTTACTTTTCTTCTTAGTCTTAACGGCCTAAATTTTATTTCCTAAATATTTTTTTTCTTTCTTTCATTTTCTCTGGATGGAGTTAAGTTTTATTCAGTGAAAGGGAAAACTTCAAGCTGTTGATGAGTGAACCACTGGAGAAAACAGCAAAGGAGGATTTTATTTCAAGGTACTTTAGGTGCCAGAAGATAGACAGTGGCATCTCTTGTGTCCCTTGCCCCAGAAACCAGCTGCCATCCTCTGACTGTATTTTTTTTTTTTTTTTTTTACAAATAGTTTATTGTCAAATTAGTTTCTACATAACACTCAGTGCTCATCCCCAAGTGCCCTCCTTCATGCCCATCCCCCCCTCCCCCCCACATCCATCAGTCCTCAGTTTTTGTCAGCATTCAAGAGTCTCTCATGGTTTGCCTCTCTCCCTCTGACTGTATTTTTATATGTATTCATGAAGGGAGATGGATGGAGCCTTGCGGGGAACCAGCAGCTCCTCTCGGTGAAGGTGTCAAACCACCTCTTCTCCTCACATTGCCGGGCACCCGACTCCACCCAGAACGTGCGCATCCACTTATTGGCAGCCTCAATGCCACCAGAATCCCTCTTGTCCACTCCAAAGCTTCTGTTCACACTCCGGGAAAGCACCCATTGAGCCAGGAGTTTTTCATACCACATAGGCACAAAGATAAGTCCTTTTTGGAGAGGTTAAATCAAGCCATTTAGTCCATCATGTGACAAGGAAATAATAAATCAACTGTCTGCTTTTCAACTCTGTGGGCTTCACAAGAAGAAAGGAAGCAGCTTTGAGGCCTCCCTGTAAGGGCAGCTTCCCCATGTCTATGCAGTGCCCACAGAGAGGGGCAGAGCCAGCGCATGTCTGGGCCAGAGGTGGTTTGCTTGGGGCAGCTGGGGAGGAGTGGCCTGAGGGGAGCAAAGCTAGGGGAGCAACTTTTCTCCTTGAGTTCTCTGGGCCAGGATGGCTCTGCCTGCCTCCAGCTTCCTAAAGAAGGTTCTCTCTTGTTCCCCATGCATGGTGTGTACTCTGCGAGAGTGTCTGACACATTATCCATTTCCTGAACTACACAGCTAGAGCTTCCCCTGTCTCAAGTTTCCAAAAGAAGCAAGTAACCCAAGTGCAGAAACCCAGGCTAAGAATATATGTTTTATGTAAAGGAGACAGATGCAGTTCAGTTGGAGACAGTATTGGAAACTCCTCTTCCCAGATGAATCCCCATAAACCCAGAACACTGCTTCCTGACACCACGGTCAGGGCTGTCCCCAGGCCCAATGTGAAGCCCGTCAGCTTGGCTTTTGTGCCAACCATATTGGGAGACTTTCCCACTTTGGCTGGCACTGTGCTATATGCACACACACACACACACACACACACACGTGAGCACGTTCTCTTGCTGGCTCAGGCAGCCTTTTCAGATCCAGGGAAAGGGAAAGACTCTTGTGCTCATTTGGCTCAAATGTTAGAAACACCAAGGAGTTGCTGGCCAGTAAGACTTCAGCCCATCAGCCTATACTTACATAAGAATAAATTTACCTTAATAACCTCTAGAAACAGATGCGTAGTACTAAGACTTCCAGGGGTCCTTTGTAGGGGTTGAAATGAGTATTACTGAAAGGATATTATTCAGGCTGGTCAGTGATGACAAACAGATTATACTGTGCCCAAATTTTCAAGGGCAGGAAGCTGCCATGTCAAGAGGACTGCTAAATCTAGTGAACCAGAGTTTCAGTGAGGGTGTCTGGAAACTGAGAGCCCAAAGGCTTTCTATTCCCTCTGGGCTGTTGGGGAGTCTTCCTCCTACCCTCATCTCACTGCTGTTAAGGCCAGACTGACTATGTGGGCTGGAGAGGGCTGTGTGCTGCTGAGGGATACAGGCATGTGTCACCACCCCAATCCTCACTGGTAGTCCCATCCGGCACACGTGACCAGCTGTCTCTGTAGTCATGGCGATTCCTGTAGCCTAGTTTTCTGTGCTGGGATGTCGAGCACACCGCCACATGTGATCCTGTTCTGATGCAGCTGGTTGCCTCCTGCCTCTGGGAGCCCTGTTCTGGCTAAACTGTGGTGGCAGGGGCTGTGACTGTCAGAAGGTTCTGGTTTGTCCAAGTGCAAGACTGTACACAGTGCTTTAAACCAGCAACTTGTTCTGCTGTTTGCCACTCTTAGTACGGGTGCTCCCAGATGAGAGCAGACACATTGGCAGGTTTGGTGGCCTGGACCAGGCTGGGGGTTGGTGAGGGTGTCTTCTGAGCTCTGACCACCTGTGGGGAGCTGTCCTCATGAGCTAATTGGCTGTGCTATTCAACCACAATATCCTGTGGTTGGGGTTTTGCCTTTAAGAATGAATTGCAGAGAGACTGTCTTTGGGCCATTGCTTTCCCTGATTCTGTCCATCCCATGCTTACCATGCCATCTCTACCTGGGTGGCCAAGAGGGAGGGCTCTGTATTCACCTTCAGGTAAAGGCAGCTTTCAGAAGGGAGAGACAGCTTTGGGCTAGCAGGGGATCTTTTTTTCATGTGACTTCACAAGATTTCTGATATACACCTGCTGTCAGATCATAGATGATAGCCGTGACATACCCATGCTGCTCAAGCTAAATCACAAAAGCTGGGTCAGAGGATTCTCAAACAGTGTATTTGGGCGTCTCTAGCCTCTGGGGTCTAATGGAGGAGGCCCCTGGGCCCTGAGATGATGTTGCAGCTGGCTCCGAGCCTGCAGACTGAGGTCTGGCTCTGATGCCCTCTGGGACCACCACCCAGAGCTGTGTTTGTGTTGGGGAGAGTCTTTAAAACCACAAAGGGAGGCAGGCTGGGGTTCCTGTGGGTTCTCTGTTCTGATTCCCCTGCTCAGTATGACATTGTGATACATTGACTAAGCTATGATATCCTAAGAGCTTGTTCACAGAGCACTTTTTCTCACGATGCCCTGGAGTTACCATGTTTCAGAGGCACTTTATGTGGGAGAAGTTGGTGGCAGGGAGGAGAATCTGAACTAAATTAAAATAGAATGATTTCTTTACTTGTTCTCCCTGCCTACAGAAAAATTTTTTTCTTTGATTTTGTTCATTTCACTTTTGCTACATGGAGGCTTCAAATAGGTGTCTGTGGAAGGGGCTGTATATCGAAACTGGGCTCCCCTCGATGTCTCTACTCTGGCTGGATGCCTGGCCCTGTGAACTTCTAGCATTTGGGCAGTGTCAGGCTGAGGGATGAAGGGCAGTGGGTACTGTCTGAGCCCTGTTTGTGATACACCATGAGGAACAGGGACCCAGGCTGAGGCACCCATGTTCCTGGATGCCCTGAGAGCTTGCTCTGCTTATATTCTCTCTCTCCTGACCCCAGCCAAAGGGATCCTTTGCAAAATGTACCTTGAATGTTTTTTTTTTTTTTTTTTTTTTTTTTTGGCAGAGAGATGCTTGTGATGTTGACCTCAACCTAAAGCAGAGGGGTTCTTTAGGGTCTTTTCATTTTCTAAATTCTTAGCACATTTTGGTAGTAAATGCATTCCTGCAGCTCTCTTGGTGGTTATTTATAAACTTGCAGTGCACTAACTAGGCTTGACAACCCTGTCACTCAGCCTTCTCCCTGGTGGACAAACCATGCAAACTGTCGCCTGAACTCCAGGGTTGGTGCACAGTCTCTGCTGACTCTGGGTAGGGATGCCAGGTTTGGAGAATGAGGGGGTATGTGAACTTGGTCAGGGGGCTGTGTGGGCGAGCCAACCCACACACCCCGGGATGGCAGGTCACGGGATGGAAATCTGAGGCAGCTACAGCCAGGCTGTGACAAGGAGGGGAGCAAGAATGGGCGCGCCTGCACGCAGGCAGCTCTGCTCTCCCTCCCACGGGCTCTGAGGAGAGAGTGGGCAGCACAGAACCCTGCGTTTCTCTGGGAGTCAGAACTAGAAGAGCTTCTGTGGGCTTTGAGCAGCCCTGGGAGGAAGGGAGCAGGTATCCCACTGTCTCCACTCAGAGGTGTCTGATGCTGTGTAGTTCAGAAGACACTTTCAGGGAAGTTCCTTCACTCTTCACACTGGTCCGTGGAGCCTCATGGACCTGTCCTCTGCCTCTGAGGGCAGAGCTCCGGGCCCAGGTGACTCTAGGAGACACTGGTTCCAGCCAGGCCCATGCCCTCTGGGAACAGAGAGCAACCGAGGCAGAGCAGATGGCACCGGCTGTCATTGGCTCAGGGGCCAGGCAAGGACTGTGGTGAAAGAGTACCAGCCTCCAAACCTGCGTATCTGGGCTTAGGCTCAGGACCCTACTCTTGCAGTTGAGCTTGGTATTTAAAACAATTTTTTTTTAAGTTTATTTATTTTTGAGAGAGAGAGAGAGCGAGAGAGAGAGAGATACGAGCAAGGGAGAGGTAGAGAGAGGGAGACACAGAATCTGAAGCAGGCTCCAGGCTCCAAGCTGTCAGCACAGAGCCTGACACAGGGGTCAAACTAACGAAACATGAGGTGAAGTCCCATAGTTGACCAATTGAACCACCCAGGTGCCCCCCACTTAATTTTTTTTTTACATTTAGAGCTCAGTATTTTCTTTTTTCATATATAAATTATTATTTTTTTAAATTTACATCCAAGTTAGCATATAGTGCAACAGCAATTTTAAGAGTAGATTCCTTAAAGCCCCTTACCCATTTAGCCCATCCCCCCTCCCACAACCCCTCCAGTAACCCTCTGTCTGTTCTCCATATTTAAAAGCCTCTTATGTTTTTGTCCCCCTCCCTGTTTTTATATTATTTTTGCTTCCCTTCTCTTATGTTCATCTGTTTTGTATCTTAAATTCCTCATATGAGTGAAGTCATATATTTGTCTTTCTCTGACTGACTAATTTTGCTTAGCATAATACCCTCTAGTTCCATCCACATAGTTGCAAATGGCAAGATTTAATTCTTTTTGATTGTCAGTAGAGCTCGGTATTTTCATGTGTGAACTGGGTATGAGGACATCTTGCACATAAAGTTCTGACCCATAGGAGCACTGATGGGTCATTTAGGAACAAAGGAAGGATGTGGTAGAAGCTGCTCACACCCATCTATAGGGCAGGGAATGGGAAGGAGGTCAATAGCATAGGACTTGGCCCAGGATGGCTTACACGTGCCCAGTAGCCTTGTACAGTGTGGGGTGCTGCACCATGCAGGCCTTCAGACATTCTCTGTTCTGTTACACAGATCTGGGAGTCAAGCCCAGGGAGCAGTCTTTCATTTGGAGTGCTATAGCTAGAGGGACAGAACCCCTTGGCTGATGGCTGATGGTTCTTCCTTCCATGTAGAACAAAGCACTGATGAAGAGGTGAGAAGAGGTGATTGTCCCCTTTCTGGGCTGAGGGAAGCCTGCATGCTTGCATTTTGATGAACAGCTCACAACAGGGGCACTCATTAGTCATGAAGATGGCATTTCATTTGTTTTCATTGCGGTGGGAGCAGAGCAGTAAAATGCATCAGAAAGGGTCTTCATTTGGGGAAGGCATGCACTATACTCCCTGCCACCTCCTAGCCACAGTAAACAGCTGGAAAGCAGGACAACACCCCCAAAGGCTTGTACGGGGGTGGGGGTGGGGGAAGGACAGTCAGGTAGAAGTGCGAGGAATTGCAAGAAGTCTTATCTGGACTTTGACAGTGTATGTGCTGGTGAACCCCCACCCCGGCTGAGCAAGTTAGGAGCCTGCTAAGTGAGCAGGAAGCCCCTTTGTAACATACTTTTGCTCATCACACATGGCAAAATACTTGAGCTTCCTTCCTTCCCTATTTTGTTTAGAGATGCAGGTCACTCTGACTGGCTGTGTGGATGCATATACATCCTCCACAGATGGAGGCTTTCCATCCATTCAGCCCGAGGAAGTCATGTCTGTGTTGTCTGGCTTTACGCCCATTGACTGAAATCCATGCTACACCACACAGACCTATACTGCCCTGGAAACTGCTGTGAGGAAAGGGGCAGTCACGCACGCTGTGCGTGGGTGATGCCATAGCAGGGAAAACATGTATCACTGGATGGGGTGGGTCCTCTACCTGGGGCTCAGGCCAGCTTCAGTATGGCAGGCACAGGAGGGGTGGAGGAGCAGACCCGGGCAATAAATGCCCCTCTCAGAGTATGGCTGGGCTTGGATTCAGGAAGGGGACTGTGGGCCTGTGCCCTGACCCTAGAGTGACCCTGCACAGATGTCTTGTGGGGTAGCCCACCTGACTTTCAAGAAACACCCACAGAGTGACTGGGAGTCTCTGGTTTTTTCTGCCTATGAGAGATGCACAGCATGTTTCTCTCTGAGCTTCCTGAGCAAAGCAGAGGCTGCAGTAGGTTAAATGCTAGTGAATCCTGGGTGAGGCCAGTGGTCTAGGTCTGGCTCCACCCTCATGTAGGAGCAGGACTTGAGAACCAGTGACCGTTCTCCTCACAAACTTACCCCGGCTTTCAGAACGGTTCCCTAGCATCACTCTGCTGAGTCTTTAGACATCTCCATGGGAGGCAGGTGGATGATCCCCATCCTACATAAGGGGGAAGGAGCTCAGCAAGGTAGCACTCTGCCTTAGCTCTGTGTGCAGTGGTACAGGGACTCTGAACAGAACTAAGGTGTATTTTCCTTGAGAGTATTATGGGATAAGAAATAAAACAGAACTCCAAGCTCTAATAATTCCATCTGTGAACTCTGTCTGGCCAACACACTAATTTGTAACTATCTCTTCTTCTGTTGAGTACCTGTTAACACTAACTGGGAAATTCACTTGTCAGTGAAAATATATGCCCTTTTAACATCTGTTTAAAAATGTTGTTTACTCCTTCAGAGTCCCCTTCTACTTCTTCCCTAGAACCTGTTGCCCTTTTTGTGTTAAGATCCCTGGAACACTACTCTGATTCTATCACTGCCCTGCCTGGAGAGGATAAGAAATCCCCCTGTTATAAAATTGCATGTTATTTTGTGCATTTACTAGTTACTAGTCTTGTTTGAGTGGGACATGTGTTTAAAGTGTGGCTCATTGAGAATCGACGTAAATGGCAGGCATTCCCAGGCCTTGCTTATGGACTCATACAGTGTCTGGGAGCTGGGAGCACCCTGGAGGCCAGATCCTCTAACCCTTTACTTACAGCGGAGAAACCGAGGCATCAGAGGGCCACTGGGTCTGCACGTTCTTTGTTATATTCTCTGTGCTCTACCGACGCAAGAGACATTCTGTTTGACATGTATTAAAAGTCCTTCAATGACTACGCAGCATTTTACTCTTTTCGATCAGGAGAAAAGGCCACAGGGCTCTAAGAACCAGGTCCCCTAGCAGGACAAAGTGCAGCAAGAGCAGGAGGAAGTGAGCCAGGGGTCTGCCCTGACAAGCTAACAAGAATGCACATGCCTAAACCATGAGAGACTCTTGAATGCTGACAAAAACTGAGGACTGATGGATGTGGGGGGGAGGGGGGGGTGGGCATAGAGGAGGACACTTATGGGGATGAGCACTGAGTGTTATGTGGAAACTAATTTGACAATAAACTATTTGTAAAAAAAAAATAAAATAAAATAAAAAGTTCTTTACCTAGGAAAAAAAAAAAAAAAGAATGCACATACCTAAGGAGCCTCTGGACCTCGGTGAGGAAAGGCCACGGTGCTAAGGTCTTTCCTGCTGACATTACAGTTGTGTTTTTTAAACAAAGTCTTATTTAAAGAAGGCCATCATCATTAAGATTCTGCATTTAGATATGTGAGGCTTGAAAACTTGTAGGGAAACTGCCTGGCTAATGGGTTTTATAAATGTGAGGGAACAGTGTCTCAGGTGACCATTATTCACAAGCACCAGATAGACATTATAATGGGATCAGGGGCTCCTCACAGCACATGGGTCAGCCTAGCCTGACTGCAGAAGCCTGGAGATCCGTGCCTCAGACTCTGATGCCCCAGTGGCCTCTCATGACTCCCCACTCTCTACAGACAGGTGAACCTATCTAGGCCCTTCCCTTGCAGCCTGGGATCTGAGGCTGATTCATATCTCATCACTGCAGAGATTTGTAAAGAGTAATTAAGTGGCTGGAATATGGAGACTTAAAAAAAATGCCTCTTGTGGGTTAAGGTGCAGAAGCATGGAGAGATTCATTCTCTACATCTTTTTTTCTGTGAGGAGCTAGGTAGAGACTTTGCTCAGGATTTTCACTGCCTGAGCAAAGTGGGTTGATAGACTTAGTTCATTCTCTCTGGAAAGCCTCCCAGAGAAGAGATACTGCTAGAAGGGGCCATGAGCTGTGCCACGTCAGGCCCTGGTCAGGAGAATTTAGGAGCCTCAGATGGTCTGTGACATGCATCTGCTGCATCTGTGAGTGCTCCCCCATCTGCCTCAACACAGGTGTCCCCTGAGTTTATGGGTGCTCCCTGTCTCCCTCAACATCATCCCCATGTGTCCCGCTAGGCTTTCCAGTGATCTGGTGCCCATACCATGGAGTAAGCATTGGATATTAGTAGACCCAGATGATTTTTTTAGAGACTCAATTTTTATACATGATTATGTATATTTTTTGAGTTTATTTACTATCAGAATGCCTCGTGGAAAAAGCCCACCAAGACTCCAGGAGCCAGGAGAAAGAGATAGAGCTTGTTAGCTAGGAATGGCTTTGGCATACTAGAAAATGTGCTTTTGACCCAGTGGAGACATACCTTCAAGAGGCCCTATTCTGGTGAGTGGACTGCATGTTCCTGCTTCCTGGGATAACTTGGATCAGCTCCTCACTGAAGCAGGAAGATTCTCCAGGAAAGAGAAGTTCACTGCCCTCCCCCTCCCCAAAGCAGCACTTGTCACAGCTGCAGGTGGATTGCCTCTGGAGTCACTCAGGCAGTAAGTACAATTCTAGCACCCAGGGCTGTTCAGATTAAACATTCACTGTCTTCTCCAACCCAGCATAACATTCAGAGGCTTGGACATTGTTCTGTGTGTGTTTGTGGCATGTGGCAAAACCTTGCCTCCTACCCATAGCACGTGGTGTTGCTTAGACTGGGTTGTCAGACCTGGCCCCCCTTCCCTTCCTCCTGTGTGGGCTTGCTCACTTGGCCTGCTTGCTATGAGCTAAGAGCTAGCAGGTTGAGCTGCAGTGTAGGGGGAGTGCCTTTGGTGATCCCTAGACTTCACTGGTGCCCAGAGAGCTCATTCTCCCCTCCTTGTTGACATTTGGGGGACATGCTGTGCTGTGTGTGGTATGGTCATCCATCCCAGATCCCAAAACCTACATGTATGTATACCCAAGCCCACCAACTTAGGTTATAAACAACCCCCACCCAGAACCCTGATTTCATTCAGCCTGTTATTAGATGCCAGGCCCCTTCTTGGGGGAGAAACAGGAAGCAGATGCTGATGACTGATGGTATTTGTGGGTTTACTGCTTCATATCTGGCATTGTCCTGGGCACTCTCATCTGTGAAGTGGCACGGTCACTGACCTCCATTGCAAGGACGATGATGCCCAGGGAGGTGGCATCTCTGCTCAGCACTGTCAAATCACAATCCCTGATTGAGAGCCTGTGCTTTCTCTAGGGATGGGTGTGACTGTCCTGTGGGGAGTGTTTGGTCCTCTTCCCTAAGACAGCAAGACCCTACCACTGCATTTGGAAACCCTCTGCAGAGACTGCTGAGTGCCCAGACCAGCGCCCACCTGGTCTGGCAGAATGGACTTCACCTCCACCCCCCCACCCCTCCTGATCAGGCATCTGGTGCCGGTGCCCAAAGCAGCCTTGTCCTCAATGCAGTGTCCCTGGGTCACTGAGAGATGGCATCAGCAAGCATGGGGTCTTACAGTGTTGCATGGTGGCTGGCACATGCCCTGGCTTTCCAACTGTTGCTTACTTTAAGTTATGAGTAGAGTTTTGGGCAGTTCTTGTCAGGAAAAACTAGCTTGAAATAGATTAATCTAGGTTTTGTTTCCCCAGTCTTTTAGCATAGACAGGAATCTTCTCGTGGATCTGGAAGTCACCCCCAGCGGCTTGCTGGATGCACGCAGGCTCTCCATAGCTGCAGTGTCTCTTGAGTGGCCAAGAGGACAAAGGTCAGTGCCTACACTAGGGGACCCACATATCATAGCTCCTCCTGTGCCTTCATCCTGTCCTACTGGACATCACAGAAACCATCAGGCATGAGCAGACATGCACATCACATCATACCACATGCGCACGCACACACACACACACTCCACATCACATATGCATGTACCACACACACCCAGAAACATGTATACACACTGCACGCACACACACTACACATGCACCACATACACATACACACTCCACATCACATATACATGTACCATACACACCCAGAAACACATATACACACTACACCCACTACACATGCACCACATATGCACACACACTCCATATCACATATACATGTACCACACACACCCAGAAACATGTATACACACTGCATGCACACACACTACACATGCACCACATACACATACACACTCCACATCACATATACGTGTACACCCCCACACCACACACACACGCACACACTACACATACACCACACACACACACATACATACACACCACATATCACACACATACTCCAATACACCACACATATGCATACATATCACACATATATCACACACCATACTCACACATATACACATCACACACACATACACACACCACACACATGTATACACATTACACATACATATACATACCACACATATTCACACACCACACACAGTCCATTGCACACACGTGCACGCACACACACCACACACACACTTATACACACCACACACGATACATATTCACATACCACACACAGTCCACTGTACACACACACACACACACACCACACACACGTTTATACACACCACACACCATATTCACATACCACACACAGTCCACTGCACACACACACCACACACACGCTTATACATACCACACACCATACATATTCACATACCACACACAGTCCACTGCACACACGCACACACACACCACACACACGCTTATACACACCACACACCATACATATTCACACACCACACACAGTCCGTCGCATGCATGTGTGTGCATACATACCCCACAGTGTCCAGCACCCTGGCACCAACTCCCTTGGCACATGCTGTGGCACTTGACAAAACCCCCTGTGAGTTCTGCTCCCTGGAGCTCAGGTACCTGAGTTGTCAGAACCCCCAGGGCTTTCATTGTTAGACTTGTGCCTCCTTTTGCCATTTCTTTAGTGTCAGTGGTCACTTTTGGGTGAGGCTCTGTCCCGAGATAATAAGCAGTGGACATGTAAAGGGGGGCAGTTTGAAACGGGTGAAGGGTGGGCCTCCTAGGCAGTGGTCATGGCCAGTCCGTGGAGCTCCTGCCTGTAGGGCCTGGAGTCCAAACAACATCCCCCGGCAGCCCCTGCCCTCTTATGACCTCAGCCAGCACAGCTTCTGTTCCACCCTTCCACCGTCTTCCCTCTCCCCAGTGGGGAGGGGCTTGATGGGTCCCTGACTGCCCACCCAGACATTGTCTCAAACATTGAGACGAGCTGCCTGCTGCCCACCTAGGGACTGATGGGTATTGGCAAAAGCACTGGGACATTCCCAAGCTCCCTCACTCAGAGGGAAGCCTATTGATTTGTGGGTGCTCACTTCACCTGAGGCTGAACCTTTCTGCTAGTCACTCACTAGTCCTTCACACTTCACCTGGGGCTTTACTCAGCCTGGGGAGAAATTACAGCTCAGGCCCCCTGCCAGTGAGACTAGGGCTCAGACATAGAGCCCTCAGGCTCTATGCTTAGTTGAGGCTCAGTAAATAAGCAGTCAGTGACTTTGTTGAATGAATGAAGTCTCAAGGCTACACTTAGTTCTAAGCTCTCAAGGTAGGATGTGGAACCCAGGGTGCTCAGGCTGCCAGTGGGAAGTCAGGAGTCTGGGCAGTGGTGAATTTTGTAAAGGAAATGATACCGGCATGCACAATGAGCCTGTGAATGCCGGGTGCCTCCTAACCACTTTCTGTACCTAACTTGTCCGGTGCCCTTCCCAGCCTCACCATTCTGTGAATGAGAAACTGAGGTACAGGGAGGTTAAGGAGCTTGCTGATAGCCACAGAGCCTGGGCTTGAGCAACCCAACCTTACCCTCTCTGGGCTTTCTAAATCTAATGTGTAGGTTCTCCACTTCCCATTTGGCAGTATGTTTTCTAAACATCTCAAACTCCCTTCCTAGAAAAATCATTCTTCTAAGAAATCTAGGGCTTCTTTAAGGGAGGGGCAGGGCCCTGTGGGTAGTGTCATGTTTTGCACTTGAGGTGTCATGCAGTTGGGCAAGAAGGCCTATTTCTGGAGAAGGGCTTGGATGCTTGGACTCTGGCTCCTGTAGCTTTTTGAAATGGGGTGCTTGTGCTTTTGTTTTTGAAAAGAATGAGTTAAGAAAGCTCTGAGGATTATTGGTGGAAAGAGGGGTTAGAGAGGGGTTGCATGTTAGGATTTAAAGTCTCCAGGCAGAATGAAATGGAGGCAAGGACCTATGGCAGCTAAGAAGTGCTCACCAACTGCCCAAAAGTATCACCGGAAAAGCCAACAAAATACAGCAAAATGGGGGGAAAGTGGACTTTTCCTAAGCACTCTTTCTCTTCACATAATTAAAATCTCTAAAAGTGAGATGGTGGAAGCAAACACTATAATTCTAAATATCAGCCAGATATTCATGTTGAGCCCCATACCCCGTACCTTTTAATGGCAGAGATGTCCCAGGGCACGAGGGGCAGATTTCCACCTCAAAGACTTGGGTGCTTCATCTGTGAAATGAGAAGCTATTTGAGGCCAGTGGCCTGGCCCAGGGTTCCTGAAAGCCCAGGTCACATTAAAGGCAGTGAGGGTGCCTATTCTCCTTGATAATGTACATGGGGCCAGGGAAGCCTGCATTTGCTCAGTGAGGCGGCTGACCCTGACACAGAATGCTCCTTTGCTTCAAGTTGAATTTATAGCCACATGTTATCTGATTATAGTCAGGAGCTCTGATGAGCAGTTGTAGGTTTTTCATTAATAAAAATGAAAAATTATTTAATACAGTAGATTGACACATATAAGCATTAGTCTGTGGTATATGGAGAGTCATGAGGAATATCAGCAGGTGGATGACAGTGTAGAAACCACAGAGCTGGGCCACAGATCTCTCCCAGTTCCAGATGTGTTCAGTTTAAAATATTTGTGACTATTGAAAAAAAGGAAAGGTGACCTACCAAGTCCCAGAGTGCAGAAGCATGCTTTTGTGTGTATGTGCGTGCATGAGCCGTGTGTGCATGTGTCACAGGAGCTCCTTCTAGTGTATCAGACCAGATGCTGCCTGAAGCCAGAGAATTCTCTGATTTACAGAGGCGTGTTCCCGACTACAGGACATGACAAAGGACACCTACATTTGGAAATGCTTCCCCGGAGGCAACTTTAATCTGTCCTTCCTCTCTGCCTTCAGCGCTGGTCACTCTCCCAAATCGAGCGAGGCTCCTAAACTACTAGTGACAAGGAGGGTGCCTATGTGCCCGACATTGATGCTGCGCCAGTGGCACTTTCCCAGGTAGGGTAGCATAGCCAGGTAGGGGAGGCACAGCCTCTGAGTCCTTCACACTCAAAAAAGGTAGCTCAGGATCCAATGTGGAAATAGATTTAGAAGGATTTTCTTTCAGGCATTTCCTTCCCTATGTGGCCTGAAGCTTGTTTTATTAACAACATACCAATAGGTACATCAAAAGTAGAATGGGCAACTAAATTGTGGTTTATTCAATTAAAAAAAAAACAAGAAAGAATAGTGAATGTGTAAGCACATGTATGAAAGCCACAGTGAGATTTATCCCACATTATTTAATCATCCTCCAGATATTCAGAGGTAAAGACCAATGCTGCAGGTAGCCACACTGCTGACAGGAGTGACTTATATACACTGAGCAGTGAAGGTTACTGTGAGTGATCCAATTTGCCTACAAATGTGTATAAACAGCAACTTTTAATTTAAATACAAAATATTTATAAGACTTAAAAATCAAATCAGGGGCTCCTGGGTGACTCACTTGGATAAGTGTCCGACTTCAGCTCAAGTCATGTCTCATGGTTCGTGAGTTCGAGCCCCATGTTAGGCTCTCTACTTTCAGCACAGAGCCTACTTTGGATCCTCTGCCCCCCCTTCTCTCTGCCCCTCCCCTGCCCATTCTCTCTCTCTCTCTCTCTCTCTCTCTTACACATATACACACATACACACACACATGCACAAACCTTAAAATTAAAATCACACTGTCTATGGACAGACGGATAAAGCATTGATCAGTATTTTTCCAGTTTTATTGAGATATACTGAATATATAACATTGTATATGTTTAAGATGTGCAACATCTTAAATGACTTGGTATATGTATTATTGTGAAATAATTATCCCAGTAAGTGTAGTTAATATTCTTCACCTCACATGGTTACAGTGTTTTTCCCTTGTGGTAACTTTTAAGATCTCTTAGCAACAGCATCGATTAATAGTGGAATACATTATTAATGAAAGCATCCTGAATTCCTCCCATGTCTGATCGGGGCCTGTCACTAGTTGACAATAACCTGTGGAAGGCGGTTGTGCTGAGTCCCTTCCTATTGGTGATGTTCCCAGTATGCACTGAGATTTGTTATTTTTTAAAGGAATCTCCCTCCCTCCAAACAGGAAATATGTGTCAAGGAAGCAGACAGCGCTTCCTGTTAGATTTATGGGAGAGGGTCACCCATTGAGGAAGAGGGCGGGATCCAAACACAAACATGACGAGCTTAAAGAAAACCCAGACAAACCCAAAAGTTAAAAACTTTGTACCTTGTAAAAGTTCAGGCTGTGCACAGGGAAGAAACATATGACCCAAAAAAAGGCAACTACTGCCCCCACCAGGAAAATACCTTTTGCTGCTAGGCTTCTCTGTATAAAGACAAAATCAGTGTTTCTAAGAGAAGGATGAAAAATCTGACTTTTGTGCTTTCTGCTTTTGAGTGTCTTCACTCCCTGTCAGCAGAACCCTGCTTCCTCCCGCTTTCAGTGCTGGCTGCCTCTGTGGGGGAGCTGGGCAGTGCAAAGGGCATTGGGGAGGGGGCAGCAAGTGGGGCACAGCTCAAGTGTTGGTCCTCCAGGAAAGACTTCCTTCAATATTCCCTCCTGCTGAGTTTTATGATGTTAAAAAAGATAGAGGAAGAGTAGCAGACTGGGATGATTCATCTTCCCTAAATAATTTTTATATGTAATCAAGATTCCTGAGTCCTGATTGTTGAAATGATTTTCTCTTTCTTTTCCTTTTTTATTTATTATTTTTTACTGGGTTATTTTTGCTTTTGTTGTCCTTGCCTTTGGTGTCAAATCCAAAAACTCACTGCCAAGACTACTGTCAAGGAGCTTTACCCCATGTTTTCTTCTAGGAGTTTTATGGTTTCGTGTCTCATATTTAGGTCTTTAGTCTGAATTTATTTCTGTGCAAGGTATAAGAAAGTGGCCCACTTTCTTTCTTTTGCATGTGACTGTCTAGTTTTCCAAGCACCATTTATTGAAGAGACTGTCCTTTCCCCATTGCATATTCTTGCCCCTTTAATTATAAATTAATTGGCCTTATTTTGGTGGGTTTATTTCTGGGCTCTAAGTTCTGTTCCATTGATGTGTGTGTCTGTTTTTATGCCAATCCCATACTGTCTTGGTTACTATAGCTTTGTAATATAGTTTGAACTCAGGAAATGTGACACCTCTAGCTTCTTTTTGCAAAATTGCTTTGGCTATTCAATGCCTTTTATGGTTTCATAAATTTATAATTGTTCTATATCTGTGAATATGCCATTGGAATTTTTACAGGAATTGCATTGAATCTGTTGATTGCTTTGGATAAATTAATAATATTAATTTTTCTAATCCATGAGCACAACCTGTCTTTCCATTTATTTATGTCCTCTTCAATTTCTTTCATCAGTGTCTTACAGTTTTCAATATACAGAAGTTTTACCTCCTTGGTTAAATTTATTCCTAGATATTTTATTCTCTTTGATGTCATAAATTGGGTTTGGTTTTTTCCCTCTGAGTTTTTTTTTTCCTTTGGACAAATGTCCAATGAAGACTTCTTAGGGCATTAAAACATGCTGTGGTATTGGTGATGACAGTTATCAAGCACTCCATCTCCAGGCAATAGCTTTTTTTTTTTTTTTTTTTAACTCCATGATGCTGTTAGCATCTTACATAAACACATGGCATAGGAGCCATATTTAGGATTTTGAAATAAGGCTGTTGGAAGGTTATGCCTCAGAGGCAGGCCAGAGGGGTCAAAACAGTGAGTTCTCTTTAACTTTGGTCTTGGGGGAGTCTACTGAGGTTGGAGTCGGATTTCTGAGTTCTCATTCATAATTTTTTGAAAGTGATAAGAATGACTGTGACAAATCAAGAATGATGGCAGCAAATTGGATAACCTTGCCACTCCCTTGGTGGAACAGAGAGAAGGCCTCCAGGAAAATATTGATCTCTTTTCACTGCTGTATTGAACATGTCATTCTGGGGGTTCATTTTGGGTGGCTCTGCTCTATGATTTCCTCATGTTAACCCTTAGAAAAGCCAGCTCCCCCTTTCTTCTGATTTTAAGCACCAGAGAAATATAGTTGCCCAAATACTCACACATTTTAAGAATTGGGACCAAGACTCAAGTAAAGTCATCTGGTTAAGTCCCATTGTCCCATGGCAAAAAAGCAAAATGTAACTAGTACTCATAAGCCAGCTGCATAGAGAATTCTTGGCAGTACAGAAAATTAATGAAGCACTAGAAAAGAGAATGTGATGAAATACTTAATAGATTACAAATTGAAATGCCTCATAGACCAGATCTGCCCAACACTGAATGAAGTAAATGCTGTGAGCATAGCAGACATTTTCCCCCAGTGTGTCCGTTCCTTGCCAGAGGGCAGGGGGGCCAAGCCTCCCTTCTACCCCTGCCATCACCTCCCTGCCAAGGGTGGCCAAGGTGTGTGTGGCTGGATTTCAGATAGCGAATTGGGGCAGCATGTAGCTAGTCAGAAGGAAGATGTGGAGGGGGTATAAGTTACGCTCTAACACCTGACATGTATCTTCCTGAAGGTAAGCTCTGGCCACCTTGGGATCTCCTGGGTGTTGGAAGTATGGGCCTTCATAAGTCAGGAAGCTGCACGTGGAAGGGCAGGCACCTCTGTGGGGTGGTCATGGGTTGTGCTGTAGGACTGCCCAGAAAGCCTCTGGTTGCAAGAGGGGAACTTTCCTCTTGCTTCTGCTGTTTTCCCTGGAATTCAGAGCCATGTGACTTTCGTGGGCAGAGGTTGTCTGTGATTGGCAACCAAAGCTCAGGACAGCAAGTCAGAGCTGAGCGTAGTAATCACAGGACACCATGGAAGCGTGGGCTCCACAGGGATGCAGCTTGTGGTGCTGGAGAGCCGTCAGCATCTTAGCCTGCCTCCAGGGCCCCAGGCCGGTGTCTGGAACTTCCTTGGGGGGTCAGCCCTGATTCTCTGACTTTACTTCTGCCTTTACTCACTTTTGTCTCTCCCTCGGTGGGGATGCTGGACCAGGCACAGCATACCTGCCCAGGGAAGACTAAACCACAGAACTTCGTTAGAACTGTGTGACGAAGTAACCAGCAATGAGCCCCATCTGGTGCCTGTCCAGTGAGCAGGGGAGAAGACACAAGCTGGGCTTTCCATGGCTTATTTCGTCTTACACCCGGATCACAATTTCTTTTTAACTTTTATTCATTTTTTTGTCACCATTTATTGAATGTTTACTATATGCCTGCCACCATCCTGAGTATGATTTCCTCTCAAACTGTCTATCTTCAATTCACTGCTTCCCACCTGAAATGTCCAGCCAGTGAGCACGGAGAAGTGGGAGAGCCTAAGCTGAGAAACAGCAGGCACTTGTCTTCCTGGAGTGTTTGTTAATGAACAAAACAAGGTGTGTCGATTTTAAACACAAAAGCATCAGGAAGCCAAGAAAAAGCTGCTCCAGAGAAGACTTGCCCAGCCCCTGGGATCCTACTGCCTTGCTTGTGTGATATTTGTAGACTTGTGTGTTCGATATTTTCCTCAGAGAAACTTAACCCCTCTCATGGAAAACCTGGATAGATGTGCAAAGAAAACAAAACAAAAAGCCCCAAAACATAGTAAAACATTCAGTGGTTTTTGTTGTTTTTTTTTTTGTTTGTTTTTTGGGTTTTTTTGATATGAGTTCTTTAAAAATGGATTCAGGGGCACCTGGGTGGCTCAGTCAGTTAAGTGTTCAAATTCAGCTCAGGTCATGATATGGCTTATGAGTTCAAGCCCCATGTTGGGCTCTGTACTGACAGCTCAGAGCTTGGAGCCTGCTTTGGATTATGTGTCTCCCTCTCTCTCTGCCCCTCCTTGCTCATGTTCTGTATCTCCCTCAAAAATAAATAAACATTAAAAATTTAAAAAAAAGATTCAGACCATATTGCTTGCCCCTTTCCCTGAAATTAGTGGAAGATTTTGCTACCAGCCAACATGAAAGTAGTAGAAAAAAGACCCTCTTTGGACACCTTGAAATCGACTATAAACTGGTAGTCACAATCACATCCAAGCCAGGACTTCCTGGAGGGAGTGGTGAAAGCACCAGTGGGGCTTGTTGTTTAGTGATGGGGGGCTGCACTGGGGGTCTCGCCCCAAATTCTCCCCCACTGCTAACTCACTGCCTGTTCACACAGCAAAGCCTGTGTGATCTCATGGACTTCCGTGCTACCACTATTGACACCTAAGATAAAAGGTTCCTGAATAGAATGTTTATCCCATGACTTGATTATTGGAAATGGCTGGGCTAGTCCATAGGAGGAAATGAAATTCTAATGGCTCTCCACACGTGTTCTCACCCTGAGATTCTGTTTCTTACCTGTTGTTTCAGGGTGCTGATTGACCAGTTTCAGATCATGGGACCTTCAGGTGCATAGATGAGTGCTGACTGGCTGGGTGACCTTGTGGTGCTGTCCTGACCCATGCCCCATGCCCTGTGCCATCCACCTGTCAAGGCAGCCCCATCTGTCTTTGGCCAATAGCCTGGACTGGTGGAAGTAGCCATCCCTGGTCTGAGGGGTGAGACTTAGCTGAGGTTTAGACCTCCCTGGGCCTTTCCCCAACAATTGTCTGATGGTCTTTTTCCTATTAAGCAGCTGCCTGCTTTTCTAAGCCAAATCTCTAGCAATTGCTGCATCAAAAACTGCTTCTGGGAGCTCACAGTTCCACATCCTGTGAGGAATGCCACATCTGAAAAGCAAGAGCTTCTGAAGAATGGAGCTGGAAAGAATGTGCCCAGACTGAGTGGCAGGGTCCCACTCACACAGTCAGCACTCTTGGTGGCTTCTGTGGTGTCCCTGTGTTTTGTGGGGTGAGGGGCACTGAGGAGACCTTCAGCCTGCCTATACAACACCAGCACTGGAAGCTTGTTTGTATTCTCTTAGAGCATCTGGGCTGAAAGAAGCTTTTGTACCTTTGAAAATCCTGCCTCAAGTGAGTAAAAAACACCTGCTTGTAGACCTAAATATAGTCACTGATAATCTCCTTGACCGTCAGTCTGTAGTAGTCATGGAGACAGTGCAGGCCTGGCTGTTTGTGGTCTGGGAAGGGGCAGATGTTCATGCTACCCCTTCTTGTGGGGTATCCGAGATCTCATGCAGTTATCAAACTAAATGGGGAAGGTGGGTGAGTGAGGGGATCAGGGACCTGAATGAATATATCTCAGTAAAAATAGATCCTGTGGCAAATGGTGTGATGTCAGGTTATGTGTTTGCAGGTTCTGTGGCTCACTTTCCTTCACTGGCAAATGTTCTTTAGTGTCCCCTGAATCAGGGCTTGCTAACCTCCACAGCAAGGGAATCTCAGAGGGTACATTTGTTCCCTACTAAACTACTGGAAGAAATCAAAAGAGGGAAAAAAATGGCCATTTAAAAATTGGTTTTACCTTTACCAATAGGATAGAGACTAATACGGTGTCCAACAGAGTTGTTTACTGAGTATTTAGAGCTGAAGAAATATTAGTTTGGTATGACCATCTGGGTGGTGACTTAGGACAAATGTTTAAATGTCCTTTATGAGAACTGAAGGCACTGCCCATTAACTGGCAAGGTGATAGGCCTGTTCTAAGGACTATTCAATGCTTGTTTTACCAACTGTCAGACTGGGGATGACCAGGCTTATGTGTTTCTGTAAGCAGCAGGAATAGGTGAGCATAGAGCCCTGAGGCAGAGGCTTTCCTGGGCCTGCGTGGGGGGAGTGTGCCCCTGGAGAGATGAAGCAAGGTCATAAAGGGGATTATGGACCCACGTCTGCTTCTGAGAGGTATATGAGGTTGGACATAATGAGTGAGGAAGGTGGACACCAAGAGCCTGCAGGATTTGCCGATAGAGGAATAGCTTAATGCAGCTCCTTCAGCACGTGCTTAGTGAATGCATGCAGGATGCCGGGCCTTATGTTGGTGTTGGGGGGTTGGTGGCGGGACAGGGGCAGGTCTCTGCCCTCCTGAAGTTCATGGTTTCATAACGCTGACAGATGTTGAACACATGTAATTCTGTGGTGGTGGTGGTGGTGGTGGGGTGTTCCTAAGGTCCAGTACACTGTAGAGCAAGATTTTCTATCCCAAGTCATATATTTCCCTTCCCATGGAGGCAGAGGAATGTGGGCTGTGACTGAAATCCAGAAAGTACTCAACATAGATACTGCTTACTTCTGGTTGGCTTTCTTGATGTGAAATGGAAAAAGTGGCCTACAGTTAAGAATATGGACTCTTGTGTGATAGGGTGGTGGGGATGGGTTTGGGCCACATGACTTGTTCCATACAGAACAGTAATGGTAGTAGTATGACAGGTGCAGTACTGAGTATATAGCACTTGACTTTAGCAGTAAGTATCAGGAGCTCTTACCTTCTCTGTGTTATAATTATCATTATTATCGTTATTGCTATTACTATTGTATTTGTTGTTTTGTTGAGCCAAATTGCTTATAGTAGGTACTGGAGCAAAAGCAATCTTGTAGCTCTAGAAACCTTCTAGGAACTCAGTTTATTGGAAAGTTAAACATTCACCATCCCTGGGAACAAACTATGATGACTTGAGATTTTAGGCTTATCAGTCCTGAACATTTTATAACATTGGGTATTTTGTGCATGGAAAGCTACTTCCACCCACTTCAGTTCTAGATAGATGCCTCAAATAATTGAAAACAAGTGATCAAACACACACTTGGCCACTCATGTATGTAGTAGCACTAATCACAGTGGCTCCAAAGCATCCATCAATGAGGAATAGATAAGCAAATTGTGGAATACACATACATAGAATGTCATTGGCCACAAAAATAAATGAAGTACTCATACCTGCTACAGCTTAGATGAACCTTGAAAACATTATGTTTGAAAAAAGCCAGTCACAAAATGTTACCCATTACATGATTCCATTTGGCACAATTGACCTTGAACAACATGGGTTTGAATAGTGCATGTCCACCTATCTGTAAATCATTTTTTTAAAATAAAAAGTGTATTCATTTTGAGAGAGAGAGAGAGAGAGTGCATGCATGAGCAAGTTGGGGAGGGGCAGAGAGAGAGGGAGAGAGAATCCCAGGAAGGCTCTGAACTGTCAGCACTGAGCCTGACGTGGGGCTTGATCCCATAAACCATGACATCACAGCCTGAGCTGAAATCAAGAGTTAACCAACTGAGCCACCCAGGCACCTTGAATCTTTTTCAAATAAATGCAGCACAGTATTGTAAATGTATCTTTTCCTTCTTACGATTTTTAAAAAATAATCATTTTCTTTTCTCTAGCTTATTTTATTGTAAGAATATAGTATATATACATATAACATACAAAATACATGTTAATTGATGGTTTGTTATTAGTAAGGCTTTGAGTCAATAGTAGGGTATTAGTGGTTAAGTTTTGGGGAGTCAAAAGTTACATGCAGGTTTTCAACTGTGTGTGGGGTCAGTTTCCCTAACCCTTACATTGTTCAAGGGTCAACTGTATTTGAAATATCCAAAATAGAAAAATCTATGAAAATAGAAAGCAGGTAAGTGGTTGCTGGGGAATGGGACAGGGTGGAGGGACAAAGGATAATTACTTAATGGGTATGGGGTTTTATTTTGGCATGATGAAAGTGTTTTGGAACTAGATAGGAGTGGTGGTTGTACCACATTGGGACTGTGCTAAATGCCACTGGATTGTTTACTTAAAAATGGTTAATTTTATGTTATGTGATTTTCATCTCAATAAAAAAAAAGCTAGCTTTAAGCACCACTTACGTGATAATATTTATAGATTATCATAATGCCTCCTTTATATGACTTCAGCCTTTACAAATAATGGAAAATTATCCTGTCTGTGCATCCACTCAGAACAACTTCTATTATTAAAAAAAAAAAAGTGTTCTGTGCTCGAATGCCTTGTGCCAGCATCAGCAAGGAGCCTGAGTTTAACCTTTCATAAAGCTTTGGATCAACATGAATATGTTTCACATACTTTACTGCAATATGGGGAGGCCCCAGGGGCTCCCAAATGAGATAGATATTCACCCTGCTCTCTTTTCTGATCCTGAGAAGAAGGAGAGACTTGGGACATCCCAGGGGAAATAAGATGGCCAGACTGCACTTAATGTGTTTGTGATAATATTGGCAAGTTGCTTAGAACCATGCCCAGCTCCTGATCGCTATCTGAGTACTTGTTAATGTGATCTAAGGAGGGTCCCAGTGTCTCTACTCTGGGCCAGTGGCTTCAAGGGGCTGAGCTCTTGAGGAAGTCAACAGCCCCTGCCCTCTCAGGCTACTCAGGCTCCATAGGCTATATAGTGCAGCAAACTTTCTCACAGATTTTAGGTGCTTCTTACTTGGGGGTTGTAGGTTGTTCCAAATGATGGAGGTGTCTAGAAATATCAATAATAAAGAGGTAAATCAGCTGATAACTCAAATTGTACCTGCATCTCCTGACACCCATATTTTTCCTCATCTGCCTTGTGGGATAGTTGTCACTTCCAAGTTCAGGGATTACCTGAGGCATTTTTTAAAAGAACTCCATTCTACATGCCACTTCTTGCTGGCCTCCCTTCCTCTCCAGCAGAGCCACCTACCTGCTTTCCTTTAATGATAGTTTATGGAGCGAGGCACCAGTTAGAGAGGTCTGTAGAGTTCAGGGGGAACTGGTAATAGGATCTAGGCTTTTTCCTTCAAGGTCGGTTGGTTTTTTAAGTCCACTCTAGGTTTATGGAGAGGAAAATTCATTACAATCTGACATTCTTTGGCTTCAGTTATGGAATGGATTTATAGTCCATGCCAGTTACAGCCGGGTGTGGGAAGACAAAACATACTCCTATTTCATCCGATGGCAGGGCCCCGTGTTTTCATCCTGGGAGGGGGTTCCTGGTTGGGTTGTCAGAGAGTAACTCAACAACTGTTCATTCACAAGGTGTCTGCTCTCCTCAGGCTAGAATGAATCTGACCTGGAGATGGTTGAGGGCATCCTTTGGCTGAACCTACCAAGAGTAAGAGGGAGGAAGTTCATTGTTCTCCAGAGTTGATGTCTGGCTCTACAGGAGCAGGGATTCAACTAAAGGCAGAGTGAGCAGAAACATCCTTCCACATTACCAAATGTGCAAATATGAGTATTCTTGGAGATGGTAAAGCTCTCATAACTTACAAGAATAAAAAATAATTTTCTCTAGCTAAAAAATGGTTGTGATTAGGTTTGCTGTGAGATTACATCCTTGGGACATGAATGGAAGTGATGGCAAATATATGTCCCTCAGTAAACATGGTAGCTGTCTGGGGGGAAAGCCCAGTGGCAATGGCCTGAGTATGACTTTATCAGGGTTCAGGCCTGTCTAATAATATAAATGCCCTCCAGGACGCATGGAGACCTTGAAGCCTTAGCCCTGTCAATGCTACCTGAAAGGACTTTTAGTCATGTTTTATCTTCTCTATCTGTGAAATGGTTGCCATAACTGAAGAAAACTTGTATTATTATGTGTATATCATGAAACAATAACTACTTCATTAAACAATGATACAATTACTATCATTATGTCATGAGTGATTTGCTCAGTTGGACAGGCCTAAGCAAATTATCTAAGTCAGATAGAGAACACCTGAAAAAAAAAATCACCTTTATTGCAGTATTGCTGATGTGTTAGCTTCCTCTGTTGTTTTGCATCTGGAGAAGTCAGTTGTGATTTATTTGTGTATATCTTACCTTGTTTCTGAAAAGATGTAAGGTGCCTTATAGAAATAATACAGTTAAGGAAAATAAAATAATTTAATTTGACAGGAGAATAAAAAGAGGACAGTAGATGTGAAGTATGAAGCATTTGGCCAAGCTTCATGTTTGGGGAAGAGTTTAAGATGGAGAATACTTAGGTTGAGAACACTCTTCTCCCTGAAAAGAGTGTCAAATAAATGGACATAATTTAACAGGCTTTCACTGAGCAACTATTAAATGCCAAGTACCATTCTGGGTGCTGGGAACCAATGTGGAGTCAGCTCTGCACAGGCTGCCCCTCAGCTCTTTAGAACCCACAGGACTTGAGTAGGGGGCTTAGGCCTTCAGTATGTCTTCATTATTTTGTTAGAAATGGATTCCCTGCATTTTAGTCATGTTGGTGCTGCTATTTTGGATTTTTAAATTTTTCACTGGCCTCTATGCTGTAACCTAAATGTGACTCTAGGATTGGAATTACTGAGGCTTGCTGATAATGGTTTGATTGGATTCTGAATGGATTCTTTTCCTAATGTCATTTTATTTAAGGTTTTTTATGTGATCCATGACTTGGTTATGGAAATCAGCTTCATGTTCTCAATTACTACGACTGTGTAATTTCATAAGATTTAGTATCTTCTATGAAGAGCCCTTCTTCTGCGAGGGCATTTAGCAGCTGCCTGCACCTCTGAACAGTCCACAGAATACCAAGTACCAGGAGTTGATTCAGTTGAAAGTGCCTCCCTGAGACTTACTATAGGCACTGTCAATATTTATTGCTGGTACTGCTCTGCAGCACAGCTCAGAATTAACTTTGGATTAAATAGTCATTCCTTGGGTTGGGACTCCATCTCTCCCATTTGGGATGCCCCTCATTCATGAGAAACCTCAGATCCATTGTGTGGCAGCAGGATCACTGACCCCAAGCATAGTTGTGGATGGATGCTTAGGTTTAGGAAAATGATTACTTAGAAAATTACATTCTTCTGCCTGACAATCTCACATCTTAAAAATGGAGAAACAGTGGCAAAGTAGCTTAGACTCTTTTCTCATAAAAATGAATTATGAGTGTATTTCTTTTGCTTAAAGCCATTTCAGTAATTCTCCTTGACTATTTTGTCTGTACTCATTTGTGGAGGATGTTTTGTGGGTCCACAGTGGACACCTTATTGGCAGGGCTGGTACATGTACAGAATATATTGGTACCCATAACAGGTGGGGTCCAAGGAGCTTCAAGCTGGGGCTTTTCAATTTGTAGTGGTGATGATACTTCTGAGAGAATATGGCATTTCTTCTTCCATGGTGGTATTCATTGCTCTCTGCTCAACTAAAGTAAATGTGCCAGTGAACAAAGGCCCATGACTGACAGTGAGGCACACAGATTGACAGTGGGGAAGGCTGACCATGTGATTATAGGACTGTGGGACAATCTATCCATCAGCCAGTGTCCCAATAATCCTGCATGACATCTACCCCGAGAGTCCCTGGCACACAATAGTGAGCATTTACTGCTAACTCATACTTGTGAGTATTGGTTGGCATATGTTTGGCTTGGCTTCGAGCTATAGATGGATCCAGCTTCGGTTGCATTTGACCTTTACCTGTTCTGGACCAGCCACTTGAGCCACATTCTCATGACAGAAGGCAAGAACACCTAGGCCCAGCTGAAACCCATTTCAAGCCTTTGCCTATATCTTGTCCATCAGTATCTCCATGGCCAAAGCAAGCCATGTGGCTAAGCCCAAAGTCAAGGGGTTAGGAAGTGCATCCCTACAGAAGTGGAGGGAGCAAAGAAGGTTTGCTATGTAATAACCCATCCAGGCACTGCATGAACGTGTACTTTCAGCAATAAAGGGAAGACTGAACATCTTTGCTTGTAGATGTCCTCATCCCAAGTCAGTGGGCATATGCTTGACTTTGAGGTGATTTTTCTGCATGGTGTGAAGCATGAAAGAAAGAAAGGGAGTCTTGGGGACTGCATGGCCATTTGGTTTGTGATCGATGCATTTATCACCCAGGTCATCCACGTGGTATTGAGCAGGAGACTAAGAACTGTGGTCCAGATTCCATGCATACATTTTGGGAAGAGGCTTAGATTTCTGTGCTAATTAGCTTGCTGAGAGATTTGTTCACCTCTGAAGGGACATGATTTGCCCCCAACCCTTTATACCATCTCTGTTGCTTTTTCAAAGCTGACAACCATGCAAGGATTTCAGTGGCTGAGAAAGGGGTAGTAAAGATGTGAGGCTGCTGATCTTGGGGCCCCACATTGCCCACTGGGAGGCCTCTGTCTCTGACCTCACCCTGCCTTTGGGATCTTACTCCACCTCACTCTGATGTTGGTGAGAGCCCTGAGGCTCTGGAGAGGGGGAAATCACTGTCCCTCACTGACAGTCTGTGTGTCCAGGGCTGAAGTCAGGAGCACACGCAGGCGCCTATTTGGGGAGATTTCAAGGGAATAAGATGCATTCCTTCCCTACCCCCTCACCTTTTCCCAGAAATATCCTCACCACACTTTTTTGGGGAATTCTGTCATTGGAATTTCCCACTTCTACAGCTTCTGTTCTTTTATGTTTCCTTTGAAACTCAGGAGCAGTGACACCAAACATTACAGACAGTCCAGTTTTCCAGCTCTTTGGTTCCTCAGATTGATTTCCAGCAGCTTAGAACCAGGCCCAGTGAGAGGGCGCACGCGGATTGCTTCTGGGGAGAAGGCTTAGGGGTCTCTTGATAGTGTGGGAGAGTGGCAAAGCCAGACCTATCATGGGAATTGGGGTGTGAGCCCCTGGGGCCCATTGGGCAGTGGGGGGGGGGAGACCTAAGAGTACACCAAAAACAACTAGTCTCGAGATCACAGGTTTTCAGCCCAGCTAATATTCTTATAATCGAGGTTTTAAATTCTAGTTCAGACATCTTACTTATATCTGTGTCGGTGAAATGCTTAGACATCATTTCTTCCTGTTCTTTCTTTTGGGATGAATCCCTCTATCTTGTCATTTTGGAGGAAGAAAAAAATTAATACAATAAAAAATAAAAATTAAAACTATAAAAACAAAACAAAGCAAAATCAAATAAAAGAAGCAAGATCCTAGGTGTGTTTCAGTCTGCTTGTTGAGAGAAGCTTGAAAAAAAAGACAAAAAAGAGAAAGGTAAAAAAGTTTAAAAAAATTAAATAAATAGAATAAAATAAAGAAAATAAAATAGAACAAAAAATTAAAATATTTGTTCTTTCTGTATTCAAGAAAGAGAAAGAAAAGAGAAAAAAAAAGAAGACAGTATAATCAAAAACAGAAGCAAAGAAAAAGAACAAACAAATGAACCAGCAAGCAGAATGAAACCTGAATGAAGTTACATCCAGTTTCCAGAGGTCACAGCTTTTCTTGGGCTGTGCTGCTTTGGAGTAGGAGTGGTAGAAATTTTGGACTTGATGATGCTAAACATCATCTTATTATTCTTTCTATCCCAGAATACAAGATCATTCCTTTTCTGTGGTTTTCATAGACTCCTTCTTTCTTGCCACAGTGCTCAGTCAGAATCATAAAAAGCTGACATCCACAGTTAACTTTAATGATCTGTGCTGGTGGAGGGAAAAAAAGACATAGGAAACACAAAGTAACTGGTCATTGAGAATTCAGCATAAAATCCTTTCATGTAATCACGGAATGGGAGCCCAGAGAGGTCTCCCAGATAACCCCCTCATTTTACATGCAAGGAAACTGAGGCCCAGGCATGGGCAGGACTTGCCTGAGGTCCCAAAAAAGGTTGGTGGCAGTGTGTCTGGAAGGCTCTAGAGAGGGGTGTTCCTGCCTACCACTGGCCCTTACCCCATGGTTGTGCACTTGTGGCTAGACAGAGTCATTAGCCTGGTGAACAGTCAGCAGTGGGAAAGGGAAAGCAGTGGGGAATCCCTTTCTGAGTCCTTGTTGACCAGTTCCAGGGTTGACTGTGATCCACTGCTAGCCCCAGGAAGAATGAAATGCAGGTATCCAATTTCCCAATCCTCAAAAACCTTATGTAAAGAGTTTTCAAGCTCAAAAACTTCACACCAGTAGACCAGCCAAATAATCTCAAAAGATTATTTTGAGACAATTAGGGAAGTATAAACAACCCTCCTGCTATTTAGCATTAAAAGATGAGTCCCTGCATGATGTATGTGTCTGGATAATTTGAAGTAGGATTTGCCCCAAATGAGCTGTGAATTCGTGGTTTGAGAGTATTGTGGATTTTGTTTAGATAAGAATCCCTTCTCTTTCTCCATTTATTGAGCACCAACTGTGTGTCCAGCTATACTATGTCCATTATAAGTTATCTTATACTGTATATAATAAGCCTTTGGAAATAGATAACCTCTCTTCATTGCATATGGGGGAAATTGAAGTGCTGGGCATTAGGAACTTACATGGAGCCATCTAGGTAGAAATGGTGATGCAGATTCAAATATAGACCTGTTCAGTGTCCCCTTGGGCAAAGCAAGTCAATGGCTAAGCCCAAAGTCATGGAGTGGAGAGTTGCACTCCGCCTCCTGAAGTGGAGGGATAAAGGTGTTCTGTGCAGCTATAAAGCCTAATGCTCCTGGTAACTGAGCTGCACTGGAGAGAGAGATACAGAGAGAGAGAGAGATACAGAGAGAGAGAGAGAGGCAGAGATCATTGAGAAATAGGAAAGGTACAGCTGTCACTCATGTGATCAGGACTGGACTCCCACCTTGATACAGTCCCAGGCTGTCTCTAATCCTCAGTTAGAGGTTTGTTTAGTGATTTCAGATACCTCCTGTCCCCGTTCCCCACCCAACTTCATTCTCTATCATGAATTCTATTCCTGGGATGAAGAAAGTGAGGAGAGAGAATGGCTTTATCCTGCTCCACTGATGTAGCAGGCCCATAATGGACTTCCCTGTGGTCTCCCTGTTAGGCACATGAACACCAGGTGTGTCAGGGCAGTTCTTTTGAATTTGGGTCTGGAGATGCATTTCCCAGCTGTCTGGCAGGGCAGGACTTGTATGAAGGAATGATGATGGGTGTCTCACTGCAGGGAATTAAGGATGGGAACCTTTTTAATCAAGCTCTAGGTTTTCTCATTGAAAAGTGCTACATTTAATCTGAACATAATGTGTTTTGAGTGAGCAGCTGCCAAAATTTCCATAGTTCTTGGATTCAGGGTAGAGCTAAATCAAAAGACTCTGTCTCTGGTTTCCATGATGATGGAGTGGCTACAGTCTCAAAAAGCAAACTTGCAAGGTGATTCTGTGCAGATGAGCATACCAGTCATCCTGACCACAGGGTTGGGGACTCGGGTTGGGGGGATTACACATAACATGGCAGGGACACAGAGACCACAGGGTTGGGCCTGGGGGTTGTGGGGTACACAGATCATGGGGGGAGGCACACAGAGACCATAGGGTTGGGGGCTGGGGTTGGGGGGGAGTTTGCAGACCATGACAGGAGATAGACAGATCACAGTGTTGGGACTGGGGTGGAGGGAGTACACAGATCATGGGGAGGCTGTGGTAGAGCACACCAACCATCCAGAGAAACCCCCCATATTTGGTGAGGGAGCACAGTGCTATGTGGGGATGTGGAGGAGGGAGGCAAACAGACTGTTGTCGGAGGTAGAGTAAGGAAGACATTTCCTGCCTCCAGAGGAGCAGAACCTAGAGATGACCATGTGGCTGAATCTGAGAGGCCATGGCTGGCACTGTGAGTGTGGGGACCAGGAGCCCTGGGAGAAGCCACTGTGGCCTTGGGGGTGATAAAGTGCTTGGGTTCCAGATGCTGCTTCTTGGCAGGTGTCAGAGGGAACGCCAAAAGGACCTGACTGGCCACCGCCCTGGCTGGTGCCCATCTCCAATAGTGTTAGGTCCCAGGGAGGGAAGAAATTTTGTTTGTCTGCTTGTTTGTATAGTTTTCTTTTTTTATTACCTTCCGAAGAGAACAATTTCTGATTGGTGACAGATAAAAGCTATTTTTATTTTATCTTATGGCTATGTGTGTTCATTGGCATAAAAATCTGCATCTTTCCTTTACATATTAACGAAGGGAGAGAGATGCTTTCTGCAGGTGTGCAGATCAGATTGAGTTATTTAGCCTTACGTTAGCACAAGTGGTCTGCTCTTTCTTAACCAAAAGAATCCACCTTAGGGAAGCATTGGACTCAGGGTTCGTAGAGGTGCCAAATCACAGCTGCCTTCCAAGTCTGCACTGGTCCCCAGTGCATAACTGCATTAGGACCACTCTGGACTTCAGAGCTGGAACCCTCAGTGGGAGGGCTGGGAAGGTGCAGGATTGCTGTGTGCACCTGGGGACTGTTAGCTGAGTAGATAGTGCAGGAGCTCTTTAACTCACTTCAGTGCCCATCTTTACCATGGAGATGTCTGTGCACTCACGTGCTTGGATTACCCTGCAGTGGGTTCAGATGATTATTTGATTTTACTTTTTAGCTTTGTGTTTTTGTTTCATGATTTAGTAGCCAGAAAGGCCAAAGGAGAAAGATGCAGCCATCCATTTCCATGTGTTCCAGGGTCCGTGCACCGTGAGGTGAGGGCGGGCTGGAGGCAGACTCATTGGAAGGGGTCCTGACCACTGAATGGAAGGTCTGAGTGGGACTCAGGAAGGTCCACCAGGGGCCTCAGGGAAAGTGTGGTGGAGACCTGGTGGTCAGTGGTGATGCTGTTGGGGGGGTTGGTGATCTCACTGAGCCCAGGCTCCTCCTCTGAGAGAAGGGGTAAGAATAACTCTGTGAAGAACTGTGTTCACAGACAGAGAGTATGTCAAGGCTTGGCCCAGGATTAGTTCACAGGTGGCAGAGCTGAAGGCAGTAGGATGATAAATGCTGAAAGATTGTTGAAAAGATTTTCCAAAGAGGCTGGTGCATTCTGTGAAGACACCTGGGGTCTATGGCTCAGCTTTGCTCCCTGCCTTCCCATTCCCAACACGCTGGTCTTCCCAGTTGGGAGCCTGGGCCCGCAGCCTCCCCTCACCTGGAAGGCCCTCTGTTCCAGCTCACTGGACACCTGCCCCTGAGGAGGGCAGCGTGCCTCCTCTGCCCCATGGTTTGTTCAACATCCTCCATACAGACCTTACCTCAGGGTGGAAGGGGAGGGCTGTGTAACTTCTTTCCTCAGCACTGAGCCTCTGGGGAGCAGAAGCTACACTTCCCTATAGAGGGGACTCAGAAATTCTGTTACCAGCAGCTGCCTCCGGGATACAGTGGTGAGGCCTGGCTTGCTCCTGGGGGTGAGATAGGGTGTGTGTGGTAACGGGTGGTAATGGGGTGAGTGTTGGCTTTTTTCTCACAGTTGGGGCTGTGGCAGAGCAGTTGCAAGGGAGGTGTCCCTCAGTGTGCCTCTCAATGCTTGCAATTACCCTGGAAGGAAGGGACGTTTGCTCTCCTTTGTAGGTTAAGAATTTGAGAATTAGGGTGTCCCAAGTCGAGTCACATAGCTGTTAAGTGGTGGACTTGTGATTTGAACCTGGCTTTTCCTGGCTTCAAACCAAGGCTGAGTGCTAAGCAGGGGTCTTGGGCAGAGGGTTCTTTTATGTGTATTTGCACTTAAAGCACACACAAAGTGACCCTCAGATTGAATGTCAATGCCAGTGTCTGTGTTTCTAACCCCTCTCTGCCCTGACAGCTGTGTGCAGGTGCTGTTCCACCCAGCACAGGAAAACCTAGGGGTGGCACTGGTGATGTTACTTCATGTAACAACTCCCGTTGAAAATCGGCACATATATTCCTAATTGGCTTTCCTTCCCATTTCCAGTCATAATGAAGGACCTTGGAAGAAAATGAACTATCGGGTCCTAGGCCCACAGGTCTTGTGGAGGGGGCTTCTCTGGGGATAAGGGGCTGTAGGGCCTCTTGTGTTCTCTTCTGTGGTATGCCTTTTTAAATTTCTTTTTGAGAAGTACATCACTTGGGTGACATTGGTTTTCTTGAGCACCTTCATTCTCTGGATGACAATGAGGGTTACTGAAGGGAAGGGCATTTTTATTCTAAAAGCATTTCAGGGACTGGTAGTGATCAAACTTATAAAATAAGTTGTAGGAGATGAAATGAGTGAAATTTGGTGGTTGGTGAGACAGGGTCCTATCTGCTGGCTAGGACTTCATTCTTGAAGGCAGCTGGTGGCGGTGTGACCAGGATGTGGCCCAGGAGATAGAGCCCAGCCTTCTCCCCATTGCTCCCTGGCAGTCTGGCCTTCATGCCACCCAACTTTGGGGAAGCCTCCTGAGACATTTTTTTGCTGAAGGAAACCTCGCGTTTAAGTTCCCCTGAGGAGCAGTAACAGTGTTTTGGAAGAAGGCTATGGAGCGGCATCTGCAAATTTTGGAGGGACGGTGGAGAACCACTGCTAATTGTTTGGGCCAAATGGTCCTGTTGAAGCTTTGGTGACTTTTTGAGACTCTATCCCCCAGGCGAGGCTGAGCAGACTCACATAAATGCTGACCTCTGAGAGTAGTTCCACTGGGAGGTTAGGCGGCACTTCTCTGTGGAGTTTGTGTGTGTGTGTGTGTGTGTGTGTGTGTGTGTGTGTTAAAATGATCTGTGACCCCATGTAGGATAATGTTCCTAAAATACTGAATTTAAAAAATCCACACAGAGCTCATGATCTGCCTTCCTGATGACAGGGTTTGGGGAAGTAATGAAGGACATTTTGGCCTCACAATATCAAAAGTGCATGCAGCCTAGGAAACCACTGGCTCTTCTGTGGCTGCGTACCAGGGGCCATCGCTCCACAGCCAGGCCACACCTGTCTTATCGTTGCCCAGAGTAAAGGCAAGACCCAGAAACAGTGCATCTCTACCCCCAACCATGAAAGAACTCCTGTGGAAAAGAGGTGCCATGTGCGAGGTGGAGCCGTCCATGGAAAGCTGCTTTAAAGAGAAAGCTGTTCCTCAAGGCCCTGGCATTCTGGTCTGAGGAGCATGCCACCTGGGTCATGTGCTGGGAGTGCCAATCAGTGCGAAGCTGAGCCGCCTGGGAACTCTGGAAAGGCTGCTAAAATATCAAGTGTTAAGAGCCAGCTTAAGCTGGCCTGTGAATCAATAGCATGCTTTTCCAAAGCAATTGTACAAAATGTTTTGTCTTAATTAGACTTAAGGCATGAACCATTGATTCTCCTGTATTTTTGCTGTCTGCATGGTGCCCTTTTGTTAGTATGCTTGGAAGTGGCATGTTAACAGTGCATGTGGGCGCCCGCCCTTGCAGGATACGCAAGTGCCTCATTCTGGTCATGCCCTGGAGCGCATCCCTGCCAAGCCCAGAGCTTGACGTGTGTCTGCCTCAGTCCTGTCTGAGAGTTCTGCCAGACGAGGCTCCACTTCTGGCTCATGAAAGTGTGTTGTTGCATCTGTCAGGGTCCCATGGGCCAGTGTGAGGAAGCCGGCCCTCTTGGATGCAGCAGTATGAGTCTGAGTATTACAGGCAGTTTCCTCCCTCCTCGCATGGGCCCCAGTGGCTTCATGTGTGCTCATGGGGACCACACCTCTGCATGGCACGGAGCATGAGCCCTGCTTTCTCACCCATGCACCTTCATGGACTTTTTCCCACTGCATTCTCTTTTCATTCATGTGGCTTGTCTTATTTGCCCAGTTTTTCACTTCTGTGCTCTAGGTTCTGAGGTTCCGTGGCCTGCAGGATAGTTTGGCAAAGATGCGCCGTGATAGTTAAGTAAGGTGTTGACCTCATGTTTATGGATAAAGTACTGTTTCTGACATTGGGAGGTGGACATCTAGCGAGTGTCATTTAGTGGCAGAAAGGAAAATTATGTGATGGTCAGAACCCTGGAGCCTGTATCTGTGAATTTTCAAAGTAACTTTATCCCCAGATTTTATTTCAGTTTTAACTGAATTTTTTTTCTGGCTCTGGTGTATTGGTATTTCAGAATAAGTGGCCTGATACAATAGGAAGGTCACATCTGTCTTTGCCAGTGGCAGCACTTGCTGCCGTCACTTTGCGTTCTTAGAGTAAGGGATGGGCAAAAGGACTGGCAGATATCCTGGTCACTCTGAGTGAGGAAATGTGAGTGAAACAGACCCCCATCTGATTGGGCGATGTTTTTAAGTTTATTATTTTATTTTTGAGAGAGAGAGAGTGTGTGGGAGGGGCAGAGAGATGGAAAGCAGGCTCTGTACTGTGGGCCCAATGTGGGGCTCAAACTCGCAAACTGTGAAATCATGACCTGAGCCAAAATCAAGAGTTGGGTGCTTAACCAACTGAGCTACCCAGGTAGCTCAGGAATGATTTTGATCCACCTGGAAGGAATTGGGGATGGCATCCTACCTGGACCCATAGCCCTCCTTGTAGTGAGGGAGATCTGTGACAGACTAGAGGCCTAGGGGAAGGGGATGGGTCTCTTAGCACCATCTCCTGCCATCTCTCAGCAGTCCTGCAGGAAGCGATATAGTCTCACCATCCCATGGTATAGATGGTATAACCAAAACCTACAGAGCATCAGTGGTTTGCTCAAAGTCAGGCAGTCAGACAGCCTCCAATTGCCGGCCTAGAACCAGGTCTTGAAATTCATGGGCCAGGTAGAACCCAGGCTTCCTCACACTCAGCCACATGACTGGCCACTGGTATGGGCACTGAGCATGAGGGCTAGTTCTCTATAGTCCCTTTGACCAAGAGACTCCTTGGTTAGAAAGAGCAAGCAGCCTCTACATACAAGTCCTTCATCTATAATGCTAAAATCTCAAAGTACTGAAAACTGAAAACCTACTTCTGTGTTTGGCACAAACTCATTTGACCACAAACCCCAATGTGTGCTATCATGAGCCCATATAAATTAGTGATATCTTTGTTTTCCTGCAGAAATATGTTGCTGGGCAGGACCTACAGGGAGGATTTATGTAATGGAAGGGTGTGGTGCTATCTTTCTAAAATCTATACATTTCTTAATCCCTAAGCCCATCTGTCACCAAGGGCTTTCACCAGTGATGTGGGTCTGCATTTGAAAGGATGAACGAGCAGCTCTCTGGTCATACCCAGATCCTGGTTGTGCTAGCCTCCTCCAGCTGGGAGCACTGTGAAATAACATGCTACCTGCCTCCCCAAACCTCAGGCCTGCTGGCCTACATCCATGTTTACTCTCTCAGCATTTCACCTACTTACCTGTGACCCTCAGGTCTTGACAGTGATACTCTCCTCATGGGAGGGCTTTCAGGTTGTCAGAGATCACATGACATAGAACTTTGCATCTAAAATTTGCATTGTAAAAATTTCTCCAAGGGACTGGTTTCTACTGCGGTCCCATGAGTAGCCACTTGATCTCCCCTGTGGAGGTTGTAGTGGTTCCCAAGCCTGCCAGGTGATCACAGCCATCCCCTGATGCCTGATACCCTGGTAGGAAAGCAGTACCAGTGTCTGCAGACCATTTTGACTCCAAACCATAGCTATTTATAAATGGACATATTTTTTTGCGAGCTTCTGAAGAACAAAAAAAAAATCTTCTTAATTGTGGTGCCCAGGCATCTAATGGCTGTCCAAGAGTTTCTGAGAGCACCAGGCTTGGGTACCACTCTCAGGTGGCTTCCACTTGGCCCTGCAGAGCCACCCTCCCCCTTACACCTGTGTGTGCCCAGGAGGCTGAGCTGTCTGGACCACATCCCAGGCACATGGTTGGATTTGTCCAATAGGAGGCATGTGCAAGAAGAGGAACCATGGACTCGGATATTTACCTACTGCCGTCTCCCTCCACAGAAGCTTCTTCCTGTCCAGAGGCCCTGTGCATGGAGCTCTTCTGTCTCTGCAGACCTTGTTCTCCCCTTCCTGCCTGGGTCCAGGTTGCTAAAGTCATGCCAGTGTTGATAGAGCTAGGGGGCTTCACTACCCTAGATGTTATGTCCTACCCCCTGCCCACACCCCTGGAAATTTTCCAAATATAAACTCCCTTGGTTACTCAGTTGAGCGTGTCATCTCTTCTCTCAGGACCTTCCTGGTGAAACTACCAAACCAAAAGAATGGTTCAGCTCTTGGCACTGGGAGTCCTGTGGCACTTTGACTGATTGCTGCCAGCTGGTCGAGTCATCCCTTTGTAATGTCATGAGTCTTAATACAATTTCATCAGCCTCATATCCCTAAGCTAACTTGTTGGCCAAAGGAGGAGGCTGCCAGGAAAATGCTTTAAGCTTCTGTCTCCAGGAAGAACTTGCAGAACCTAGGCACATGGCACTTGCAACCATCCAGAAAAGACAAAGCAATCCAAATCCTTCTGCCTCATGAGAAAGGAAGTTAAAAATCAGGATGACTGTTATTAGCTGTAATTGCTTTTGCACTACTCCAATTAGAGTTACAGGAGCCGCGGTGCCCAGGAGGTTGCCGTAGTCCTTAATGTATTAGGGCACATGAACACTCGGAGGTATTCATGTCTAAAGACCAGTTCACAAAGAAGGCATTTTAATGCGAATATGCCAGCTCGTAAAATTGGATGAAAGGCAGAAGGGATGTGAGCCTACAGAGATGTCATTAAAGAAATTTTTCCTCCCTACATTATTAGGCACCCTGGGTGACCTCCTGGAACAGAATTTTCGTCGTGTAGGCCTAAAGTCACCCACTCCTTTTCTCTTGAAGGTTGTTAGATGTTTTCTGACAGCTCACTGGGATTTTTGCAAGGCAGGACATGGTCATCAAAGGAGACTGACTTCTTTTTACCCTTTGCTACCATTTTTTTCTTCTTGCATGATAGGATCCTGCCAGGGTCCAGGAGATTGCTGGCCCTGATCCTTGACTGTGGAATAGGGGCAAAAGTGATTGTCACAATGGGGGACACATGAGGGTGAGATGGCAGATGGCTAGAGAATTACTACAGGATGACTGAAATCACTTTCTTATTTAGTAGCTTCTGGAAATCTTTATGCCCATGTGGTGGAAAAACAGATGGAGGTACCGTAAAGAAAGCGGTACCAGTGTCTGTAGAGCATAAGAGAATGCATCTTGACTCCAAATCACAGCTATGAATAAATTGACAAATTTATTTGTGGGCTTATCAAGGACATAAAAAAAATCATTCTGGCTGGCAAATGAAAATGGCATTGTGTTGCTCACTAACATTCGTTTGTCAACTGTTCTTGGAATGGGTGTTAAATTATAACTGAGGAGCTGGCATTATAAAGCTGCACTGGGATTTTCCAAGCTGTCAAATGAAAATTATTAACTATCTCTTCTTCCATCCTTCCTCTGTTCCCCTGCAAAAAGAGCCCTTTCTCTGCTGTCATATGACTTGGAATGCATGCTCTTTGTGTGCAGTGTTGTAATGAATGCCACATTATCACCAACTGGCTGGAGATGATTCTTCTCATTATTTGGTCCCAACTGGGGTAGGATTTCAAATCATTTGCTTGTACATAAAGGAGTCTTACAAACAACCATTTCAGATAGTTACTTGACTAAGAGTTGTACGTACTATTGTATGGAGAAATGTTGTGTGTTTACGAGTTTGGATTTTCTTGATGTATATCTCAGTTTGCCAAAAACGTGTCTAGTTTTTCTACAAGTACCTCTCTTACAAGTACCTGAGGCTAAACTTTGTGCATAGTGGAGATCTGCGCAAAGAGGTTAGGAATAACGGTCACCATGATGCAGCACGGGGATGTTTTACCTTGCACTTAGATGTCTTTGTTTTTGATTTTGAGGCATGTGGGAGGGTGTGTTAATTTTCATCCCCTCTGTGACTCTCTCGCCCTGGCTGGCAGAGGTGTTGTGGCTTCATATTACAACATGGAGGATGAAGAGTGGCAGGCACTTGGCTCCTGAGAATGAATGCTGAGGGAGTATGTGTGGTCATGAAAAAACACCTGTTGTTGATGATTTGGGTAGTTGTTTTTTTTTTTTTTTTTAGCCCTGTGGTGGTAACAGCGAAATCTTAAAAAAGTGTGAAAATCGGAAAACTGGTTAACTTTTTAAGATTAGCACAGTTCCTCGTCTAGCACATTGTAGGGTTGAACTAGGTGATTGCTGGGGTTTCTTGCAACTCTATTTATAGTATTTGGATTCTAAACCTTTCGGGCTCCTTGAGGCTCCTTGACCTAGATCAGTGCTTCTAATCTTTAATGTACTGACTGACAAGGAATGATCTTGTTAAAATGCAGATTCTAATTCCCTAGTACCAGGGGGATGCCTGGGAGTCGCCATTAACCAAAGAAACTCTGGTGATACCAATGCTCCTGACCCATGGACCACATTTTGACTGCCAGGAATATAGATGGCCAGAGTTGCATGGTCCTTTGTGAACCAAATCCTTTCTTCATCTTCTTCAGATTTTCAGCGCTCATCATATTATTTTTTCTCTTTGGCAAAGAAGAGGAACATGGAAGGCAAAAGGGAGAACTTCTGTTTCTAGTAATCCAATGCATTGCATCTGGGCACACAATAAGTATTTATTTTTATTTTTAAAAAATGTTATGTTTTATTTATTTTTGAAAGAGAGACAGCATGAGCAGAAGAGGGACAGAAAGAGAGGGAGACACAGAATCTGAAGACAGGCTCTAGGCTCTGAGCTAGCTATCAGCACAGAGCCCAATGTGGGGCTCGAACACACAAACCACGAGATCATGACCTGAGCTGAAGCCTGACTCTTAACCGACTGAGCCACCCAGGCGCCCCACAATAAATATTTATCACATTAATTGAGTGTGAGAAGAAATTAGTGTATTCATGCATGTATGTACCACAGAATTCTCAGGCTCCCGCTACCCCTCCCTCATACAAAGACATGCACACACATATGCACATACACATACATACATGCACACACACACCACACACATACACACCAGATTCCATTATCCAAAACCCTCTGTTACCCATCAAAGCTCTCATGTCCTTACTCTGTGGTACTCAATCCATTTCCCTCAGTCTTCTGCACATACCATGCCTGGGCATATCTATATATCTTCACCTCCCCAACGCATATCATTTTTCTAGATCAGCCAAAGCCCTAACTCCCACTTTAAGACTCTGATTCCCTTTTTCCCTGTTCCATGCCTGGTCTTTGGGAGCAGGGTGCAGATCCCTGCCCCAGATGTCCTCACAGAGGCACTGCTGTTGCTCACGTACCTTTCCTGGCCTCAGGTTGGGCTTCAGAATCCTTCACAACACAGTGCTCTTGATAGCTTTTAACAACTACTTGAAACATCCTTTCATCCTGGTTTAGGGTTTAAATGTCATCTTTATTCTTTGTGTATGTATTTTCTGCCTCTTTGGCCGGGTGGAGAATTAGCTGAGAAGGGGGGCCATGTGTGTGGCTGCCTGCTTTGTTGCTGTTTGCCTAGGGTGCCTGGCAGAGTGCTGCATGCATAGTAGGTACATAGTAAATGATGACCTGGGTGCCTGGAGCATCTTGGGTTATACATTCTCATGTGCTCATTAGTTCCTGACAGGACCCTAATTCTCTTGACCTGAGAAGTGTCCAGAACTGGTCACTGAGTGGGTCAAACAAAACTTAATTGGAGATACTTTTCTCATGAATCTGGAGCATGAGGTAGGGTACCATTTAACATAATTCCCTTGAAAATGCTGTCAAGAACATGTGGAGAAATGCCAGGAAAGCAACAACAGAAGGCTGTCAGGAGGAAAACGAAGCAGGGAAATGTCTATTTTTTTGCATTATGCTTGAGGGGGAGGGAAGTTGTTTTGATTTTTAATGTTCTGCATGCAGCTGCCTCTATTGCTTTTGGTTGAATGAGGCCCGTCTACCCAAAATGCAAGTGGGAATGATGTGTTTTATACTTGACAGCTGGGGGGTTGCCTCCCTGCCACACAGGATCAGGTGGCAGGGATGCTAGTGTGGGGCTTGGGGCTCAGGTCCAGGTGGCTCTTGGGCCTCATGCCTCAGGGGAGTGCTTGTGAGATGCCACACAGCCCTTTCTGTCCTGGTGATGCTCTTGGAGCATGCTGCCATCCCTGTGGTCTTCTGAGCTCAGACAGCCCCTGCGTGATGTGGAGAAACTGGGGGGATTTAGGAAGGCTGAATCCCGTTCCAGGGGAGTTCAGGGCCCACATGCTCCCAAACTGCTCCCAGGCTCAGGTTCATTAGCAGACTTCAGAGTGGGAATCTCGGCCTGGCAAAGTTTCCAGTTTCAGGTGACCGTTGAATCTCAGCTCTGTCGAGGAGCTGCCAAAAGCTGAGTCATATTTGATATCTCTTCGGCCTGAAAATAGTGCGTGTTTTTAAACGTTTCCTTCTATCTAAAAACATTTATGCTCACGACAGGAAATGTGGGATGTATAAGTGTATAAAAATAATGGTTAAAAAAGGATATGGAACTTGCCCTTTCTGTAATCCAGAGAAAACCCTTGTTAATATTTTGGTGTTCTGCATATGTGTGTGTTTTCCAAACATGATTGGGATCATGTTAAACATGATGTTTTGTATCCTGGTCTTTTCACTTAGTGCTGTATTTAGCTAGAATCTCTTCATTTCATTAAAACATTTTTAAAAATGGGATATTCAGCAGCCATGAAATGAATCATTACAAACTTTCTCATAATTTATATGACCATTGACCTATTAGACACTTGAATTTGTCACATTTTTTTTCTCTACTTGAAATAATTTTATCTCTTTGTTTTAAGTAGGAATTCCTAACTTCTATTTTGGACATTTTTTTTCTTGCAAATCCAAGCTTTTCTTTTCTCTTTTGCTAATTTTCTATCCTCATACCTGTCTTGTTGAGATGGTATGCAGAAGGGAGACACCCCTACCTGGCTTACTTTATGGCCACAAGTTGTTTACAGGGGTGTGTCTGACCCATAGTAACAGGCAGGAAGACTGGACTTTAGCTTAGGCACAAACAAAGAATGGGGAGAAAGGAGACCCACACTTCAGGATGTCTGGGAGGCTCCTTCTTTGTGGCAAAAGCACAAGGCAGTGTCCTTCAGGTCTCCTGAATGGCTGCACTCCATTAGACATACCCGTGGTTGTGCTGCCTCAAGGTTGGCACAGCAGAGGTACAGAATGATGAGGAAAATCCTCTGTAAAATACCCAGCACTGCAATGCAAATATGCAGATCCACACACCCACCACAGTCTTCAGTCTCCTTGTTCCATGTCCTTGTAGGACATGGTAGTATCCACTCATGCATAGTCACAGGCCACTATAATCTGGGGAAGGAGCTGTGGCCCTGGCCTGCCTTTTCTTGCCTGATCTGGGTATTCATGGTATTGCAGTTCCTGACAGTGCAGCCCACCAGAAAGTGGGAGGGCTGACCAGTAACAGAAGGGGAACCACCTCCTCACTCACTGCCACAGCCACCCCCCTTCACTGCCTGGGTAGAATCAGGTCCCCCCAGGCCAGGTGGCATCCTTGACAAACCCACTGACCACTAGAAGACAAAGGGCTTAAAGATCATGCCAACCCGGGGAGCCCCTTTGTCAAAATAAATCCAGGTGCCCAGACTCATTTAGTCATCCTTGGGACAGTGTCCTGTCAACATGGCAGTAAATTATGCCAAAAAATAAGTGTTTTGTCCTAGCATCCCTGCTTGGCCATCAGGATTTCTTGAAATCACCTGCAGAGAATCAATGTGAATAAAATATTCCATTGCCCACATTGGAGCAGAATGTTTATGTTTTACTTTCAGTCCAGGAATCAGGAGAACCAGAAGTATGGTCCACATTCATTCCTTGCCCACATTTCCTCACCATGTAAAGCCCCGATTTTTTACTAATGGTCCACACCCTCATTTGTGCCCCTCCAGGAGCATTCCTGTACAAGACATCCTGAGCCTAGGGGCTGCCGCTTGGCCTAGCAGCTGGTCATGTTGTGTCCCTTCTTGTCATGGCCTGCCCACTGCCTGAAAAGTGATTGTGGAGTCTTCCATTTGACCCACAAGCAGAGAGCTGTTTGTGCTCTGTGATTGTTCCCCAGACCCCTCCATAAGATAAGGTTGCTCTGTCCAGAAGTCTCTTCTGTCATTTCAGAGGAGGAGTCTCTATGTGAGATAAAGTTTCTGGATAGGACATTCTGCTTCGGTTATTGGAGAGCTTCTCAGAGATAGATGCTCTGTCCTTCTCTTCCTTCACCTGGTGATCGGGTGTTTGAGCATCTACATGTGGTCTAGAGACTCAGCTGGGAAGAAGACAGGCTCCTGGAGGAGCAGGGCCACACCCACTGACACAGGCATCCCAACTGACCCAAGGGGAGGACTGCTCTGAAGGAGGCCCACCTGGAGCAGGTGCTGGCTCGCTGGGGCCTCAGCAAATCCCTGACACAGAGCCCAGTCACGGATGTGCTCAGAAGAGGTGCTCAATGAGTAAGAAAGAGGATGTAGTAAGGAGAGAAGAGGGAGGGGAGGAGGGTATGTTTGGTAGTGGACACAGCAGTTTCTCAGTTGATATTTTAGCTACTATTTGTTGAGCACGTACAATATTTAGGTATAGTACAGATGAACTAGACATGGGAGCTCACCCCAAGGGTCTAGCCCTCCACCCATTTCCTCACTCATTCATGTAACTCACTTACTAAGCCCCTACTGTATGCGAGGCACTGGGGCCAGCCCTGAGTACATGGTGGTAAGTGACTCCAACCAGATTCTGCTCTCAGGGAGCTCCAGGCTCAGGTGGGACAGACAACTAGGATGTAAATACCTGAATGCATGTCTACAAGTTGTGATAAGTGCCTCAGAGAAAGTGAACAAGGAAGAACAATAAATGTGGAAGGAAGCTGCATAGGGTGGGTGGTCAGGAAATGGGTCTAAGGAGCTGATTCCCTGGGAAGAATTTGCTACTGATTTATTGGTCTTTCACTGACATTTTTGCTACAAATGCTATAAATAACAGAAAGGACTTATCTCTGCCTGGATGGCCCTTGCTAAAACAGTTGAGAGGAAGCCCAGGAAAGAGGAGAGGAAAAAGAGGTGAGATTCTTCCACATGGCTGATCAGAACCTCAGTGGGCACCTGGACAAGGAGGCACCTTGAGCCTGCCCTTGCCCTGCTCCAGCTTTCAGGTGTAACCTTGAGCTGACCGACAGCCACACTGATGTGTGATGTTGTGTGAGCATATGTCCAGGAGGAGCATCCTCCACTGGATAGAGAGGGACTGTCCCAGTCAGACCTGTCTGTAGGGGGAAGGATCCAGAGATGGCTAGGGTGTTGTAGGCAGCATTGGGGGAGGGACGGAAGCTATGAGATGGTAGAAGTCAGTGTAAAGAAATTATCAAATAGAAGGAGAGAAGCAAAGATACAAGGCAAGGCATGCACATACAGTCTTAGCCATTTTTCCAAGGAGCAGGGGATAAATGGGGGTTAGAAGGAGGGGAACTGTCTTTCTGGGGGGGTGTCTCACATTCAGTTGGGTTTCTGAATGGTCAGCAGTGGGGTGATGGCTGCCCCCCAGTCCCATAGCCTGTGGGTCCCACAAGAAGAGTCTCCCATGGTAGACGATAGGGTAGGTGGGGGATCTGTGGGCCCCTTTCCTGCAGGATAATGACCCCTGCACTTTCCTTGGTGGAGGACAAACCCTAGGTAGTAGAGCAGGAGTTAGTCACATGCTCCTTGCAGGGGCTCCATCGCATGCCACAGCTTTCTTCTAGGAAGCAGGCTATTGCTGGTGCCCATGGGGACATTCTTGGTCCACTCTGCCCCTTGCTTTCTTATGTATACCTGTTCACTCTCCCTACAAAGCAGCCGCTTCTACCACCTCCTCTCATGCAGGCCTCCGTCTCCTCTTCCCTGGATGACAGTGCCACCTCTCGAGTCTCTCTTCCTCCTTCCCTTACCCCTACATCTCTTCCCACACAGTAGCCACAGTGATCCTGTTAGAAGAGAAGTCACACTGTGCTAGTCCCAGACTCAAAATTCCCCAGTGCCACCCATCACAGAGCAAAATTGAGAGCCCATGATGTCCTCTAAGGGCCTGACCACTCACCCCACTGCCAGTGCCTCTCCCATCACTTCTCCCCTACTATCACTCATCAGGCAGGCTCCAACTTCTGGACATTTGCACAAGCTGTTCCCACTGCCATGTCACCCTCTCAGTGAAGCCTTCCCTGACTGATGACTCGACTTAAAACTGAAGTCTTGCCTTCCCCCAATACTGTTCCTCTCCCTTTATTATTTTTTCCCTAGAGAACTTCTTAACATTTAGTTTTCTCTGTATTTTATTTGTTTATTTTGTTATTGTCTGCATTTTCCCACTCATATTTGAGGCCCTGGAGAACAGGGATATTTTCCCACTTTGGTTGCTGCTGTGACCTTATATTCAGGATTGGTACTTGGCACATAAAGTCCTCAACACATTCCTGAGTGATTGACTGGAAGGCCACCCTGAGGAAAGTCTGCTGGCCTCTGGGGCCTTTTGAGGCAAGGGGACATCCCCATGATTTACCCCCAGGTCTTTGACCTTTTGTCCCCAGGACAGGAGGATTGCTCCCCAGAGGAACCTCCAAGAATCACTAAGGGGTGAAATTGCCTTTCATTCCCTAAATTTCCCTCATGGGAGCTCAAAGGAAACCTTGAATAATAAGGCCTCTTTTTTACCCTATACTAGATGAATCTCAAAGCTAGTTCTGTCTAGAATATTCTAAATAATCAGAGGGATAAAAAAACAGAGAGAGAGAACCCACAAGCAAAGCTTTTCTTTGCTCACTCTCTGCTCTCTTGTCAGCACCAGATGGAGGATGTGGCTGTGGTGCAGACTAATTTATTTATTGATTAAAATGCTTACAAAACTCAGCATGTACAGCCAGGCTGAACATTCAATTAAAAAGCCTGAAATGAAAATTCAGAACTGCTGAATGACAAGTAGGATGTACAGCGCCAACTAAGAAAGGAATAAAATGATAAAGCTTAAAACAGGAAGGATTTGTTCTGTTTATTCATTTTGTCTTTTCGTCTGTAATTTGGAAACCAGAAAGCACTATGGCCAATAGTGCATAGTTGGTGAGCAAATGAGTGAGTGAATGAAAGCTTGCACCATGTCTGATGACAGCTATTTCAGGGAGCAAGAATGTGAGAGGGATGAAGATTAAGTCCATGCACACCAGGGAAGGGGGAAATAAGGACCCTAAAGTATACTCTAGAGGTGTTAATGTGAGTTTTGGACCACAATGGTCCTGAATGAGGAGAAGACAGAGATGCTAGGCATCCATTTCCACAGTGGATGGGCAGGCTATGATGGGTAACGGTCCAGTAGGAAGTCATTCTTTCTTTATACGTCTGCCTCTTCCTCCTGTGCCTTCTGTCTGAAAGCCCAGTGGACTCTGGTCTATAAGGAGAGAGCAGGCTTCTGCAGCATCTTTGTCAGACACGAGAGTGTGGCCCACCAGCCCACAGTTCCTCTGGCCCTCTCGAGCTCTTGCTAAGCTGGAACAGCCCCAAAGAGGCAGAGTGCCCTGGTCTCACAACCCATCAGAGGTGCTGGGTGGTGGTTGATGACGAGGGTCAGACCCAGTCCAGTGCTGGCTCTGTGACCTGCCCCTTTAGGGATGCTGCATCTTCCCAACCCTGTGTCAGCCCAGCTTCCTCCTCCACACAGGGGAGGGCATGTACTTCAGAGGTGGCAGAATTATGTAAGGTTGTGTATGCAGTATCCACTATGGTCAGTTCTCAGGAAATAAGAATTGCTACCTCTGCACTTGCGAGAATACTAGCTTATGTGTCAGACCATAAGTTTATCCAGAGACAGGAGATAATCAGTAGGGGGATTATCCTGGTCCTCTGCACAGAGCAGGTCTTTGGGAATCACAGAACATTTGCATCTCTGTGCACACCTGCCTTGTGCATATATGTGTGCAGTGTACGTGGTGTGTCTCTGTGAATGTGTGATGTCTGTGAATGTGTGTGATGTGTAGAGTATGTGTGTGGTGTGTGTTTAGAGTGTATAATGTAGATGCAGTTATACGTGTATGGTGTGTGTGCATGCAAGCATGTGAGTGAACACATGTGTGGTATGGTCTGCCTTGTCCACAGGGGCTGCTGGCTCCTTCATCTCATCTCAAGTTCAGGACGGTTCACTTGGGGAGAAAGCAGCCCTGCAGAGTGATAGTTTGAGGACACGTCTGGGTACAGGCATACCCAGAGCAACTAGATGAGCTGCCTCCACAGCAAGTTCACCATCTGCACATCCACCATCCCCAGGTGCCCGAGTATCCCCCAACCTGAGCCAAGTGCAGGCCACACTGCTTCTCTGGACAGAAGTATAGTCTAGTGTCTAACTGAGCTGGATTATTCCTGACAGAGCAGGAGACTGATTTAAGTGTCTTTGTAAAGCTGTCCTTGCATATCCCAGCCCATCCTACTGGGAGAGGTGACCTCTGTCTTCATTCTGGCCCTGTCTTGCCTCTTCATAACGCTTGACAAGTTTGGACCAAATGGATTTGTTCTCTGGTGCATGCCTCAAAATTGCTGCTAACCCTATGGAAGCTTAAATGTGTTGCTCCTTCCAGCACTCAGCCTGTCCCTCACTCTATCACTGAGTGGGTCACCCTTAGTGCCTCTAGATCCTGTCAGGAATCCACACGGATGACCCATCCTGTGTTTTCTTCCCAGAGGTTTTAGTGTCTGAAGTTTCTACCTACTAACTTCTCCCCTCCCCACCTACCAACAGCAGAGAAGCAGTAGTTTATTAGTATGTTCTTCAACTGCTCCCCTAAACGTGGGTGCCCAAAGCTGTCCATGGTGCCCAGGAACCTGCATAGGGACACATGCAGTTTTGAGGTATGATGCTCAAGCTGCTATATGTGTCAGTTTGGCATATCTGAATTTTGGTGGGTTTTTTTTGTTTTGTTTTGTTTTTCAGCTTTTATGACCAATGCAAACCTATCTGTGATGTGTCAGTCAGGGTGGGATGAGTTGGACCACAGTTACACCACTGAAATCTCAAGTGACTTGAAGGAGCAAACTTGTATTTCTCACTCGTGCTCCCTGTCGAGGGGTGATTGGTGACCTTGCTGCTCAGCCCTCACTGGGGTTGAGGAAGTAGAAGATGGCAGCACAGGGGCCCACATGGCAGAGAGAAGACAGCTGAACTGCAAGGCTAGGAATGACAGAGGGCCACGCATGCCACAGTGTGGGAGCTGGGGCTGTGCAGCCATGCTGGGGTGGCAGAGGGCCCAAATAGTCTCCCTTTGTGGGACCTCAGGCCTTTGCTCTCATTGCATTGAAGATGCTCTGTCACCCCTGGGGCCTGGGAGAGACCTAGGGGTGCAAGGGGGCAGCCACAGTTGGTTCCCTCACAGCCTGGCCTGCATGAAGCCAGCCCAGACATGAATCATCAAAGGACTCTTAGATCCCTTTTCTTCACTCACCAGATTTCACTTCCCACCCACCCCCCCCCCCCAGAGGCTGAAATTAGTGAAATGGGGGCAGTCTGGAGCGGGAGGGAAAATTCTAGTCATCTCCATATTGAATTTGCTAGTGAATTAACTGATTTCCTTAAGCTTTAAAAAATTTCCTTAATTTTTCTGAGGAAATTTGGTAGAGGCTTGCCAGCACTGACAGGATGGTTCCTGGGTCTGTGGTGAAGTGCCTCCCCTCCAGGTGCCGAGTGAACGCGTGGAGCACCATGTGGAGGAAGCGCCTGTCTCCGGCAGGATTAAGTGGAGCTTCACGTTCGCTTTGATCGAGGGTGAGCACTGTTCTATTTTAGAGCAAGACTTTCCTCCTCTAGCTTGAACGACATTTTTAGTTAAGATGATCTCTGTGTAGACTCATAGAATGCTGAACACTAAAAAAAACCTTTTTTTTTAAGTGGGAATATTTTCAGGCCTGGGATGTGGTAGCCTAGTAGGCTTGGTGATCCTGAGGTGCTTTCTGTTCCCTTCTGAGCTTCAGGAAAGAGAGCCTGGCTCAACTGGCATGAGTGATGTGGGACAGGTTCAGCAAGCTGTCAGGGAGGTGAGCAGAGCCCAGTGGTCAGGCTCAGGAGGCCTGGCTCTGAGACCACCCACGTTCTCAGCCAGGGGCCTCCGGTCCCCTCTCTGTGGTGTCCCTAGTCTCCTTTCTCATAGCCACGGGGGTGTAAGTCAATGAAGGCTTCCAGAGACAAGTTAACCAAAGTTCTTGCCACCCCCACTAACCAGAATGGCCTTCTGTTTCATGCATTCACGTTCTTTAGAGGTGCACTGCCCACCACAGTTTAGGACTATTCAGATTTGAGGGTTTTTTTTTTTTAATTTTAATGTTTATTCTTTTTTGAGATACAGAGAGACAAAGTGTGAGCTGGGGAGGGTCAGAGAGTGAGGGAGACACAGAATCTGAAGCAGGCTCCAGGCTCTGAGCTATCGCACAGAGCCTGACATGGGGCTCGACCCATGAACTGTGAGGTCATGACCTAAGCTAAAGTTGGACACTTAACCGACTGAGCCACCCAGGTGCCCCCAGCTTTGAGTTTAAAGTAATTAATATCAGGTAAGGCTTAGTTCCTCAGTCACACTAGCCACTTCTCAAGTGCTGAAGAAGTAGTAACCACTGTCCTGGACAATACAGACATGGCATATTTCTGTCACCTCAGAATGTCTCTGTCCAGTGCTGCCCTGGTTGATGAAAGGCATGGTGCAGCATATCTCTTTGAATCTGGCCACATAGAGTTGAGGGTCTGGTCAACCAGTGCACAGACCCTCCTGGATCAGCTGACCTCTCCTTGTGCAGTCAGGCCTGGGCAGTTGTCATCAGGGTAACAGGGCTGAGTTTCAGAGCAGGAGGGGGATGGGTGGAGTAGACTTAAAATCTGCTTCACAGTAATGTTAGCTGTGCTCAGTAGTAGTCCACTACCACTGTGATCCCCTACATAGAGGCAAGATTGTATAAGGAGAGCAGAAACAAGCCCTTGAATCAGCTCGATGTGGGTGAGCAAACCAGAAAACTAGTATTGACCTATAATTGAGTATTTTGAATTAGTAGCAGACAAAGAAAACTTATCCCTTGTGGGAAGGCTCTGCTTCCCAAGCCAGAGCCCAGAGGATACCGGGATTAACAGAACAGGTAATGCCAAGCCAACCCATGTGAAAGGCCAAACTCCAGCCTGAATTTTCATGTTTCTTTTGTGAGAGGCTTGCCTTCTCCAAGGGAGGCATTTGGTCACCCTTGCTCAGCTCCACACTTGACGACAGTGTCAGGTAGAGCCACCTTGGAAAGCATTAAGGAGCATCCTGCTGCCAGCATGTAGGTGAGTGAGCAACTAAGCTGGGGAGGATGGCAGCAGGTGTGAGCAAATGTGAGCAGTGGTCCACACACCTGTCACTGCCCCCACTGTGAGTGTGAGCCACATACCCCCTGGAAAGGAAAGAGCAGCCTCCTGGAGAGCAATTTTAAGAGAGTGGCAGTGGGGAGTTGAGAGACACCTTGAGAAGACACAGAGTAAAGCTACTGAAGTGATGGGTCAGAACCCAAAGCTGCCTAGCTGGTTTCAGTCCTTCAACTTATAAAAAGGAACATCTAATGTGTTCATTACTTGATTTATCAACATGTCTGGTTACTTGGAGACTTCCTAAGCCTTGCGTGATTCTCCACCTGAATATTATCTGGGTCCATGCAGTGAAATTGTGCCTAAGATACTTTTGATTGTTTTGATAATACTGATCTCTTTGGAAGAAATCCACCATTGGGGCCATGCCTATCTTCTCCTGGATTAGTTCCCAGAGTTGTGATGTTTTAATATGTCTGTTCTTCAGCTGGGCCTAACCTGTTGGCTGCTTCTTGCTCTTAAATTCAGTGATTTATATTAAAGTGAAAGCCTATTTGCTGAGGTTTATTGTAGAATCTCATGAGAGGGGACAATGCTTTTTCTGTTTACTGCCTGTCACAAGGGGCACTGCCTTCCCTGCACCTGCATTTTCTTCCTCATCTTCTTTTTTTAAATAGTTTATTGTCAAGTTGGTTTCCATATAACACCCAGGGCTCATCCCACAAATGCTCTCCTCCATGTCTCTCACACCTCTTCCCCTCCACCCCCCATACCCATCAGTCATCTTCTCATGGGGCAGGACAACATTCATAAATCAACAAATATTTTCACTTAAGAAGCACAGAAATGTATATTTCCTTTTGTAACCTTAAAACACAAGGTTTCCTGCCCTGAAATATTCAAAATAAAAATTAAGGCAGAATCATCAGGGGAAAGTTACAACAGGCATCTGGCTGTGTCCAATGTAGAGGTTTAGAAGAGGGCGCCTGGCCAAAACACACCCATGCACATCCACTCAACTGATATTTGAAAGGGAGGCCTGAATACTCAGTGGAGAAAAGAGAGTTCCCTTATAGATGTGCTGGGAAAATGTTTATTCACATATTAAACAAATAAAACTCGACACCTTCTTACATTACTCACAGAGTTAACTCCAAATGAATTAAAGACTTAAATGTAAGATATGACACCATAAAACTCCTAAAAGAAAACATAGGAAAAAAAGCTCCTTGGATGGATCATGGTATGATTTTTTGGATGTGAGAACTAGAGCCCACACAGCAAAATCAAACATAAATAAGTGGGCCCATATCAAACTGAAAAGCATAACAACAAAACCATAACAAAGTGAAAAGGCAACCTATGCAATAGGAGAAAGTATTTGCAAATCATATATCTGATAATGAGTTAACGTCCAAAATGTATAGAGAACTCACCCGGCTCTCTACCAAAATATTAATAATCTCATTAAAATGGGAAAAGTACTTGAATAGACATTTTTCCAAAGAAGACACACAGATGACCAACAGGTATGTGACAGTGTGCTCAACATCACTCACCATCAGAGGAATGTAAAAACCACAATGAGATATCACCTCACAAATGTCAGAATAGCTAGGATCAAAAAGATAAGAAAGTGTTGGTGAAGATGTGGAGAAAAGGGAACCCTTGTGCACTGTTGATAGAAATGTAAATTGGTGCAGCCACTATGGGAAACAGTATGGAGTTTCCTCAAAAAATTAAAAATTGAACTACCATGCGATCCAGCATTTCTACTTCTGCATATTTATCCAGAGGAAATGAAAACACTAATTAGAAAGATATAATCAAAAGATATATGCACCTCCATGTTCATTGCAGCGTTATTTACAATAACAGATATGGAACCAACCTGTGTCCATCAGTGGATACATGGATAAAGATGTCACACACACACACACACACACACACACACACACACACGACTACTATTCATCCATGAAGAAGAAGGAAATCCTGCCGTAAGCAACAACGTGGATGGACCTTGAGGGCATTTGGCTAAGTGAGATAAGTCAGAGAAAGACAAATACTGTATGACCTCACTTATATGTAGAATCTAAAAACAAAAACAACCCAAATTCATAGGAAAAGAGAGCAGATTTGTGGTCACCTGAGGTAGGGTGGGGGTGGTGGAATTGGGTGAAGGTAGTCAAAAGGTAGAAACTTACAAACTTCTGGCTATGAGATAAATTGGGCCTGGAGATATACTGTACAGCATGAGGACAGTGCTCACACTGCTGTGTGATAGACAGGAAAGTTGTTAAGAAAAAACGGCCCCCCAAAGAATAAAAAAACACCTTGCCTTTTTGAAACTTAAAGCAGTCAAATGAGCTGTTAAAAAGGCAAAGGAAAGAAAAACTCGGCATCAAAGATGGTTCTGAAACAGAGCTGTGTTTCCTTAGGAGCCAACCTTCCACACCCTCTGTGGAACTACCTAGGTGAGCACAACCTTCAATGTAAAGTGCTCCTGAGTCCGAGAGGCCCAGAAACACCAGGCTTCTCCAGCTCTGTACCCACCCTGCCACTCGGCAGTAGCCAGAGCCATGCTGAGTTAAGTCCAACTTCTTTGCTGTGGCACTTCCTAGACCCCGAACCGACAGGCCATGCCATTTCGTTCAGAAAATGCCTGCACAGCTGCTCTGTGCTGGAGTCCTCTCCTTTGCCCGCCAGCCGTTGCCTTCTCACAGGGCAGTCTGTGTTGGCATTCCCTCGGTTGCTTTTGGTGTAGGGCAAGGGATGCAGCAGGCCATGCTCCAGACACCAGTCCTCCTGTTCTGTGTCCCTGTGATGATATCCTGGGGGTATTTTCCAGCAGATGCGTTGTATCTGCGTTGAGGTGGTACTGTTGCGTGGGATTCCCCATGTGTCATTTCTGTATGACACAGAGCTGGGAGGCCACTAAGGAAGCTGCTGCAGGGGCCCATTGGCACGGATGACCAGAACTAGGCAGCTACAGTAGACTGGATGTTAATCCCCCGAGAAGGTGCTTTGGATTGTGCAAATGTACTCTTTGCGGTACTCCTCAGGTCCTCCTGCTATCACAGTTGATCTGAGCTGAAGGTGGATGAGAGCAGAAGGCCCTGGCAGGCCTTCCTGACACTGACCCCATTTGTACACGGGGTCTTACCAATTCTAGAGCAGGCTGTCACTCCCCATTCCTTCCTGTGCAGCAGCTTGCGGCCACTGCCTAAAGGGGGGACATGTGCATCCGGGCAGTGTCCCTGAGAAGCGACTTGCTGGAAGTGTTCTCAGAGGCCAGGGTGCCCAGAGCCATAAGGGAGACAAGCGGGAGACAAAATGGAAGCCCCTCTGTGCCTGCTGCTTCGCCGAGTGTGGCCCCTTTGGGTTGCTTCCCTGGCTGCCTTGTTCATGGGCATAGTATTTATTGAGCCCTCACTGATCCAGGCATTGCAGAGTTCATTGTAATTTCAGGAGTGGCTCTGATGGGCTCCTCTTAGCCACAGTGGGATGTGTTAGGGGTGCTGTCCCTCCTCGTGCTCTGACTAACTCATCTGACATCAACAGGAAGCAGATATCACATCATCTGTATATTGCTTACAGAGAAAGCTGTGCTTGGCAGGATCCATGAAAGGAAGGAGTGGGCCATCTCTCAGAAGAGATGCAGAATCAGCAAAGCTCAGTCCCTGAGGAGTGTCAGGATAGGGGCTAGACCAAGGGACACAGTGAGGGTGTCCCTGCACAGGGACTTGCAGCCGCCTTGAGAGACTGCTCTGGCTGCTATACTGTCTAGTCCCTTACAGGACCATCTATGCTGCCTTGAGAAGCCTGTGCTCCAAGAGCACATGGCAGAGCCCTTTGACTCCTCCATTGCTGGGCTTTGCAGACAGGTTGCACACAGAGCAGAGGGCATGAGAACAGAACCAAATGAAGGTGGGTCCAGGAAAAATGCTTGTAGAGAGGCTGGTAGGACACTGTTTTTCACATGGTTCCCTTCCCTGTCATCAGAGGCCTTCATACTCAAGGTGGCAAGATGAAGGGACTACGTTTGCCACTCAGACCCCCTTCATAGCACCCTCATGCCATGATGCATGAAAGAAGCAGGTGTTACTGTGCATGGAGGTGCATTTCTCCAGCTAAGGCTCAGGGCCGTGTCCCCCTAAGCAGGACCAGGACCCTTGTGGCAGGAAGAGCCTGTTGCAATGATGCACTGTAGTTTGTGGGGCCATTAGATGCCTCTGTTTCCCATTCTCCATGGCGGGAGGAGGCCTCTGTCCATGCTTGTTTGACCTGCCCTGTGGATGTGTTCTCTGACCTGGTATGATAGCTGGTGGTGTTCTCCAAGCAGGAAGCTACATGCATTGACCTGGCCCACTGTTTTAAGTACTCAGGATGACTTTGCAGTTACCGGTTAGTTGACTCCAAGTGCAATCCCTGACCTAGGACATTATTTAAAACAAATCCAAGCTGAAATGGCAGGATCATGTTTCTTGTTCTTTGGGGACTCTTTTAGGGAATGGTTCAGGAAAGAACTTAAAAACCACAGGGGTGGTTCATAGCAGCACTCTCCAAAATAGCTAAAACATGGAAAGAGCCTAAGTGTCCATCAACAGACGAATGGATCAAGAAGATGTGGTTTATCTATACCATGGAATACTACATGGCAATGAGAAACAATGAAATCTGGCCATGTGTAGCAACATGGATGGACCTTGAGGGTGTTATGCTGAGCGAAATAAGTCAGGCAGAGAAGGACAAATACCATATGTTTGCACGTATAGGAGGATTAGGAGGAACTTGACGGAGGACCAAGGGGGAGAAGAAGGGCGGAAATGGTGGGGGAAAGGGAGAGAGGCAAACCATGAGAGACTCTTGAATGCTGACAAAAACTGAGGACTGATGGATGTGGGGGGGAGGGGGGGATGGGCATGAAGGAGGGCACTTTGGGGATGAGCACTGAGTGTTATGTAGAAACTAATTTGACAATAAACTATTTGTAAAAAAAAAACAAAAACACAGGGGTGTTTGGTAGATTGGTTAATAGTCTGTCCACCTGGATTGCCACAGTTGGTGTGTATTTTGAATAGATAGTGAGAGCACTGAAGTTTGGCTCGTGTGTGTGTGTGTGTGTGTGTGTGTGGTGCATGCCACACCCCCTGATGGCTTTGTGATTTGGTAACAGAGGAATTCTTTGCTCAGTTGTTTGCCACCTGGTATGTATGGCTTAGGTAACATAGCTGAAAGCACCCGTGGTTATTGCAATACATTTTTAGATTATAAACGGAGGACTTTTAATGTACATTTCTTGATTCTCTGTGTAATCAGCAGTTCTTTCTTTTTCTCTCACAGTGGCTGGAAATAGAAAAATATTTGTGCCTGTCATTCCATTCATCAAATAATATTCATATTTGGTTTTCATTGCTGGGAGATGTGTATTTGGAAATTGAATATACATAAGTATGTTTTCACAAATTGAGCTTTTATGTAGCCAAATTGGTTTAATTCTTCAGTCCATGTTGTAATGCATGACATGGGAGACGTTCTGCTAAGATCATTTCGGAAGGACTCTGCCAGGTGAAGTTAGGAAAGGTATAATTTTGAGGGCAAGCAGGATGCTGCTTCTCTGCTCAGCTCTCTTCTGTGTTCTGCACTACCACTTGGAACAGATGCATTTTTATCCTAAATGCAGTGGATGGTTGAAGGATGATTTAGTACTTGATTAGGGATCAAGTGTATGGAAATACCTTTCTGATTGATGTACTCTGGTGGTTGCTGTGTTTTTCTTTGGCTTTACTTTGAAAATAGCACTAATTTCAAGTGATGAATGAGTCACATCAAGTCTAATCATATGACACAATCAGTGAACTTTACTAAAAGAGTGACTTGTCCTGTTACTTATTATTTTTTAAATTTAACTGAGTTTTCTCATTCCTCCCTACCCAGAGTTACATTCTAGTGGATAGGACACAGTCACATAGACTTTAGAGTTGGTATTTTCTATAAGTCACAATGTTACCCAATCACCACCTTACGATGGTGAGTCCAGGCCAGAAGAGTCCAGCGCTGTTAGTGCTGTTTGTTAAGCTGACCTGGGCATCATAGAGGCTAGTCTAGCAGGGAGATGTCAACCAGGGAAACACTGGGGGGGGTGGTATTTCTTGGTTTCTTTTTATGTTTTTGGCTTGAAAATATCTCAGCTATCCAGACTGGCAATTGGGTTAGTTCAATATAAAAAACCTTACAAAGAAATACATCATAAAAGGCCTAAGGGACAAAAATATATCACAGCTGAGGTTCTAAATCTTGTTCCCTTTTTTTATGGACAAGGTGCTCATTCAAAGTTAGCCTCTGTAATAATTCTGACAAGTTCAGATCTTGGATTTTTATTATTTTTTTATTGGGGTAAAATACACATAATATGAAATTCACCATTTCAACCATTTTAAGGCATACATTTCAGTGGTGTGTAGCACATTTGCAGTACTGTGTACACATCACCTTGATCTAGTTTTGAAGCCTTCAGCAGCCAAAGGAACTCTGGGCAAAGTTGCCCATTAAGCTGTTTCTCCCCAGTCCTCCCTCCTCTGGCCCCTGGCAACCTCTCTTTTGCTTTCTGTCTCTGTGAATTTTATCACCCTGATTACCTCAAATAAGCACAGTCATGTAGTATTTGTTCTTTGGTGTCTGGCTTCTTTCACTTTGTATAATATCTTCAAGATTCATCCATGTTGTAGCATGCAAGAGAATTTAATTCCTTCTTAAGACTAATACTCCATTGTACATATACACATTTTGTTTACCCATGCATCCACTCCTGGATATTTGGCCATTGCAGAAAGAGCTGCACTGAACATTCCTATATGAGTATTGGCTTGAATACCTGTTCTGAATTCTTCGAGGCATATACCAAAGAGTGGAATGACAGAGTCATGTGGTAATTCTATCTTGTAGTGGAACTGCCACCTAGTTTTCCACAACAGATCTTGGATTTTGTTTTTATCTGTAGTAAAGTGGAGGAAGAATAGAAACCAGGTGCTGTGTGTATAGTCTATGTTTATAGCCTTAAGAGACAGAAGGCAAGAATCCCAACTCAGGCCCATACCCCAGTAGGAGATGTGTGTGTCCTGTGTTCATCAGCCTCTTCTGTGTGCATGGACTGGGCTCTTCAGAGGAGTCTGAAAAGGGTTAGGAAATTTGTTTGTGCCAATATCCTCACCCCTGGTGTGGTGTCAGGATCCATCTTTCTCTTTATCATGCCCAGGCCTTATCCCAAATTAACTAAATATACATCTTGAGGGCAGGGCCTGGCATCTGTTTCCTACTACATTTGTTGTTAATACAGCTGATCATGGTGCACAGCCAGGGATGAGAACTATAGCCAAAGTGTCAGATTTTAAGATGTGTTCATGAGAGATGCTGATATAAGATGAAGCCAAACAAACATCACACCTGAGTGTGCTCCTTCACAATTAGTGTATCCAGTAGCCCTCACAATAGCCTGATGACATAAGTGTTGCTATTATCACCCTTTGCCAAAGAGAAAACAGAAGTCCAGATAGTCTCTGTACTTAGCTGTGAGTTGAAGGCCCGGGGCTCCAGCTGGCAGAAGGGCTCACTACAGCTAGCTCAAGTTTAGCATCCACAGGGTGGGAAGGACATATTCTAGGAGTTTAGTGGACAGAGATTGATTCTTGTGACTTAAAGAAGAGACACCTTTCTCCCGGTGGTGATGTTTGCCTTAAGGCCTGAAAGCTGCTTGGAGTTTTTTTGTAGAGAGAGAGTCCACCACCCCACAAGAGGTGGCAGGTGAGCAGAGGAAAGGGGTTTGGCATTCTGGGAGCATTTTGAGAAGAGCGAGTGATGTGGGCTTAGCTAGAGCAAAGGGGTCTGAAGAATGATGTGGGAGAAGACATTTAGAAAGGGGTACTGGGGCCTTGTATGTAAGCTGAGTTGATTAGACTTTGTTTTAGGGTGTGAGAGACACAGTGGAGGTTTTGGAGCAGGGGAGAAGGTGACCAGAAAGAGTTCCAGCATCACCTGGGCCCTGGCACAGCAAGATAGGGAAGAAGCTGTAGGGAGCAGGGAGCTCCTGAGGACCTAGACCAGTGTGGCTTTGGGGACATCACAGTGACAGAAGACAGCAGGCCTGAGCAGTTACTGAATGTGGGCTATGGGGTGGTGGGAGGAGACACAGATGATACTGGGCTATGTAACAGGGAACCAAGGACAGGGGCTCAGAAGTGACACTAGGTCATATATGTGGAAGGAGCAGTATTTAGAATACAGTTTAGAAGAATTTATTTTTCCTGAACTGGATAAATTGATGAATCCTCAATTGTCCTAGAGGCTCAGGATTCCAAAGAATGGATCTTTTAAAGGGGTAAATTCCATGGATCTTGTAGAAATGACAGTAATAATGCTTTGGTGTAGCCAGGTGAGCAATGAAGGAGGGTAGGGGACAGGACCCCACTGGGAAAGTGGTTCAGTCCTCAATGGCCTAACCTCTGCCTTTAACTCCCTGTAGGGAGGAATTTCTCCATCCTATGAATATAACTGCTAGCTTATTCATCTTTATTATTCCTGCCACCTCATGAATAATGTCTCCACCTTCATTTGCATGTGTCTGTTACTTTGCTTGGTCTTTAAAGGCTGTGTGTAAATTTGTAAATTAGTCCTTCTTCACATGCATAAGGCAAATGCTCCATAATGAATCATTTGATGAATTTTTTAAAAAGTGAATAATCATCTTACTCTGTAAATTCCTTTGCCAGCTTGGTTTTGTTTAATGTGGGGTATAACTATACTGGCATCAAATTTTTGCCCATGAATAGGAGAATCAGTCCACAAATAGGACTACCAGTATATTAGACAGGCCCATCATAGACCTGTCAGTGTTGGTAGGACATAGAACAAAACTAAAACACCACTGGTGAACATGAGAAAGTCACAGCATCACCCTGTGTGACTATTATTTTCAGTTAAGCTTTTAGTTTTAGAACCACCAGTACCCATTCCAGAGCTGTGCTGTTCAGGTAGGTAGCCACTAACCATACTTGGTGATGGCTGCCATATTGGACAGTGCAAACACAGAGGGTACCTACTGATGCAGACAGGTCCATTAAGGTGGCACTGCTGCAGAAAAATGAAGACAAAGGCCCTAGACTCTACTGGGTGTTACTGGAAAAAGGTTTTATGTTATGATTTATTCCTTAGGATAAATTCTTTGGGATTTATTCTTTGGGACCCCCACAGTGCTGTCCATCTCTCCATAATAAGACAGAGGGCCCTGGGTCCAGCCTCGGCTTTGGGCTATTAACCGGGTATTACTCAGCAAGCAGTTGACTCAGCAAGATCAATTCTTTGTCCCTTGAGCCTTAAAATTCTCTTTGTGATTAAAAGCAAAGCAAAATAACCCTCTATCACATTAGAGTAGTTTGAGGAAAATGATAGCTTATTCCTATAGAATACACTTACTTACACTAAGAGGCTGCTAGAAAGTATCTGGGGATGAAAACATGCAGAACGATGGTCAGTTTTTGCTGTCAGCAGAGGGGACAGTGAGTACATGTCTTACAGATGTCAGAAACTGTTACACATGAAGACATGTTTGCCAGGTCATGGTCTGCAAGGGTGACTCCTGTCTTAGTTGCTGTTCTCCCACCCAGAGCTCATCTGTCAGCTCTTCCATTTCATTGTGTATGGCTCTTGTGACCTTTGGGAAGGTGGAGAATTAAGAGCTTTGGGCTGCATTAGCACAGACAAGCCTCTGTTGGTGCAGACACACCCTTCCTGCAAGGCTGTTCACTTGCTTTTTCATGTCAGGACTTGATCTAAGTACCAAGCCACCAGCCACCAGAACATCACCCATTACCAAAGCCGGTAGGTCTCTGCTCCCATGTTACACTAGAGAATGGGAAACCGTTTGAGATGTATTTGAAGGATTTTTTGGTCTGTATGAGATTTCATGCAAATATATCAGGGTTTTTGCCTACATTGAAAAGATTTTTAATACTCAGGGATTTGATGTGGTTAAAAACTAATTTTCCAGCATGCAGTTCTAAAGTAGAAAAAAAAAGGGGCGCCTGGGTGGCTTAGTCGGTTAAGCGTCCGACTTTCGCTTAGGTCATGATCTCGCGGTTCGTGGGTTCGGGCCCCGCGTCGGGCACTGTGCTGACTGCCAGCTCAGAGCCTGGAGCCTGTTTCAGTCTGTGACTCCCTCTCTCTCTGACCCTCCCCTGCTCACACTGTCTCTCTCTGTCTCCTAGAAATAAATAAAACATTTAAAAAAAAAAAAAAAGTAGAAAAAAAAAAAAAAGGAAACCTTCAAAGGAGAAAGAGGCCAAGATGGAGCTTTAGTAGGTGTTCAGAGCCAGTTTTGTTGAACTTAAGGGCTTGGAGAAGGGTCCATTGATGTCCTGATTCTTGGTCTTCATCCTTCACAGCAGATCTGCACGGCTGAACAGTGGTCAGCACCATGGGGCTACCGTCTGAGGGTACAGTGGACATGAGGAGGACAGGAGAGGAAAGGGTGAAGCTCACATTTTTTTTTGTGGATTCAGAACTGAGGCTGGCACCAGGGAAATTCCCATGTGATCATGTCTGGCTCTGTGCCTCCAGCTGGTAAAGAGGGCTCAGTGCTTGGTTGTTCTCCTTCAGACTCTGGCCCCTTGTCTGTTGGAGGTGAGCAGCCAATGGGCGTCCTTGTCACTGTGATCATTGCTGCACAGGTGGTCTTTAGCAATAGCCCTTGGCATGATGAGAACTTGTCACTTATCTTAGGGACTCCACACTGTCTGCATTTTTTTTAGGTCAACTTTGTTTTATAGGGCAGTTTTAGGTACACAACAAAATCTAAAGGAAGCTACAGAGATTTCCCATTACCCCCACCCCCACACCATGCAAGCCTCCCCCACTATCAACGTCTCCCACCAGGAAGGTACATTTCTTACAGTCAGTGAACCTGCATTGACACATCACTGTCACCAAAAGTCCAGGGTTTACATTAGGGTTCTTGGTGTTATACATGATATGGGTTTGGACAAATGTATGATGGCATGTTTCCATCATTGTAATATCATATAGAGTTTCACTGCTCTAACTGTTGATCCTCCTGAGCCCCTTCACTGTTGATCCCTCTGAGTCCTTGGAAACCACTAATCTTTTTACTGTCTCTGTATTTTCACTTTTTTAGAATGTCCTACAGTTGTAATCATACTATATATAACCTTTTCAGATTGGCTTTTTTTCACTTAGCAATATGCATTTATGGTTTCTTCCTGTATTTTTGTGGCTCTATTTCTTTTTAGCACTGGATAATATTCCATCGTCTACATGTTTGTTTATCTATTCACCTACCAAAGGTGCTTCCAAATTTTGGCAGTTATGAATAAAGCTACAATAAACATCAGTGTTCAAGTTTTGGGGGGCCATATGTTTTCATCATCTGTTTTTATAGTGTTGGGCTCATGGGACCACAGGGGCATTTGGATGTGCTTTCTGGTGAGGTGAACTCATGGAATGGCAATTCTTATTCACCAGCTGACAGTGGTTTTGTATCAGGTCTTGCCCATCATCAGCACCATTGACCCTGACTCTGTTCCCAGCCCTAGGGAGTTAATTCCAGGGGAGAAGGGGCATAGGGAGGAGGGTCCTCATCTCTCCTGCTTCACCTGTTGGACCTCAGTGAGGAAGCTGTATGATTTAGTCCTAGGGAGGGCACCCCAGCCCCACTCCCCCTGGTGCCCCCAGGTAACTGGGTCAGAGCGTGGCATGGTGTGATTAGGTAAGTGGCTGGCCCAGGTCACAGTAAGAACTCAGTTTTGGTCCAGTTTCTGCCAGGCTTTGTTCCCTGTGTTCTGATGCTTTTTCTAAAGTACAGGACAGTTAGAAAGTCCTCTTTGGTTTCTGTCAGTTCTTGTCCCTGGGAAAAGAGAACTGACCCATGTTTGAATGACTTTAGTTGCATAGTATTGGTTACCTTTATTTTTATACCACAGTATTAAAATAAGAGCGATGTCTGCCTTTTGAGAAGACACCTTTTGCAGTATGCACTCTGTTTATGCCTACCTTCCTGGTGTCCTGGCAGTAACTGGGCAGTACATGCTAGAACTAAAAGACCTCATCTGTCTGGGGTTTATATTCCTCAGGGAGGCAAATAACTGGTGTCTGGGTCAAGAGGAAAGATGAGTGTGGTCAGCAGTGTCTCACTCGGCTTGAGAACTGAGGGGCCTTGGGCAGCTTTGCTGCCTTTACTGATCAAAGGCACAGCACAGGCAAGGAGCAGACCTGCATTTGATGGGAAGGCAGATATTGCAAAGTGGAGAAGAATGAGACTGCTAATGACCCTTACTCTCCTTCTGTCTCACTAAGCCACGAACAGGCTGAATTTCGGTATGCAATAAAGCTTCCTTTATGCAGAAAAACCATTCTAGTGATACTGAGAGTGAGAGCTGAAATCCTTGCCTAATTTCAGATTAAGCAAAACATAAGCATTTGGCAAATGCCAAGATTGTAAAGTTGTGCAAGCAGAAGAATCACTTTGAAATTCGAAGCGCAGCCCCAGATGTTTGAGAGTATTTCCATTCGGCTGTTCCTCCTAGCGTGACTGGCTGCATACCTCCCAGACGCTGAAAATCCATTCCTGAATGTTTGCTCTTTGCCAGTTTACTGCACATGCCGTCTATGAAGAAGGAGAACCACTGGGTGCCAGTTGATTAAGAGAGAATTTTGGGTTAAGGTGGGGAGAAAGGATTGCTCTCAAAATACTCATTTATCAGTGATTGAATAGCAGCACTTTTGAACTCTGTATTTTGGAATTGGTGGTATAAAGATGTCAGACAATTGGAACTTGCTCTTGTGGAATGTATTGTTTCAAAGTCAAGGTGCCTATTGCCAGACTCTAGTGGGAGTTATATGCATGGCAGCATTTAGAGAGCAGCATTTGTTTCTTTAGCCTGGTTGGGGAGGTGTGGGGTCCCCATGAAGTGGTAACGGTCCACCAATTCTGCTCTGGTCAGGAGCTGGTGCTGCCCTGGACAGCTGCCAGGGGACACTCAGGTGCTGGCACTTGTGCATGCCACCATCCTACCTCAAGACTGAGTATAATAGGTGAGCCCCCATTAGCCTGGCCTTAGACCACCCCTCTTTCAAAGGCAGACGGTGGCCTGAGAAGAAAGAGGGAGGATTCTGGAATCAAACCCAACTGGCATCCAAATGGATTAAATATGCAATGAAATTTTACTTCAGAACTTCTGTGAACATCCTTATTAAAAGTCTGTGTTCCAGAACAGATCAAAAGCACTCATCTGGCTGGGATGAAAGCTGGGAGAGTGAATTGTATCTCTGTTCTCTGAGCAGTGCCAGGTCTGTGGTGTGTGCTCTGCCTCATCCAGCAGCTGCAGGCACAGTGACCACTCATGGCTGAATGCAGGTCAGGAACTCCCTACACTGCCTGAGGGGGTATCTTGGTTCCTTCTTCTGTATCTCACTCTTGGTTGTCACCCCATAGATGTTAAATAGTGACAGCAGTACAATTTTGCAAGGCCCAAGGGTTAAGCTTGTTGCATTATTTGGAATTGAGAAAGAATTGGTCCCTTCAGCATCCTGGTGTAAATTCTATATATATTTCTCCTTCTCCTGAGCCAGTGAAGGCAGTGGCTGGAAAGAGACAAATGATCCTCACTGTGTCTGCCTGCTGGCCCAGCAGAGACCCATAGAGCACCCAGTGCTTCCCTTTCCTAGAGCTTGCATTTACAAGCACTTTGATTTTCCTCTCTTGCAGCTTATTGGTTAGAAAAATACAAGTTAGCATGGATATATGCTTCCCATGCCCAAATGGAAGAGGCCCACATGGCAAAAAACAGTCCTGTGGGACTCGTTCTAGAGCATAAAGTTCCTTCCCATCCTGATCTTCTCTTATTGTCCCTGTTGTTTTTAAACATTAGCTTTATCCCCCTCCCCTCTTTTTAAAATGTGTCAACTTGGGGAAGCCTGACCAGAGCCAAATCAATGTGGCTGGCTTTCTCCTGGGCCTGGCCTGCTCCCCTGTCCCAGACATTCCAGCCAGATCCTTCAAGCCTTTTCCAACCAGGCAAAGGAGGCATTGCTCTCTCCTTGGGAGAGTGAGGGCTAGTAATCACATTGGTCCCATTTTCCTTGCATTTAGGATGTAGAAATCTCCACTGATGTATATTAAGGGTTAGAGAGGGCAAAGATAGATCCCAGTGTGAGCAGCTTCCATTTTAAATGTTTTAGTTTTATTTTTATTTTGAGAGAGGGTGAGAGAAAGAGACAGAGAGACAAAGACAAAGAGAGAGAGCGAGAATGAACATGCATGAATGGGAGAGGGGCAGAGAGAAAGAGAGGGAGAGAGAGAATCCCAAGCAGACTGTGCTATCAGCATGGAGCCAGATGTGGGGCTCAAATTCACGAACTGTGAGATCATGACCTGAGCCAAAATCAAGGGTTGGACACTTAACCAGCTGAGCTACCCAGGTGCTCTGAGCACCTCCCATTTTAAATTTTCATTGGGCCTTCCATTTTAAATTTTCATTTGAGCCTTGCCTGGAGCCAAGCCTCTGGGATGGGGAGAGGATGTTTGTGCTAACTGGGATTTCAGGTGGCCAACACCTCCCACCCCCAGCAAGCTGGAAGGAGGGGAAAAGCAGTGTGCTCTGGCTGCTAGCTTAGAGTTCATAGGTGCTCTGATTGCTAAACACAGCCTCTCCATCCCATACAATTAAATAAAATAGCCTTGGGATTGATTTCAAATGAGTTGTTTTGCATTACCTGGCTGCACTCTATGACATAATTCCTTCAGACCTGAGGGCTATCCCTTAAGTCATCTTTGCATCTCGCCTCTTATACCCTACTTGTGCTTGGTGGCCAAGCTCTTTCATCCATGCTCACTCTTCCCCTCTACCTGGCAGACCTCTACTCATCTTTCAAAACCTCACATGTCCCCTGGTCCGTGAAGGCATCTTTGACTCCTCAGGCTCTTTAGCTGTTTGCCTGTATTCCCCTCCCTTCAGGCCTTCCCTGAGGTCTTGTCCTCACAGACACTGCCTGCACTGTGCCATTGCCTCTCTTGCATGGGGTTTTGGTGAGGACTGGAATGCATGCAGCCATAACCCTGCAGAGTATGTTTGTGGAATGAAGGTGACTGTTCTCTTTGCCCAGTTTTCCTGACTGTTATCCATTGTGCTGGCCCCTGCTGGCATGGCTATCTCTGGAGGGGTGTTCCTGTGAGGAGGGGCCACATGACAACCCAGAGAAGAGGTTTCCTTCCTATTCTCTGCACAGAAGCCAGTGGTCTCCTGGATGGGAGAGGCAGCACAAGAGATGTCAGGTGTAACCACAGTGAACACAAGGCTATCATTCCTGCCAGTAGAACAGCTCCAGATACAGGACCACGTTACTCACCTTCTCAACAGTGAGTCACAGATTCCCCTGCATTTTTGAATCCAAGGCCAATTTACATGCTATAAAAAGTAGATGATTCTACCTATCAGATCTGTACTTGTTATCTGGGAGCACATTAGTCCTATCCCAACCTAATCAAAATATCTAAACTTTCTGCTCACTAAGTCACCAGAATCAGTTATCAACTCTAGCTCTTTGATGTACAATATATTGTTCATGTGAGATTATTGGTATTCCTCTCCTGTGAAATGTCAACAGAGAGGCTAATGCTACAGGTGAATAAGCAGTGCCATGCAAATGAATTTATTTCGGGGGGGAAATTAAGCTCTCTAGACATGGTCCTCTGTTGAGCATGTGTAGAGAGGCAGAATGGTCCAGTGAGTTGACCAATGACCATGGAGTTTAGTTCCAGAGTTGGATTTAAATCTCTGCCCTATTTGACCCTATACAGTTTTCTCAGGATTCCTGAACCTTTGATCTGTAAAATGAAGATAATATTGCCTCTTTTGCTGGGATTTAAAAGTGAGGATTAGGATGTATGTAATGCCTCTATGATTGTTTCTCAAGAATGGCTGCTATTAAGGAGACATTACAGCAATTTAATGAATATGACTAAGTATTAATAATAAGAAATAGTATTTATGACAGAAAGACACATGAACATACAAGATGCTGAAGTGCATGAACACATCTCTCAAATGTTTTTCTGCTGTTCTTTGCATTCTTTGAGGTATGTAGTCAGTAATGGAACTCCAGGGGTGCCTAGGTGGCTCAGTCAGTTGAGTAGCTTTGGCTAAGGTCATGATCTCACAGTTAAGAGTTCAAGCCCTGCATTGGGCTCACTGCTGTCAGCACAAAGCCCACTGCAGATCCTTTGTCTCCCTCTCTCTCTAGCCCTCCCCAGCTTGTGCATGCACTTGTGCTCATGCGCTTTCTCTCTCTCTCAAAAACAAATATTTTTTTAAAAAATAATGGAACTCCAGCCTTATATCCTTGGATTTACTTTTAATTAGATTGCTGTCATCAAAACGCCACACCTTCACTGTCTTGCCACTTAATTTAGTATACTGGTAGACGAAATGTGGCATGCAGATTGCCTCTTCTTCACTCCAGAACATCGTTCATTGCCAAAGCCAGCATGGATTAGAAACATTTGAAGTGTAAATTAGTTGAGTCAGGGCATACAGTTGTCAAATTTTTATTATCTCCTTAGAGTATTTTAAAAATTAGATTATGCTTTGTTTCCATTTAACAAAGGAAGGGAAATGTTGTTATTGGGGTTTTTATTAAAATAGAAATTTAACAAACACTCTTCAATGACTGGATGGATTACAGGAGATAAGACTAATCAATAGAAGATTAAACATTGCCAAGACAATTTAGGAGTCTTGTCTAGATAAAACCCTCTGTGGCAGCACAGATCTAGTAAATATGAATAAATGTGTAGCAGATGTCAACCTTGGCGCCTTGCCATACAACCCAAGGAAAGACATATTTCTAGAGGGGAAAAGGTCTACTTCCAACTACCATTATGAATGGTGGAAGAAATGCATGAGAACGGGATTGGTCACATATGGACATCAAAGATTGGCCATGAGAATCTCAAAGTTCTGGTCAAATTCCAGTGGATTACCACCATTTACCTAATGTCCCAGTGTGGTCAGGACTTCAGGACTTCTGTGAAGCAGAGAGGGACCATTTTCTGACAGGTCTCAGCTCTGAAGATGAACAGTCCTGATAATTCAGTATTGACGCAAATATCACATTTCAAGGAATGGATGGCTCATGATTTTTTTAATCACCTTGACAACTGGAAGACAGGGTAAGGAGAGAAGGGAAATGAGTGAAGGGCAGACAAAGTGAGGAGAAGGAAGTGAAGGTAAAGGGTGAGGGATAGAAGGACAGATAGGCAGATAGAATACCTGGCATGGCTTCTAACAGCCTGGAATCCCCAAATAATAGCAACCCTTTATCCCTTTGCAGCAGAACTTTGTGTATTTTGCATTTCCCATTGAAGTCCTAAATCCAGATCCTCCTCTGTAAACCTACCTAGTCTGATGGCAGCCAGACCAGGCAGAGGCAAAGCCAAACCTGTGAAGTGACTCCCAAGGGCAGCCTTGGCCTTGAAAGGTATGGCAGGAGCCCAGGATCCTGAGCTAAGTAAGAATTGCAACCCCTCCTTGCCTTGGAGTTGAGCTTAAGTCAGCCAATAAAATTGTCAGTTTTAAGGAAGCTTAGCTTTCTAAATAAGGCTATAAATAATTTCACAAATGGGGCCTGTGCTGTATAATAGTGTATGCTGATTTTTGAGAGCTACTGCAAGAATAAATTTGCTGAATGAATAAATCTGCAGTAGCCTCCAGTCGAATGTGAAAGGACGAATCCAATACAGAAATAACCTTTTTAAAAGGATGCATTAACTTAGCACAAAGGGTACCCACATAAGTGAATTCTAATTCATTAAGTGGTAGACTGTCAGCTCATTCTTTGGTTTTTCAACAGATAAGAATTCAAATGAGGACCCTTCTCCAGCTTGGAAATCAGGTTTCTGGTGTCTGTGTATCTCACCATGTTAGGATATGGGCAGACAGCTTTATTGCCATCAATTAAAGTTCCATGCACAACTCTTATAATGTTAAGATGGGGCCAAGAGGTGACTTTTCCCTGGATAGATTGGAATTTAATGACAGTAGGCAGACATCATAAAAAAGCTAAGTGTGGGATGTGGGCATGGCTGTTAAGCTGTGTTGGAGAGGGATTTTCTTGTACCATGTCAGTGTCTTTATCATCTTACCCCCGGGGTTGTTTCATTAAAATGTTACAGCACAGACAGGAGGGAACTTGCAGATATCTTGCTGCTTCTGCCAGCTGTGCTTGAGCTTACAGAATGCACTCCAGAGAGACGCCTTGGCTTCCATGCACAATGCAAGGGCAGGAACGGGGAAGTGTGTGCTTCTGAAGTGGGAAGACGAGCCAGGGGGACATTAGGATTGTCACCCCAAAGGATTGTCATTCAGTGAGATAAAAAAAAAAGAATTATCCATGTTTATTCTCTGCTAATAATTTGTAGACCCACCTCTCTCTACAGGAAGAATATTATAGGTGGTGTTAGGAAGGCATAAAATTGAAGCCCCCCAATATAGCGGTTTCCAGTGTGACCTCAGTTAATGTGCTTCTGCACTGGGGGATAATGAACGCTGGGCACCCATGCAGTTTACCTGTGGGCGTCCTTATATGCCTCCAGCAAGAACCAGAGGAAGTGGCAAGAACCATGATGGCTGGGCTCCTGCCCTCCTAAAAGTGGTGGTAAAATTTAGAAGAGAGAGTGGACAGAAAGATGTAAACTAGTGATTGCTGTTATCTTAGGCCCCCAAGTATCTGAATGCTAATCTTTTGGTTTTTTAAGTTTGTATTTTATGTTTTTAAGTAGTCTTTAGTATAACTACCACTGCTGATTCCAGAACGTTTTTGTCACCTCAAAAGGAAGCCCCATACCCAGCAACAGACTCTTCCTGCTCCCTGTCCCCTCAGGCCCTGGAAACCGCTAATCTGTTCTCTGTCTCTGTGGAGATGTCCATTCTGAACATTTCATATAAATGCGATAGATGATATATGGCCTTTGTGTCTGATTTCTTTCACTTAGTGTAATATTTTCAAAGTTCATCCTGGTTGTGACATAGCTCAGCGCTTCATTTGTTTAGCGTCGAATAATAATAATGCATCATGTGGTTATGCCACATTTGTTTATCCATTCACCAGTGGACAGGCATTTGGGTTTTCTTACTTTTTGACTATTGTGGGTGGCTCTACTGTGAATATTTATGTCCAAGTTGAGTGTGGACATGTTTTCACTGGTCTAGAAGTAGAATCAGGGGGTCATCTGGTAACTCTGTTTAGTGATTCGAAGCGTCGCCAGCCTTGTTCACAGTGGCTGTACCATTTCACATCCCCACCAGAAAAGTATGACAGTTCTGGTTTTTCCATATCCTTGCCGACATTTCCTGTTGTCTGTCTTTATGGTTATAGCCATCTTTGAGGGTGTGAACTGGCTTGATTAATCTTTTAGATTTTAAAATAATAATGAAGATTGCAGTCACCACTTTACCTTTGGAAGAAAAGCCATGTTGATGATCTGTCAACCAATATTTTTAAAGTGCTCATAAGTCCTTTGGAGATGGTCTTTTAAGAAGGCAAAGTTGGTTCTTTAGCCTGGAATTCCTTGCTGAGAAACTGTTGATGCCTTCTGGTAACAACATAGGTGAAAATTACAATGTTGTATGTGCACCAGAGTGATACTAGGAGAGAATGAATGTACAGATGGGAACAGAGCCTGACACAAATCTGCTTCTAATTCTGAGAAACAGCCTTCTTCTTCCCTTAGTATGCAGTGTGCTTGAACTTCTGCAGTGTCTATACTTGTGTGCATGTTGGCACACCATCTCCTGGAAGCAGCAGTGAGATGTCAGTTCCCCAAACTCTCTCCTATTCCCATTCCTAAACAGTAATGACTCATTCAGAAAAATGTAGTCCCACAACCTTGGCAAGGAAATGGCTATTCTGGGACAGGCCTTTGACTTGCATTAAGAAACGTTTTAAGAATGTGTTTGTGGGTTTTCTGTTTTGTTTTTTCTAGAGGCTATAAGGGGGGATGTGATGACTCTTACCAGGCCTGGAGGTCAGCGCGGGGGTTCTTGGCCGTATTTCCTCTGCAGTGCTCGGAAACAATGCACTAGTCTTTAATTTTCCCTGAGTTCAGTGCCCCACTCCACTCCATCCCTGCAGCTGGTATCACAGAAGTCGGGGGTGGGGGGTCGGTTTGCACAGAGCCTGAAGGGGGTCTCAGGGACCTCCTACTCTGTTTACCTTTTTGGTTTCCCCTACCCCCAGCCCCTAGTGACCCAGTCCCATAATAAACCATCAACTGTCTCTTCCATATTGGGTTGGATCCTAGAACTCACTCCCTCTGGAGGCAGCCCATTGTATTCTCCACTCTGGCTGCTAGAAGTTTCTTTCCTATAAGGATTCCTAGTCTGTCTGTAACATCCACCCAGGTCTGGGCTCCATCCTGCAGGCCACTGTCTACATGTTTGTCCCAATCTTTTACATGATGACACTAATTAGAGTATTTAAAAACAGCCTTTATCCCCTGTCCCCACTAATCTAGTTTCTAGGCCAGATATTTCCACCTGTTCCTCCAATGACCCCCTCTGAGTGTATCACACACTGCCGGTCCAGAGCAATGTATAGGCTGCCAGTTCCCACTGCACCCCCCCCCTTGTTACTGCTGTTCCACAGTGTCACTAATTTGAACATGAACCTTGTAGGCTTTCATTACAAATAACTCCTGATAAGAAGTTCATGGAAGGTAAAGTATGCATGACACTTAAGTTAGAAATGAGTAGTCTTTATTTGTAACAATACTTTTATTGTGAAATATATAATGAAAGTCTATGAAGGTGGATTCACTCATAAACATAGAAAGTTTAAGGAGTGATAACATAACATGCACCAGTACATCTCCCACCCAGTTGATAAACGTTGAAACCTGGGGACTCTTCAGGTGGCTTTTCTTGTTTTACTGTCTCCTTTGCTTTTCTTTCTTTTTTTTTTCTTTTTTTCTTAAATAGTTTATTGTCAAGTTGGTTTCCATATAACACCCAGTGCTCATTGCAACAAGTGCCCTCCCCTATGCACTTTACCCCTGCCCCTATCCCCCACCTCTATCGGCCCTCAGTTTGTTCTCAGCATTCAAGAGTCTCTCATGGTTTGCCTCCCTCCCTCTCTGTAACTATTTTTCCCCTTCTTCTACTTCATGGTCTCTCTCTGACCTGACTTATTTCGCTCAGCATAACACCCTCAAGGTCCATCCATGTTGCTACACATGGCCAGATTTCATTCTTTCTCATTGCCATGTAGTATTCCATTGTATAGATAAACCACATCTTCCTTATCCATTCGTCCGTTGATGAACATTTAGGCTCTTTCCATGTTTTGGCTATTGTTGAGAGTGCTGCTATGAACAATGGGATATATGTGCCCCTGTGCATTAGCACTCCTGTATCCCTTGGGTAAATTCCTAGCATTGCTATTGCTGGGTCATAGGGGAGCTCTATTGTTCATTTTTTGAGGAACCTCCACACTGTTTTCCAGAGGGGCTGCACCAGTTTACATTCCCACCAGCAGTGTAAGAGGGTGCCCGTTTCTCCACATCCTTGCCAACATCTATAGTTTCCTGTATGATTTGTTCATTTTAGCCACTCTGACTGGCATGAGGTGGTATCTCAGTGTGATTTTGATTTGTATTTCCCTGATGAGGAGGGATACTGAGCATCGTTTCATGTCTGCTGGCTATATGGATGTCCTCTTTGGAGAGGTGTCTGTTCATATCTTCTGCCCATTTCTTCACTGGATTATTTGTTTTTCAGGTGTGGAGTTCGGTGAGTTCCTGATAGATTTTGGATACTAGCCCTTTATTTGATATGTCATTTGCAACTATCTTTTCCCATTCCATCAGTTGCCTATTAGTTTTATTGATTGCTTCCATTGCCGTGCAGAAGCTTTTAATCTTGATGAAGTCCCAATAGTTCATTTTTGTTCTTGATTCCCTTGCCTTTGGGGATGTATCAAGTAAGAAATTGCTGCAGTTGAGGTCAAGGAGGTTGTTTCCTGCTTTCTTCTCTAGGATTTTGATGGTTTCCTGTCTCACATTCAGGTCCTTTATCCATTTTGAGTTTATTTTTGTGTATGGTGTGAGACAGTGATCTAGTTTCATTCTTCTGCATGTAGATGTCCAGTTCTCCCAGCACCATCTATTAAAGAGGCTGTCTTTTTTCCGTTGTATACTCTTTCCCGCTTTGTCAAAGAGTAGTTGGCCATACATTTGTGGGTCCAATTCTGAGTTTTCTATTCTATTCCATTGGTCTATGTGTCTGTTTTTGTGCTAGTACCATACTGTCTTGATGACTATGGCTTTGTAGTAGAGGCTAAAGTCTGGGATGGTGATGTCTTCCATTTTGGTTTTCTTCTTCAATATTATTTTGGCTATTAGGGATCTAATTTGTGGTTCCATACAAATTTTAGGATAGTTTGTTCTAGTTTTGAGAAGAGTCCTGGTGCAACTTTGATTGGAATTGCATTGAATGTGTAGATTGCTTTGGGTAGTAATGACATTTTAACAATATTTATTCTTCCGACCCATGAGCATAGAATGTTTTTCCATTTCTTTGTGTCTTCTTCTATTTCTTTCATAAGTTTTCTATAGTTTTCATCATACAGATCTCTAACATCTTTCATTAGGTTTATTCCTAGGTATTTTATAGTTTTTTTGTGCAATTGTCAATGGGATCAGTTTCTTGATTTCTCTTTCTGTTGTTTCATTATTGGTGTATAAAAATGCAACTGATTTCTTTACGTTGATTTTGTACCTATAACTTTGCTGAATTCGTGGATCACTTCTGTAGGCTTCTGGTGGAGTCTGTCATGTTTTCTATGTAGAGTATCATGTGGTCTGTGAAAAGTGAAAGTTTGACTTCTTTGCCAATTCTGATGCTTTTATTTCCTTTCGTTGTCTGATTGCTGATGCTAAGACTTCCCGCACGATTTGAAACAACAGTGGTAAGAGTGGACATCCCTGAAATGTTCCTGATCTCAGATGGAAAGTTCTCAGTTTTTCCCCATTGAGGATGATGAGCCCTAACAAGTTGAGGGCTTCTCATAGATGGCTTTTATGATGTTTTAGTAAGTTCCTTCTATCCTGACTTTCTCGAGGGTCTTTATTAAGAAGGATGCTGTATTTTGTCAAATGCTCTTTCTGCGTCTATTGAAGGATCATATGATTTTTATCTTTTGTTAATGTGATGTATCACATTGATTGATTTGCGAATATTGAACCAGCTCTGTAATCCAGGAATGACTCCCACTTGATCATAGTGGATAATTCTTTTTTTGTGCTTCTGGATTCGATTTGCAAGTATCTTGTGAGGATTTTTGCATCCGTATTCATTAAGAATATTGGCCTGTCATGCTCTTTTTTTGTTGGGTCTCTGTCTGGCTTGGGAATCAAACTCATGCTGGCTTTGTAGAATAAGTCCAGAAGTTTTCCTTCAATTTCTATTTTTTGGAATAGCTTGAAAAGAATGGGTATTAATTCTGTTTTAAATGTCTGGCACAATTCTCCAGGGAAGCCATCAGGTCCAGGGCTCTTTTTTGTTGTGAAATTTTTGATAACTGATTCAATTTCTTCACTAGTTATGGGTCTGTTCAGATATTCTATCTCTTCCTGTGTGAATTTTGGTAGTGAGTATTTGTTTAGAAATTTGTCTATATCTTCTAAGTTGTCCAATTTGCTGACATATAATTTTTCATAGTATTCCCTGATAATTGCTTGTATTTCTGAGGGGTTGATTGTAATAAGTCCATTTTCATTCATGACTTTGTCTATTTGAGTGCTCTCTCTTTTCTTTTTGAGAAGCCTGGATAGAGGTTTGCCAATTTTCTTTATTTTTTCAAAAATCCAACTTTTGTTTTCATTGATCTGTTCAACTGTTTTTGTGGTTTCTGTATTGTTCATTTCTGCCCAGATTTTTATTATTTCTCTTCTCCTACTGGGTCTGGAGTGCTCTTGTTGCTCTCCCTCTCGTTTCTTTAGGTGCACTGTTAGATTTTCCAGTTGCTCTTTTTGTAATTTCTTGAAATAGGCCTGGAGTGCAACGTACTATCCTCTTAGAGCTGCCTTTGCCGCATCCCATAGAGTTTGGGAGTTTTATTTTCATTTTCATTTTTTTCCATATATTTAAAATTTCTTCTCTAATTGCCTGATTGGCCCATTCATTCTTCAGTAGGGTGTTCTTTAACCACCATGTTTTTGGAGGTTTTCCAGACTTCTTCCTGTGATTGATTTCAAGTTTCATAGCTTTGTGTTCTGAAAGTGTGCATGGTATGAGCTCAATTCTTTTATATTTATTGAGGGCTGTTTTATGTCCCAGTATGTAATCTATCTTGGAGAATGTGCCATGTGCACTTGAGAAGAAAGTGAATTCCATGGCCTCAGGATGTACAGTTCTAAATATATCTGTCAAATCCATCTGGTCCAATGTGTCATTTAAGTCCATTGTTTCCTTGGTGATTTTCTGTCTAGTTGATCTATCCATTGCTGTAAGTGGAGTATTAAAGTCCCCTGCTATTAGCACATTCTTGTCCATAAGATTGTTTCTGTTTGTGATTGTTTTATGTATTTAGGTGCTCCCATATTCAGTGCGTAGACATTTATAATTGTTAGCTCTTCCTGATGGATAGACCTTGTAATTATTATATAATGCCCTTCTTCATCCCTTGTTACTGCCTTTACATTAAAGTCCAGGTTTTCTGATATAAGTATAGCTACTCCAGCTTTCTTTTGACTTCCAGTAGCATGATATGTATTTCTCCACCCCCTCACTTTCAATCTGAAGGTGTTCTCCAGTCTAAAATGAGTTTCTTGTCGACAGCAAATAGATAGATTTTGGTTTTTTATCCATTCTGCTACCCTATGTCTTTTGATTGGAACATTTAGTCCATTTTCTTTCAGTGTAATTATTGAAATATATGGGTTTAGAGTCATTGTGTTCTTTTTAGGATTCATGCTTGTGGTGGTGTCTCTAGTACCTTGTATTCCTTGCAACATTTCCCTCATAGAATCCCCCTCAGGATTTCTTGTAGGGCTGATTTAGTGATGATCAATTCTTTCAATTTTTGTTTATTTGGAAGGACTTTGATCTCTCCTTCCATTCTGAATGACAGGCTTGATGGATAGAGGATTCTTGGCTGCATATTTTTTCTGTTCATCACATTGAAGATTTCCTGCCATTCCTTTCTGGCCTGCCAAGTTTCAATAGATAACTCTGTCACCACTCTGATAGGTTTCCCTTTGTATGTTAGGGCCCTTTTCTCCCTAGCTGCTTTCAAAATTCTCTCTTTGTTCTTATATTTTGCCATTTTCACTATGATATGTCATGCCGAAGATCGATTCAAGTTACATCTGAGAGGAGTTCTCTGTGCCTCTTGGATTTCTATGTCTGTTTCCTTCCCCAAATTGGGGAAGTTCTCAGCTATAATTTTTTCAAGGACTCCTTCAGCGCCTTTCCCTCTTTCTTCCTCTTCTGGATATCCTATGATATGGATATTGTTCCATTTGATTGTATCACTGAGCTTTCAAACTCTCCTTTCATGTTCCTGGATCAGTTTATCTCTCTCTTTCTCAGCTTCCTCTTTTTTTTTTATAATTGTGTCTTCTAATTCACCTATTCTCCTTTCTGCCTCTTCAGTCCATGCATTACACACCTCCATTTTATTATGCATCTCACTTATAGCATTTTCTTAATTCATCACAACTATTTTTAAGCTCCATAGTCTTTGTAGCAATAGTTTTTCTGATGTCTTCCATGCCTTCTTCAAGCCTAATGACTAATTTTATGACTATTTTTCTAAATTCGTGTTCAGTTATGTTGCTTATATCTGTTTTGAACAGTTCTTTAGCTGTCATTTCTTTCTGGACTATCTTTGGAGGAGAGTTCTTCCATTTCATCATTTTGGTTAGCTTTCTATCTCTTATTAATTTTAAAAGCTTGCTATGCACTCTGCACCTGTGAGTACTGCTGTATTAACGAAGGCTCTTTGACTGTCTATGGCCTGTCCGTTCAGGAAGCATTCTTTGAATGGTGTCTCTTGGTCTCTCTGTTGAGACTTTGGTTATTTTATTTCCCTGTTCGTTGTGGTATTTGGAACTCTCCACCATGTGTACTTTGGCTTGTTTCTTTAGGTAGCCTTATGAGGTTGCCTTCTCTGTGTACTCTGTCTCTTTCTCTTCCCAGACTCCTGTGGCTCAGTGTCCTATGGCTTCAGGTCTTCTCTGTTTGAGAGATGAGTGTGAGCGAAATGCATGGAGCTCCCTACTTCTCTGCCATCTTGCCTCCACCTCCTCCTTTGCATTTCTTATGGTGGTAAAAGTATTTAAGAATGTATGTATGTGTTTCTAAGTAGTTTCTTTAGTTTTAAAATGCTTTGCCTGGTGATGAATATGATATTCTAAGAATCATTACACATTCTTCTGTGACTCACTACTTCTACCCAACCAAGAATCAGCCATGTTGTTACCTGCAGATCCGATTCACTCGTGTTTCTACCAGACAGTGCTCCATGATTTGAATGTATCACACACTGCCCACTTTACAGTTGATGGACATTTTAGTTGTTTCTGGTTTTTTGATGCACACATAGGAGTGCATCCTTTCTCCAGAGAACACAGGGCTGGTTTCTTTGGAACCAGTAACCAGGTGAGAGACCACCTCTTCACTCCCACTATGTTGGTGGCAGACACTTCTTTCTACCCCTTTTGCTAACACTTGGTCTTGTCTGTCTTTTTCATTTTTGCCAGTCTGGTGGGTGTGAAATGACATGTAATTTGCAAATCCCTGATTACCAGTGCTGTTGAGTATGTTTTCATATGTTTATGGGCCATTTATGTTTGTCTTCTATATAATGCCTGTTGGAGTTATTTCTCTTTTCCTTGAAGGTAGGTTATATTTATCTAGTGTTTATCCTGTTGCCACTGTTCTAAGTAGTTTTGGATATATAATCTGTTTTCATTCTCTCCAGTGGAGTAGGTGTTACTACTGTGATATCTGCCTCACAGGTGAGGAGACTGCAGGGCAGATGTGGTGTCTTACTCAGTCCCCCAGCTGGTAGGAGCAAGGCAGGAACTGAACCTGGCATGAGTTTGCTCTTAACCACAGTGTGGCTGCTGAGTTATTTTTCTGTTCTGAGTGCAAATACCTTGCTTTTGGAATGTTGTTGTAAATACCTTCTTCCAGTTTGTGGATTGGCTCTTTCTTTTCAGTGTCTTTTGATGAATAGATGTTTTTTAAAATTTTAATGTTGTTGAACTGAACACATTTTCTTTTTAAATTAAAAAAAATCTTTTAATGTTTATTTTTGAGAGAGATAGAGACAGAGCACAAGCAGGGGAGGGGCAGAGAGAGAGAGGGAGACACAGAATCCAAAGCAGGCTCTAGGCTCTGAGCTGTCAGCACAGAGCCCGATGCGGGGCTTGAACCCATGAACTGTGAGATCATGATCTGAGCTGAAATTGGGCGCTCAACTGACTGAGCCACCCAGGCACCCATGAACACATTTTCTTTTATGGTGGATGTTTTGTGTCTAATTTAAAAATATCTTTTCCTATGCTGGAGGCGTACATTAACTTCTAAAAGTTTCACAAACTTGCTTTTCATATTTAAGACTTTAATTCGGCTAGAAATAATTTTGTATATGGTATGAGGTAGAGGACCATATTTTCCCTCACATAGATAAACCAATTTTGCCAACACCATTTATTAAATAGCTTAAGCTTCCTCTGCTGATCTGTAGTACCCGTGCTCATAAATCAGGTCATTTTAGTGGGGTGCTGTTTCTGGACCAGGGCTGTTCCCTCCATCCATCTATTCATGATTCTATCATATGTTCATAATTACTATAATTTAAAGATTTGATATCTAGTCAGACAAGGGACTTTGATGTCTCTATGTATTTTGAATCTTGTCAAGTACTTCAAAATTGTTGACATTTACATTAGAAATACATTTGAGCACTGGGTGTTATGTGGAAACTAATTTGACAATAAACTATTTGAAAAAAAAAAAAAGAAAGAAATACATTTGAGCTATACACTAGTTTGAGACAAAATTATAGCTTTTCCAAAACTTTCTACTCAAGAACATAGTACTAGTCTCAATTTGTTTAAGTTATCTTTAATGTCTTTCAATAAACTTTCATAATACTCTCCATGAAGGGAATGCATATTTTTGTTAAATTTATTACTAGTACCATTTATAATAGCAAGGAAAATATAAAGTATTTTTTAGAAATTCTATGCTCTATCTGCTTGTTGATTATATATAGAAAAAGAGTTGACAGGGTGCCTGGGCGGCTCAGTCATTTAAGCATCTGTCTCTTGGTTTCGACTGAAGTCATGATCTCATGGTTCATGAGTTTGAGCCCATCATTGGGCTTCTGAGCTGACAGCCTGCTTGGGATTCTCTCTCTCTCATTCTCTCTCTACACCTATACCACCCCCCTCAAAATAAATAAGAAAACTTAAGAAAGAAAAAAAAAGAAAAACAGTTGATTTTTATAGTTTGGTGGTTGTATCCAAAAACCTTGTCAAATCTTATTAATTCTAATCAATTCTGGATAGTAGTTTTGGATTTTACATAGATGATCATACCATCTACAAATGATTGTAGTTTCATTTCTTCTTTTCCAATATGTCCACCTTTCTCTTTTGTCTGATGGTGTCCCCAGTGCAGTGTTGAATTGGAGTGATGTAAACAGCATCCTTGCCTTGTTCCTGATCCTCAAGGTACTGTGTTCAAGATTTCCCCACTCAGGATGCAGTTTGTTGTGGGGGTTTTGTTGATATTCTTTATCAGATTAGGGACATTTTTCTCTGATTCAATTTATTCAGAGATTATTTTTAAATGAAAAGTCAAATTTGAATTTTGTCAAATGATTTAAAAAAAAACTTTTGAGATGGAATGGTTTTTCTCTTTCAATCTTCAGTGTGACAAATGAGTAATTTTTCTAATTTTAAACCAATCTTATATGCCTGGAATACCCAGATTAGACATGACGTGTTGTGGTTTTTTATACATTTATGGAGTCAGCTGGCAAATCTCATGTTTAGGAGATTGGGGCTGCAGCTGGCGTGTTTCTCATTCTTGCTTCCACTAAGGGGGGAGCCTATTAGCCAAACTTTCTTAGGTAGCTCTGAGTAGACATCCCACTGCGAATAGGGCTGAGGCTTCACAGCCTACCCGCTTGCCAGCATCAAAATGGTTCAACAGAAACCTTGCAGTGAAATGGCTTTGCTGCTCTCTTCCCAGGGTTCCTGTGTTCACGTTTGACCTTTGCATAATCCTTCTTTGTGTCAGAACAGCCATGTATTTCTTTCTTTTATTATTGTAGATACTTTCAAACATACACAATAGTGGTGGCTCTAGTAGAATGACCCTGTGTATCCAGCATCCATAGTTAACCAGTGCTTGCTCATCTTGTTTCATATCCCCCTCCACTTTGTGTGTTGTGTTTCTGGGTGTAATCTTTCAAGGCCAATTTCAAGCATTATATCACTTCACCTGTAAATATATCAATATGTATCTCCAACAGAAGAAGTCGTTTATTTTAATGTAGATTTATTTATTTTGAGGGAGAGAGAAAGAATGGGAAGGGGCAGAGAAAGGGGGAAGAGAGAGAGAGAGAGAGAGAGAGAGAGAGAATCCCAAGCAGGCTCCACACTGTCCGCATGGAACCCAACTCCAGACTCAATCTCACCAACTGTGAAATCATGAGCCAAAATCAAGAGCTGGACGCTTAACCGACTGAGACTCCTAGGTGCCCTGAAGTCTTAAAAATAAAAGAACACATGGGGCGCCTGGGTGGCTTAGTCGGTTAAGCGTCCGACTTTCGCTTAGGTCATGATCTCGCGGTTTGTTGGTTCGAGCCCCACGTTGGGCTCTGTGCCGACTGCCAGCTCAGATCCTGGAGCCTGTTTCGGTCTGTGACTCCCTCTCTCTCTGACCCTCCCCTGCTCACACTGTCTCTCTCTCTCTCTCTCCTAGAAATAAATAAAACATTAAAAAAAAAATGAACACATAACCACAATATCATTGTCATATCTTTTCAAAATTAAGAATAATTCCCTAATATTGCCCACATGCAAATTTTACAGATAGTCTCTAAAATGGCTTCTTTGTTTTTCTGGAATAAATTCACATGTGCACTGGATATTCTCTTCTGTTCCTTTTCACCAAATAGTTCCCACTGCCTCTTCATGCCACTGATGTGTTGAAGAAACCTAGTTGTTTGTCCTATGGAACTCCCATGTTCTCGACTTTGCTGGTTATCACCTTGTGTTATTATTTATCATGTTTCTGCATCCCCTGTGTTTCCCATAAACTGGTTTGATTTGATTGTTTCTTTAATTGTTCATTTTTTCCAAGAACACTTCATAGGAAGTGCTGTGAACCTCCAATTGCAACAATGCATTTCAGAGATGCGTTGTACTTTTTACTTTTTAATCTAGCATTTAGTTGTTACAGTTTGGATGGTTGTCCAGGATGCTTAGATGGTGGTACTGATAGAAATGGAAGTCCAGAAATAGGTTTTCATGATGTGACTTTTCTCCATTTTAGATTCTTGGTTGTACATTTTCCTCTGATCTGGCAGCATAGTTCTTGTCCTCAAATCTATGTTTGTGTGAACTGGAGAGAAGCATGATCACTCTGGTGGCAGGGACGTGACAGTTGCTGACATGAGTGCTGAATACTGTCCAGAGTTGGAAGTGGGAACATCAAACATGTGAGCTCCCGGTTCCTGTCTCCACTCTCTGACTGAGGGATTGTGACCTGAGCTTGCCCCAGGATGTTAATGGAATGGTCATGATAAGCCTGTGCCCCTCCCTCCTCTCATGTCCTTACTGGTGTCTGTTATCTCACTGGGGGTTTGGTCACATGTCCACAGAAGCCATACAAGCGACCACATTTCTTGTGGCCAGACCTGTCCTCTTCCTTTACCTTCCTCTCCCCCTGAAAACATGTTCCTCTCACTGTTTTTCCAGCTTCTCTCACATGGCTGCCTGCCCACAGTTTGTTGGCATTTCACCCTGCTCAGTCCCCTCTGTGCCCCTAACTTCTAGGCCCAGTCACTGACCAGGCTTTGTGGATTGTCTCTTAATTTTTCCATCTGAGAACCATCCTGGAGATTTCTGAGGAAAGGTGAACTCCTGGTAAAAGGGCTTTGGCATGGAGAACAGACCCCATGAGGAATACTTCTGGACTCAAAGAATAAGGCTGACCTGCAGGAAGGGATCTTCACTAAGGCTCTTCCAATGGATATAAATCGTTGGATATTTTGCCCTGAGAGCAAAAACAAATGGTTCCAGGGGTCATGACCAGAACCTGTGCCTGTCCCCTCCCCCCATGGCCTAGACTTCCTCAGGCACATTTCTGAAATGGTTGGCCCATTCAGCCCAGTCCTACCTGACAGGCCAAGCCCAGCACAAGAAGGTTCAGCAGAGAGGTTTGCGCCTCTCTGAGGCCTGCACAAGGGCTGTTCTCATCTTGATTTAGATCTGGGATCTAAGAGAGCAGAAAGGAAAGTAAAATAATTTGCAGGAGCCTGACACAAACTAGGCAATAGATACTTTTTCTTACCATGCCATCTTGAGGCAGTCTTGCGATATCTGGAGTGTGGCAAAGAAGAAAGTTATATGAAAATGAATGGTTTCCAAAAGTCTCTCTGGAGAACCTTTTAACTTTGGGTCCAGATAAGCCGTAACATTTTCCAATGGATTCTTGGATCTCTAGTTATTGATCCAGGCATTGAGAAGGGGAGGCCACAAGAATATGACATTCCTGACCCTCAAGAAACACATAATTTCATCTACATGAAGCAAATGGTTAAAAAAATTAAAAAGTTGCATATGTGATATATGTACAGACTGTCTGTCTTCTCCCACTCTGGAGCGGCTGAGAAGGTATTCTGAGGGAAAGTGCTGGAAAGAATGTCCTGTGCCCAGTTTCTATCATAATGGAATGTGTGTGGTAATGTTGCCCAACTTAGTGGCCCACAGAAAGAAGAATGTCGCCTTTTCCTCAATTTTGGTTTGCATTTCAAATGCTGCTGCAAAGCTAAAGAAAAATGGTAAGCTTCTCCTTGTGCCCATCTCTGTCTCTTACCTTTCTTTTTTTTTTTTTTTTTTTGCCTCCCATGTGGCATGTCTCAGAAGTATCCGAGACTTTTATCTTGTAGATCCTTTAAAGTCATTATGTTATGTATATTATTAATCTACATAAATATTCCATCTTCCTCACAAACTTTGTGAGAATGAGGAGTTTGTCAGCACTTGAACTGTTATATCTCTACTATCTCATCCAGTACCTGGATGGATGGAGGGAAGGACGGATGGAGCAATGGATGGATAAAGGTAGATATTTCAGATTATGTACTCAGATTGGAAAATAGACACTATCACTCCCCAGCCCCTCCTAAGAGGTGTGTGTGTGTATATGTGTGTGTGTGTGTGTGTGTGTGTGTGTGATCTCACCCTGGTTCTCATCAACAAACAGGCTCTGTGTGAAGGGACTATGGATTTCTTTCTCACTTAGGGTCTTCTAGTCACTTGTCTCATCTCATCTCGTCTCTGTGTTGCTTGCATCATGTGTTATAAAGGGAGTGCTTAGTAAATATGTGCTAAATAGAGGTCCTGCCACATATTAGCCAGTTCAAAGCCTTGTGTGAAAAGCCAGGCATTTGGAATCCTTGTAGCATCTGTGTTGACTTTGGACCAAAATCTAAAAAGGGCTCCTCAGCTTTTCTCTTTAAGCATGGGAAGATGCTCTGTATCGTGATGACTAAAGGATAGTTTCTCCTTCTCCCCATGCCCTGAGCGTGGATCTCTGTTTCCTGGAGCATCGGGAATGCTAGTGTTTAGGTTCATGAAGCTGACATCTCTGATGTTGTGAACAGATCCTCCGTCTGCCCACAGGGCTGTGTGCCAGAGCAAGATTCAGGAACTGGCCATCAAAGTCTCCTCATTGGTCATCAGTTACCAGCTCCCAGCCTTTTCCCTGCCTCCTCCCCTCTGCTCCCTTATCTCACCTTTTTTACATCACGGAGAAACTGATTTGAGTGTGAGCAGAGGAATTCTTCTAGGCTGGGGACATCACACAGACATTGCCTGTGTGCTCCCCCGCCTGGGGCACTTCCCCCAGTACCTGGACTGAATTTAAAATTGCAGACCCCAAGCCCCACTGACACTTCCCATCCTCTTCCAGATGTTTTTCCTCCATAAGACCCACTGTGTTCAGTGTGCTGCATATATGTAAGGAGTTGTTTTCCGTATGTCTCTCTCCTGCAGGGCAGAGATGATTTTTGTCTGGTTTGTTTCTAATGTATTAGCAGTTCCTAAAACTGTGTCTGGACATATTAGGTGACCCGGAAATAGTGGGTAGGTGAATGAATTGTACTAGTAATGGTTAGTGAGTCTTTGGTTGGGACCGTGTGGGAGAGGCTGCGGCTCTTCCATGGGCCTTGTGGAGAGCTGGCCCTGAAGGACCCAGCTTGCCTGGAGAACTGGGCCGGGACTGCTTGCGGTCTTTCTGTGCCTGCTGTCCACACTTAGCCGTGGGTGCCAGCAGAGCCCCGTGGCAGGAGGGAAAGGACTCTGACTTTCCACCTTCTCCACAATGAGAAGACTGCATGATTTTTGCCTATATCTTTGGTACGTTTGTTTGCGTGTAGACTGGGCAAGGCTGACTGTAAGCTGCAGGAGGAGAGGCTGTTCACCTCTAAGAAGAGTGCAGCTGTGGCCTTGTGCCATCCCTTAGGCCGCCGGTGTCTGGCCAGGTTGGGCCCTGCTGGCCTCTGCTGCCCCAGCTCTTTCCTGTGAATACCCATGCTCCTGGTCCTGTTTTCACAGCAGGTAATGAAGGTGAGAACCGAAGCCCGGGCCAGTTCCCTGGAATCGTCCTTCCCTCAGCCTGCAGAGCCCTGGCAGCTGTGACATGTGCTGCCCGGGGCTCCTGGACAGCTTTGCAGCCTGAGTGAGGCCAGAATAGCGTGAAGTTCCCTGACACTGCCTCTGACTGCTGCCTCTTTCCAAGACCACGTGTGGGACAGGAGGACAGGGGGACGGGGGACAGGGTCTTCTCTTGCCCCAGGTGCACACTGGGCTATGAGGCCCCCTCCACTCAGCTTCTCTTGGATACGTTATTCTGCCTTTAGTTCTGTCAGGATGCTGCGCTTAGCTCTCCTCGTGGTGCGGAGGAGGCTGGGGCTTCCCGCTGAGGGCGGGATGTGTTCACATCTGCCAGGCGGAAGGCAGGGACTTCGGCCTCACTCGCTGAGCTGTTCTTACAAACCGAGGTCCATGTTCAGCAGCTCCAGCACTAGTTAGGTGGATAGAACTCAGGACCATGCTCTTGAATTTACATGGTATGCTAATTGTGTCCTTACAAATGTATTGAAGTATTTCTTGCCATGCAGAATAAACGATCAAGAACTGATGGGTTCTTTTGAGCTATTCCAATGAAGTAGAAATAAAGTGTGAAAGCAAAGCCTTGATAGGCCGTGCCACCGCAGCTTATAGAAACAAGTGCAGCCTGGGGTCCTTTATCCCCAGCAGCAGGTGGGGTCAGGCTGCACCCTGGCCTGGGGCCCAGTGGAGGGTGAGTGTGTCAGAAACATGGCCTGGATGAAGTCCCCTCCAGTCTGATTTCCTGCAGGTTTGGCCCTGCCAGGAATTGGGGAATGGCCACAGAGCCTGGGCACTGGCCCTGGAGCTTTTTCTAGAAGAGACCACAGTTCTGAGCTCCTGAACTCATCTTCTGAGTTGAACATAGTATAAAGCTTAGTCTTGCTGGCAGCCAGTGCCAGGCCTGTATCCCAGAGGAAATCGATGGCATTGCCTGTATTTGTCCAATTCAAGCATTCATTCCCCTGCCTGCAGTTGAAAATTCAAGTTAGGGTGATTAATTTTACCTTTAAAAATCCCTGGCTTCTCCTCATTGGACATGTCTTGTATCGCTGAAATGTATAAGAAACTAACTCACCAATTTGATACATCACTTTGGGCATCAGATTTTAAGAAAGTCAAACCATTCATTTTTTACTTTCAAAAAACAAAATAAAACAAACTGAGCCTGATTCTCTATTAGCACAGTCTTGAGGACAATTTGATAGTGATTACATTTTGCTGGACACAAAGTGACAAAACATATTTTGAGCAGCTCATCCCAGCCTCAAGGCCAAAGCCACCCCACAGCCTGTTTTTGTAAATAAAGTTTTATTGAAACATGACCACACCCATTCAATGAGGTATAATCTTTGGAACCTATGACTGCTTTCATGCTACAATGGCAAAATGGAGTAGCTTTGTCAGGAGACCTGTGGCCTACAAACCTAAAATATTTACTGTCTGGCTTTTTATAGAAGCTTGTGTATCCTTGGGATAGAGGATAAAGGCTGGCCACATGACCTTGAGCAAGTTTTTAAATTTTTTTGTGACTCAGTGTCCTCATCTATAAAATGGAGACAGTAGTAATACTCAGGTAATAATGTTATGTCAAGTAAATGAATTAATCATTGTAACATCTTAGAATAACTTCTGAAAGGTGGTAAATTTGTTAAAATTTTAAAGATAGGAGCTTGTTTCTAAGATTTTTAACAAGTTCAACCACTCATTCAAATCTCAGCCAACTCTTCATTTGTGTACTGAACATTTAAAGACCACTTCGTTGTTTGGATACTTCCCCTCCTCCCCCACCCTGTGAGGCCTCCTCATGTTAAAGAACGCTGCTCTGTGGGTCTGATAGTTCCCTGTCTGACTTTGCCTTCGGACGACTTTTCCAGGAAAGTAGGAGTAAAGACTTGATTGTCTGGAGAAAGGGTAGCAACTGGTGCGGAGAGTGAGTAGGGGATGTGTGTACACCCCCCACCCCACCCCCTGCCCAGTGATGACAAGAGCTCATGACGCAGCTGCAGTTCCCAAGTGTTGTGAGGTGAGATGCAGGAAATCCAGCAGGGCCAAAACAATGTAGCAACAAGAAGGCCACTTTTTCCCACTCACTCTTTGCTGCTTCAGGCAGAATGTTCTATGCCACTAGCTTCTAGGTAGCACTTGGAAGGCAGAGTGCTTGGAAAGCAGGCAGGCTGACTACATGTTTGGAGAGCCCAGCATTTTTATTGAGGAGTCTCTTGGTCCCTGTTCTCTTTTCTGTGTTTTAGGCTGGATTTTCTTTGGAAGTTCTGCGTTTAGTCATTTTTATGCCCTCCCATGCCATGTTTCCCGATTTGGGACTTGGGGGACATGGTTTATATCACAGAATTGATGGCTCGTATACTTGTTTATCATTCGAGTTATGGTCTTGTTTCTGTACAGGATAATAATAATACACCACTGCTTGCTTCGGAAGTAAAACTTGTGTATTCTCAGTGCAGACTCATCACAATGTTCTACAGCCTCATGGCAGTGAAAATCTGGTCTGTGCCTGCCTTTGGTGTCACTCTGTCCTTCAGTCTGATCCAGAATGCTGGACCTGACTGTCTTGAAGCTGGAGCTACAGGGGCTTGGCATGGCTCTCACCCAAGCAGACAGGTCATCGCTTCCTAAAATGTTCCTTGGAAGAAGGAACCCTCTGTGTCCTTCTTTATCTTCTTCCTGTGCCTCAGTTTCCAAATGCAAAGCCCCCGACTGCACCCATCTCATTCAGGGACCCCCTGGAACCCCTGGGGCTGCATGGCCTCCCCCAGCTCCCTCTCACCCAAGGCCCCATGCCCCCAACTCAGGGCCGCCCAGGGCTACCTGCTCAGTGACGCCCCTCTAAGATTTCAACCTGTGCCCTTCGCACATTTTCTTGTTCCTTTCCTGATTTGTTTGCCCCTGAGCACTTAACTTTCTAACCTCTCCTTTTTGCTTACTGTTTCCTTGCTTGTCCCTTTGCTGGAACAGAAACTCCATGAAGGCAGGGATTTGTTGTGTTTTGTTTACTGTCCAACAGCAAGCGTTTAGAGTAGATGGTATCCCTTTTCCTAATTTTTGAAAATTCAGGCAGGCCAAGTAAGCTCTTTAATATTTCAGTAAACTAGAAAAATATTGAGTATTTTAGGCAGGTCAAAAATCACTACTTGGCCCGGAAGCCGGCCAGCAGGAGAAAGAGCCTCCCTTATGGGCAAAGAGGTTCCATGCTGGAGAGGTGGTATTTCTAGGTGGGGTGAGAGGGCAACTAGAGACCCCATTTGCACTTTAAATAGGTTTACAAAGTCACACTAAAGCATGAGGCCTTCAAGAAAGAGTTTCTCATAGATAAATTGGTAACAACAGGGGTGATTCTCCAGCATACATTTCAGAGCGAAGCTGCCGCCAGTTCATTTCTCTGTTGAGTACACGGTTAACAAATGCAGAGGGCTGGCTGTGCACCCCTCCCTTGTAGTTTGCAAGCTGCTGTTGCCTGAACCAGTCCCTCATCAGGGGAGGATGCGAGCCCTGACAGTGGTACCCCACACTTAAATGCGCTGGGGCACCTGGGTGGCTCAGTCGGTTAAGCATCCGACTTCGGCTCAGGTCATGATCTCACGGTTCGTGGGTTTGAGAGCCCTGAGTCAGGCTCTGTGCTGACAGCTAGCTCAGAGCCTGGAACCTGCTTCAGATTCTGTATCTCCCTCTTTCTCTGACCCTCCCGTGCTCACACTGTCTCTCTGTCTCTCAGAAATGAATACAAAACATTAAAAAAAAAAAAAAAAACACGCTATCACAGTGACTCTGGAGACCATTTGTTTGTTTTCCTTAGTGAGACTATTTACATTAATCATTGCTTTATGAAGTTCACCTGAAGTCTATAAAAGTGACTGTCATCTAATTTTGTGGTGATTTCCATTACAAAGTTCAGCATTTTGTAAATAAATATCTGGAGTTAATGATTTCTGTAAGTCAACATGGAAATAAAGCACCAAGGATCCCCTTCAGCTCCAGCCACATTCATCAAGGCTCAGCCTTCATGGCTACAGTGAAGAATTCTGCCCCAGCATCTGCCTGTCCCAGGCCATACTGTGGTCTGAGCCCCGCACACCCAGCCTCTATCCTGTGTAGATCACAAACTCCAGAATTGGTGTAAAGCAGGCAAATTCAATATATACATTAATTAAGCCCAAACCATTAGCTATCCTTTGATTCAGGCTTAATTTTTTAAAACTTAATAACAAACCCTATTTAGTATTCAAAATGTTAATTCAGGGCTTGAAGTTTACATGATTTTGTATCATATATAAGTGCCTGAAGCTGTTGTAGAGGGCAGAGAAAATCTACAAAAGGGGCTATGGGATTTTTTTTCTGAGATTGGCTGCACAATATGAAAATTTCTAAGAACCTCAGGGCCTGGCTGTAGAGAGAGGACCTCAGTGGTCTTGTGACCCCCTTCTGCTCACAAGAAGACCAGACCCACCCTGCCCAGGAGCCCAGGCTCAGAGCCTACAAGGAGTTTGGTGCTGTTTGTCTCCCTTCTGGCCCTGCCCCCATCTGCCCTTTGACTTCCCTGTGGCCAGGGGCCATGCCTGCCTGGTCTGCAGTAACCCAGCACCTGGCATCATGGCCCCTACCTCCCACATGGCAAAATGTGCTACTCACGTGGTAGTGAAGGACAGGGAGAAGAAAAGCAGGAATGGTTCCTGAGGTGCTGCCCTTAAACACTGCCAAAGGGATGCATGGGGCCTCATGGAGCATGGCACCCATCTTTCTGTCAATGGGATAGCTTTTCTTTCTAAAACTGACTAATGTAGTATCATGGTCAAGTTTGTTTTGCTCAGGTCTTTGTTTTTACAAAATGTTCCTATCTCTATGTCATGTGATGTTTTTGATGTGGACGTCTGAACAAACAGGCGATGTGCTCCTTTCTGATGGTGTTATCATTCGGAAGTTATTTAACACTAACAGGAAACTGTGGTACAAACCAGATTCTGGGTGCTGGTCTGAGCAACTGATAGCTGTTGCCTTGTTTGCTCTCACAAGGTCCCTTGGAAAGAAGTACTTGATGATGCTTATTTTATAGATGAAGACACTGAGGCACAGGACATCCAGTATGTGGCAGAGTCAAGAACATTGTAGCACAGCCACCTTCAAACCCCTTGAGGGTTGAGGACTCTAACTCTTTGCTCTTAAATAAAGCTGGATCGTTGGGGAAACTTATTTGTCTTTGCATTGATATTTATAAATACCTTATTTTCCCCTTATTTTCTTGTATTAGTTTTTCTTTTTTGTGGGGGAGGGTTGCATTAAAATAATAATGTGTAAAAAACATTTAAAGATGATTTGATGGTTAGTTTTGGTTGAAATAAGAACCTGGAAGGAACCATCTATCCCTATTTTCCTTTCTGAAAAACAACAGATGATGAAGCCTTTGCTTTCCTTCCTGACCTCCTGACTTTCTGAGGTGGTTGGAAACCTTGGTACACAGTGTGAGGCCCTTTTGACCCATAAAGAAGACTGTGGTTAGTGTGTTTCCCTTAGGAGCTGTGGTGTAATATGTCAGACATAGGACTGGCTTGGACATCCCGGGATTCAGGCCCTAGCCGTGGCTGGACTGGAGGGGCTGGCATTGCAGGCAGTGACCCCTTCATTCCCTGGGAGGGATTATGTGAGCAGGAAACTGGCAGACAGAGACGACTTCTCAAGGTACAGACCATAATCCCCACACGGGGCATGCTGCAGGACTCAGCCACATGCTCCTCTAGGTAACCATTGTCCAGAACATTTCTAGGAACGTTTTGACATCAGTCCATATTATTGGTGTGGTCTTCCCAGAAAGTAGTAAAGTGAGTACTTCTTCAAATTGGTTAAATGCAAACAAAAATCTGGACCCTTCTGGCCTGGTGGATAACCAGTCCACCTCTTTCCTTTTCCTTACACATTTCCTTCCAGGTAATCATCAGCACCCCACAAGGGCTCCCCTCCCGCCTAGGAGGATAAGGAGGCAGGCTGGGGTTATAAGCTGTAAGCAGGTCCCCTGACACTGAGGAATGTCCTTGCCTTTCTGAATTTTCCTCAATTATAAAATGACTATAATAATTCCTACTTCACAAGGCTCCTGTGAGCAATAATCAAGTTATCTGGAGTGTCTGGCATGGAGTAGCCGCTAAATAAATGGTCATGTTATTTTTAGAAGGTGATGTAAGTGGTGGGTTGGCGCTCAGCTTTGGAAGTCAGACTGCCTGGGTTCCAACCCTGATGTGCTGTTTCTTAGCACAGCTGGGACTTTGGGCAAGTTACTAAATTTCATTGTGCCTGTTTCCTGTCTGTAGAGTGTCAGGAATATAAGAACAACCCATAGGATAGCTGTGCGGAATCAGCTGATCACACCAGGAGAGGTCAGGACACAGCTCACAACATCCTAAAAGCTCAGGGGAGATTGGCCAGTCCTTATGCTGAAGGGGTAGCAGGAACTGTGGATGTCAGGATGAAGAGTGTCCTTTTGGAATCAAGGTGGGAGGGACTCCTGGGACCCTGAGCAGTGTCCAGAGACCTGTGAGAAGGGAAAGAGAGGATGGCACACCCAAGGAGGACATAGTAGACCTTTGCTGATTTACTTTCACCCAGTGTGTGAGGGAGCTAGTGTGTACAGGTGCCAGGCAGGGCGTTGTCTTCACCTCCTCCATCTGATACCACTTCCAGTCTACACTTAGGAGTCATTATTGGTGCCTTTTCTAGCACTGGCATCCAGGATCATGGAACATTTGTTTGCCTCAGCAAACAGTCTATGATAATCATTTTTATAGCACCTTCTTCATTAAGAGACTGAAAGCTCATTACATGCCATCAATTTTATTCCCTTGACATTACTAGGAAGTTTAGAAGGACAGATTTGATTATCTCTGGTGTATGGGAAGATGAGGCCCTGCATATGGAGGCACTTTGTCAAAAGGCACACTGCAGGGCTTGGGTGGCTCCATCGGTTAAACATCCGACTTCGGCTCAGGTCATGATCACGCGGTTCGTGGGTTTGAGCCCCACGTCGGGCTCTGTGCTGACAGCTAGCTCAGAGCCTGGAGCCTGCTTCACATTCTGTGTCTCCCTCTCTCTCTGACCCTCCCCTGCTCACACTATTTCTCTCTCTCAGAAATAAATAAAACATTAAAAAAATTTTAAAAAGGCACACTGCAAGGCCACCACCAAGCCAGAGCTGTCCCCAATTCCCAAATTGCTGCTTTAACCATGGAAATGGCAGTGCCACTCTTAAATGTAGTTCATTCTCTGCTTACACAGAGGGGCCTTGCAGCCGCCCATACCTTTTCCCTGGAATGAGTGGAAACCAAGCAAGCATCAGACCTTGGGCCATTGCTAGTTTGGAGGTTCCATTTCATGGGGCTGCAGACTTTTTCTGTAAAGGGCCAGATAGCAAATGCTTTTGGCTTTGTGGCCCACAGGGACTGTTGCAACTACTCAGCTCTGCCTTTGTAAATGGATGGGTGTGGCTGCATCCTCATAAAGCTTGATTTACAAAGACAGCAGGCAGGATGGATTTGGCCCCAGGGCCGTGGTTTGCTACCTCCTGATCTATGCTAATATTAGATGTTCATCTTCCCTTTCTCCTCTCTGACTTCAGAACAGAAACCCAGGTATGCAGTGGGCGGTTTATGTTTGAGGAACGGTTTGAGTGTGTGTACATGTGGATGTGCTTGCGTCCATGCATGCATGCTGTCCAAACATGTCTCTTTCTGTACAGGGTATGAAGGTGGGTCTTGGGTGACTGAACTAGGTGTTCTAGTCTCTAAACAAATACCTACAATACTTACTTAGGGCCTCGATACAAGACTGCCAAGCCTCGGGTTAAAACTTCTCCAGGCAGGGGCGCCTGGGTGGCTTAGTCGGTTAAGCGTCCGACTTTCGCTTAGGTCATGATATCACAGTTCGTGGGTTTGGGCCCTGTGCTGACTGCCAGCTCAGAGCCTGGAGCCTGTTTCAGAGTCTGTGACTCCCTCTCTCTCTGACCCTCCCCTGCTCACGCGCTCTCTCTCTCTCTCCTAGAAATAAATAAAACATTAAGAAAAAAAAATTTTTTAAAATAAAAATAAAAAAAAAACTTCTCCAGGCAATTCTAATTATCTCATGTTTTCATAATTGTCAGAACTGAATTACTTTTGATTTCCTTTATGAACCAGATGTTACAGGGCATTCTTCACACTTTGGGTAGGTCATAGGATGAAGCACAGACAAATGGGCTGTCACAGCTCCCAGAGCGGCAGGGTCTCTGGAGCACTGTGAGGTCACAGAGGCAGATGGTGAGGAGAGAGCCCGGCTTGCCGGTGGCAGGGGTGGTGAGCAGGCAGAGGAGGATGTCCACAGAGAGCTGGGTGGTGTTGGCTGGAACACAGGTACTTGCGTGCACAACAGGGCCTCTCACAGGGGTTGAGAACCTCATATTGTTAGCCTTTGAACCTTTGCAAGCTCTTGAGTGGAAATGAATTATGGAAATGAAGGAGAACAGACTGGCATGGCAGCTTTGGAGGTAGAGGAGTGGGGCGTACACTCGTCTGGGGGGTCATGCTGGGCACTGGGCTATAGCAGTTTGGAAACTAAGGGGGCGCAGTAAGCCTGGATCCTCCCACATGGGCCTGCTCCTTGCCCTTCAGCCAGCTGGGCAGCCCATTTGCACAGTTAGATTCCCCTCTCCCAGCAGAGAGGAAGGGCAGGCTGTTTTCTCCACTCAAGGAAATTCCGGGCATGCGCATTTCGATATTAGTCAAAGGAGGCTGTTTCTTGCCCCCTTCCCTGCCTTACCTCTTGGTAGTGGCAGTCCCCTTATGCAGCTCCTGGGAGTCTTCTTATGTGGCTGTCTGCTCTAGCTGATGACACACACAGCACTGGACCAGGGAACCCACGGAATTCTGGCCAGGGGCCTCAGTCTTCAGCTCTCTTTGCTCTCCTTTTCATAGAACCTTCTGGCTTTCATTCCTGACCCTCATGTCCCATTGCTCCTTTCTCTTCTCTCAGGAGGAGAACAGGAGGTAGTCCAGGGCCCTGTGTGGGGATAGCTCAGTCACTGTGTGTCCAGGGCCCTCTGAGGGGCACAGTTAGGAGGGCTGAAACGTGTATTAAAGAGCAATGCTCCCTCACCCCTGCCACAGTGTAGATAATATGGAGTTGGACAACACAAGCATTCCTGAGAAGCTCTGCCCAGGGCATCTTTATCTTTGCAAACCAGAAATAGATTGCTGGTGAAATAAAATTTTGTGAAGCTGTTGTTTGACCAGAATGCAGCAGTACATTGTAGCGCTCCTATGGAAACTCTGTAAAACTAGCCAAATTTGAAAAACGTGGTGTTCAGAAATGCAGTTGTGCGTGGTCAGAAGCTGCTTAACTTCAAAGAACACATGGGTCTTGAAGGGAGAAAGGGCACACATGCAGGTACGTCTCCTCCACTCCCCTAGCCTGTGCTGACAGGTGACGGGAAGCTCCTTGGCACCCACATGAGCCAGCCCAGCTGGTGCCAACAGTGGTCTTGTCCTGGTGTCCAGCAGAGGCACTTATATTTTGGTGACAGTGAGGGTTCTCTTTATTCCTCTTCACGTGGGTAGTAAAAACTGAGTTCCTGGCCGCATGTTCTGAGAACAGGAGGAGGATGCTAGGAAACCTGATCATCACACATGGCACTCTCTATCACATGGGAGCAAGCTGACTGTCTGTGACCCTCCTCAGTGTGAACACTGAGCCAAAGCCCGGCCTGTGAGCATGTCATTGTGTGTGACACATGTGTGTGCATGCAGCTTCCCCGGAATTATCTTCACTCTCAGTATTTCCATTAACATTGGCTATAAATCTCCCCAAATAGGGGAAAAAAAAAATCTTCCTAACTGAGCTATGTCCTTGTTAGGAGCAACTTTTTCTGTGACTCACTTCTTAGACTGCTTTAGATGACCTTAATCTGGATCTCACCTTCTCTCAGCTGGACTTTGTTTGATCCTGGGGTCTCTCCTCTTTTCCAGAGCAACATATGCAAGTAGCTTAGAAGTGGCTTCACACTCTCAGAAGGATGATGGAAGTATTTTAAGCGTAACTTCTTTGAAGAGGAGTGTGCTGTTTTGGAAAAGTTTTATTTCTTACTCCATGGCGGTTTTATTACAAAGTTGTATCAGCTAATTTGAGAAGAGGTTCAAAGAGCCATATCCCTTTTATGGCGTAAGCACAGCATTGCTTTATATAGCACCATTCATCTGGAGGAACCCCAGGGGCTTCACACCTTCTACATACAAATGATTCCGTCCACCCAAAGTCATCAGGTGTCTCTCAGGCAGAACGTGGGCTTCCTTAAATTTCACTTCTCCTAACAGCTCAGAATAAGAAATAAAGCCCTACCACCTTCTAGCAAATTACCACTAACATTAGCGAATTGACTGCCAAAGCGCATAGAACAGCACGCAAACTTGAGAAGGGGCCTTTGACAAAATCTTGGAAAAGTAAAAGAAAAAGACAAAAAAAAAGAGGGAGAAAGGTACAGTTTCTTTTTAATCTTCACTAATCTTGCTGAAACACGAGATGCGTGCTAAACATGGAGCAGCTCAAGGCAGTTCTTGGCAGTGGACAGCTTACGTCTATATCACATGGTAACTGCTGAGGGATGCCCTCACCCCACCTGTGCCTGGGGACAAATTGGGCATTTCTCTGTGGTTGCTCTGTTTGCTGACCTCTGAATAAAGGGATGTGTCTTACTTGCCTGTAGCCTGCTGCAGGGTCTGGCACGTCGCAGTGTTCCATAAATTCTTGGAAACACAAGTATGCAAATACCAGAAAGAAAAAAAAAAATCAGAAGAGCAGAGTGAAAGGAACAAAAGTCCAGGACGCAATGCCAAGTTTGTGATGATAAAAATGGAGGAAGGAGCTTGAATTGCTGTAAAATTAAAACCCGGGAATGTCTTGGTTGATGTGTGATGTAGTGACATCTCTATCACAAATTTAATTTGTGAATTAGAAGGTTGGGACATTCTGTTTCAGTATTTAACACCTGACAAGGCCGAGGAAATCATGGCTTTTCAAGTAATTCTGAAACTGAGAGGGTCCATGTTCTAATAGGAAATCAGTAAATCATAACCTCCACAGTGGTGCAGAGTAAACACTGCCTTGAAAACTGATTTCAGTTGAAATGAGCTGTTGAAACCATAAGTCACACCTCTGATCCTCTGAATTAGTCAGGATACAGGCTGACCTCTGATGGAAAGATCCCCAAACATGGTGGCTCAAGTAAGGTACAATTTCTTTTTCTCACGTCACAGTGCAGAGATTTGTTTTACATGGTCATCCAAGGAGCAGGTTCCTTCTTCTTTTGCTCTGAGTGGGATCTTGAAGTGGAAAAAGCTTGCTCACCTCCACCCCCTCTGCCATTCACGCAGAGTAGAAATGGGTGTTAGTATTTCTTCCCAAATGTCATTATGAAACAGGGTCCAGAATTGCACAAGCTACTTTCACATGCATTCTGATTATTGAAGTTACAACACATGGCCATGGCTACCTGCAAGTGAGGCTGGGAAAGGAAATCTCTAGCTGGGTGACCTTGACCCCAGTTGAAACTTGGAATATTATCACTGTCCAGAAGAAGGAGCAAGGGGTGCACTTAGCTTTCTCTGCCACCTTTGTGGGCCCTGCACATTTGTGGTTAGGCAGCCTCCCCTCTGTGGCCCACTCACCATACCTGCAACATGGCAGGATGTGTTTCCCCAATGACTGCCAACTCTGCCATGTCTCTGTGAGGCAGGCCCATATCTATGTCCAACTGTGCCCAACTCCAGCTCTGTGTCTGTGTCCAACAACTCTGTGTCCAACTCCATGCCTTCACTTGGCCTGGTTCCTCCACTGTTAATGCTCTCCTCATAGAGTAATCTTTGGGATTTTCCCAGTTATCCAGGCCCAGCCACTATTAGCAATAGGATTCTTGACTATGTGAACCCTGAACCTCATATCCTGGGGAAAATAATGTGCAGGGGAAGCCCTTCCAGCCAGCAGCTTAGCCCAGGCTCAATCCTGAGAGGTTGGTTTGATTGGTCCATATGTTCATTCATTCAGTAGGTATTTTGAGCAAGTTATCTATATCAGGCCAGAGGTCAGGATGCAGCATCTGAACAAAACAGGCATGGTATCTGTCCTCATGGGGCTGATACTCCAGGGGGTCCTCCCTTGGTAACATATAGTTAGAAACTGTGTAAACCACAAGTATTGCCTGGAAATCTCTAAATAAGAGAGAATGGTTGAATCTAAAAAACACAGGTGAGTTGTTTGTCCACATTCTTCACCCCAGCTTGCTGGGATCTCTGGAGGAGAAACACCTAGCCCTACCTGCCATGCCACCCTCCGCCTATACTCCAGGCCCCACTCCCAGAGAAGCCAGCATGACTTAGAGCCTAGTCGGCAATGTGGTGTAACAGAGGCACATTTGTCAAAGCCTGCTGCTGCGGTGATCTCCATAAAAGATGGAGATGGCGCTGCTGTGCATGTGTGAGCACCCATGTCTCCACAGGGTAGGACATTAAGCCCACAGTAAGATTTGTGTGCTACATCTGAGTAATGAGCCATGAAATTGACATTATAAGTTTAATTATTATTAATGCCTTGCAGGGGTGGCTGGTGTTAATTATCCTGTAGGCATCCCAGATGTATTTCCCCTTTCCTTTTATTTCTTTTCCTTAATGTCTTGAGCCCATAGAATCCCAACTCAGTGGCAGTGTTTGAATAGGATTCCTCCAGAGGGGAGCACATGGTTGAGGGGTTATAAGGAACAGAGAGGAAATGGCTGCACAGAAACCCACTCAGTTTCCTTGGGCTGGGAGGGTACTCAAAAGTACTACCTCAAGGCCCTGTCATGGACTAATTAGTTAATCTTATAAAGAGCTTTGAAGATGAAAGGCGCCTTGGAGGTCTGAGAGCCGCCATTTCAGAGCATTTTTTAACAGCAAGAACGCTTCTTTGGTCCCCTGAATAAACTACCTCTCAGCACCATCCCTGACTTTTATTGTTGCCCTCAGAAATGTGTCCTGCATCTCAGTTTTGCTCCCTCAGGTGCTGATCTTGGCAGTCTAGGGAGGGGATTCTTAGATGGGCTGGGTTCCCTCTATCCCCCTTCCCTTCCTATAGCTCTCTCCTTCCCCTCGCCCTCTCCTTGGCCACCCATGGGTGCAGACCAGAGTGTGGCTGAGCCAGCCAGGCTCTGCTGTGTGCTCTGAGCCCCATGATCTGACCTCAGGTCATGAGGTAGTTGTCCCACCCCGACTGGGCCGCCATGGTGAGGATGTGTGCAGATCACTCCTGCACTGCTTCTGCGGCTGCAGATACATCTGGCCGCTCTCTTTCCCTGGTTCACCAACTAGAACAACTGCTCTTTTGCTCTTCCATGTAGAGCTGAGATTGGCATCCTTATCCGGGATCTCTGTGAGGCATGCTGGTTTACAGGTGGTAAATGACACTTGTCTGTCATTTCTGACTTTCCCCATTTCTGGTCCCCACCCAGTCCCTAGCTCAGGAATCAACTAAGCCCAGTTAAATGAACAGACGTGCATAGGACAGCTACCATGTGCCAGGAACTCTCCTGTTCAGGGCCTCGGTTTAGTAGGGACTGGTGTGGTGGGGGTGTGATAGAGAGGGGCTCCCAGGACATCAGAGAGCACAGCCTACTACTTCTGGGTTTAAGAGGGAGTGATTGGAGCCTAGGAGAGAGCAAAGCTTCAGAAGTTCCAGAAGCATGTGCTCTTTGTGAGCGAGGATGCTGGCCCCAAGGCAGCCGGGAAGAGCAGTGGGGGCTATGGCTGGAAACTATGTTGAGGCCAGTGTTAGGGCATCCTGAATGCCATGTCATGGAACTTCGTGCCCCTCCCTTAAGGTAGTAGGTAGTCCCTGAAAGCTCATGAGCCTCAGGGTGGCAGTATCAGCTCTGTGTTTGGGCATTTAGCTTCACAGTGGGCTGACTGGGGCTGGGGACTCACTGCTGAAGGTTTGCAGTGGTGTGGGTGAGAGAGAGGAAGGGCCTGGCCCTGGGGGTGGAGGCATGCCTGGTGCCTTCCTGAGATCCTTCCAGTGGGGTCAGTAGGACTTGAGGACTAGTGCTAAGTGGAGGGAAGGGGTGGGCACGTGGGTCACAGAGGGTGCGGGCCTGGCAGTGGGCGAGCATTCCTTGGCCAGGGTGAGGAATACAGGGAGTGTAGACTCCAGGGACAGCTGTGGGGTGTCCATATTGAGAAGTTGAGCAAACAATTAGATTGGAACTAAGTTCCCCACCTGGCAGGGAAGTTGAAAGCACAGAGAGAGGCAGGTAGAGTCTAGGCCGTGAAAGGTGTTGGGCTAACCAGGAGCTCTGGGACCACAGTGCTTCGATTGGAGGGGCCATGACCATTCTAGAGATTCCACGAGAGGCCAGGGCCCCTGAACATCAGCAATATGTGCCTCACAGGAACTGAGAAGACACACTACTCAGAAACACCAGGAGGTGGGAATGGCCTCAGGTTCTCGTCACTATACCCAAGCCCTTCCCTGCACCCCAGGCAGGTCGGGGCCAGGATTGCACAGCATGAATGAGTGGTGTTTGTGTCAACCGAGCAGTGGAGCTGGTGGTAGGCAGGCCAGAGTATGAGTGCTGGTGTCCCCAGTGCATGAGGAATACAGGGAGGTCCACACATTCAGACAGCATGCTAGTGCACAGACGGAGGTACAACCCATAGAGACAAAAGCATGGATCTGGCCCTTTTTGCTTTCCTTCATTATCCGGAGTAGTGAAAACAACCAGCAGCCTCAGTGTGTGGTTCTCCAAACATACCTTTTGGGCACCACCCCCTTAGTCTGGGGGATGGGTGAGTGAAAGGAAACAGAGTCTGTGGCAAAGTGAAGGGTTCTTTTTTGCACCAAGCGGAGGCCCATTTTCAAGTTTGACGGAGGGTTCTCTCCTTACTGTCCCTTTAACCCCTCTTACCTCTCAGTAGGTATCTCAGCTTCTCCATGTGCTCAATAGTGAAAAGACTCCCGTCATAGAAATCAATGTTATATTTAACTTTTAAAGTTGTGATAGACTAAGTTCAAATAGAAGAAAGCTACTCTACTTTTTGTAAATTTAACCTCACAGCCTGGGGCAGGGATTCTGAACAGGGTAATTATTTGCTGTGGGGGCTGCCCTGTGTTTGTAGAGTGTTTAACATCCTCCCTGGCCTCTACACTTTAGATGCCAATAGCACCCCACCTCCCAGTTGTGACAACCCAAAATGTCTTCACACGTTGCCAAATGTTCCCTGAGGGACAAAACTGTCCCCAGTTGAGAACCCCTGGGCCGAGGGCTGACTGGTCTTTGTGTGGCAGTGAGGTTCTTCTGGTTATTCACAGCCAGTAGCCCTTTCCATTCTCGTCTCATCATAGCACTTGTGCTGCAAATCACCCTTTTGCTTCAGCCCTCTGAAATTGGGGCCTGTTATAGGCTATTGTGCTTACAGTACAAGCTAGCCAGGATGGGTATTATTGGAAGCAAACTGATTTTTTTTCTCATTGAGTTCTGCAACGAAAAATCCTCTGGTGTTACTGTTTAATTGGTTAGTGGTGGCTGTTTGTCAATTTGCCAGCAGGCTCTCTCTTAACTGCTGTCATTTGACATCGCTGAAACATAAATGCAGAGTGATTGAGTTGCCAACATGCTATTAAGTCCCCTACAAAGAGCTTTTCGATGTACTACTGCTTCAGGCTTTTATGGTTCTATTGATTGATTCAAATACTAAAGAAAGCCTTGGCATAGACTGCCCTGGTAAGAAAATGCAGCTTCTGTCAGGGAAATTGTTGGGTATTGACACAGGGACAGTGGTGGGTTTTCCTTTGGTTTTCCTCTGGCAGGGACTTGGCCCCTGACAGAGCTTACTCAGTTGATGGGTGTTGCCTACCCATGCAGAATAGTGGTCACTGGTCTTTATGACATAGGCCTATTAAGTTGGAGGAGCCCAGGAAGTAGATAGCTACATCAGATTTCAGGGTAGTTCCACTGACTCTTATTTCAGAGGAGCAGAAGATTGCCACAAGTTTGTTTTGGTTTCAGAGCCAGTCACTCACCATTTGAGACCAAAGATGGCAGATGACTTTTGAAAGGGTTGGCTAATCTTTGACAGGATGACAAGAACATCCCATGACATTAAGAAGATACTAGTTTATGGTCTTGAAATTGTGCTTTTGGACCAGACTGCCATATGCATCAAAAATCTGTTTGTCATTGGTGTCTGTATGGGGTTGAGAGGCAGTTTGTGACAGTCAGGGACCACTTAGAACTTCTAGTGCACTGGGGACCAATGTCCTGGGGTTGGCCTCCACCTTCCATCGTCAGACTGCCCCTCTGGGCTGGACATCACAGGTGTATGCCATTGGTTGTAAGGCTGTGAGTGGAAAAATCCCACAGTCAGTGTGGGTCTGTCCCCTTGACCTGGGAACCCCCTTGGGACATGTTCTGAGTTGTGAAGTTTCAGAGATTCAGTATGAAAATTTTATTGGATAATAATTGTTGGAAGTCTGATAGTTAGAAATTGCACTCAGTGGAGGACAATTCAACACAGTAGTGGATGAGAATATTCCAGAGCCACCCCATGTGGGTGGGAATTCTGCAATCCTTATTGAGGATTTGAGCCAGTAACCTGTCTCTCTGTGCCTCAGTTCCCTCACCTATTAATGATGACAGTTTAGCTCCTGCTTCAGAATTCTTTTCAGCAGAGAGAGTTAGTTCCTGTGGAAGGCCCCCCTTTCATGTGCACTATTTGAGGGAGACTGCCATTACGGGGACCATCTTGTATTGGCAGGGCCATGCACTTGAGTATTCCCATACAGAGGTGTCTGTTCCTTTGAAGTACTCCCCACTCTAGAGCATTCTGTATGTGCCCACATAGCACGAGAGCCCCCTAACCCGGGCAGATCCAACCAGGCAGGAGGAAGACCACGTTGAGTAACCTGATGCTATGTTTTGCTTTCAGACTCTTTCCCAGCTTCCCTATGGGAAAGCGCTCTACAGTTATGAGGGGAAAGAACCCGGCGACCTCAAGTTCAGCAAAGGCGACATCATCATCCTGCGGCGCAGGGTGGATGAGCACTGGTACCACGGGGAGCTGCATGGAGCTCATGGCTTCCTGCCCGCCAGCTACATCCAGTGCATCCGGCCCTTGCCGCAGACCCCGCCCCAGGGCAAAGCACTTTATGATTTCGAGATGAAGGACAGAGACCAGGACAAGGACTGTCTGACCTTCACCAAGGTAAGGGAGGTCTCTGTGAACACTGCCAGTCACCCTCCTCAATTCCAGCCTTCCTGCCAATTTCAATTCTGGCTCCTTCTTGAGATCCACTCATCCTATTGTGCCTCTGTAAGTGGGGAGAGCAGTTGTTCCTATTTCCTGAGTTTTTGTTCAGTGGAAGATGAAGGTACGCAGCCTCACAAGTAGCCCCACCTGAGAACTGACAGGGCACTTTCTGGGTAACAGACACAGGACCCTCTGTCATCTGAGTCATAGTGTCTCAGTGATGACTCAGGTGTGAAGGCATGAAGTCTCTCCAGGACATGTAGGTCCTGGGAGAGGAGGCTTATCAAGGAAGGCTGCTGCAGAGACCCCCTTTTGTCTCACAGGGAAGTGGCGGTAGGGCCCGGCAACCAGCATGCCACAGCCCCGTCCTCTGAAGTACCAGAGGGCGTGTGGACACGTGTGCTTAGGGCCAGGATGGTATTGCAGAGAGGAACTCTGGTTGGTGACAAACTAGATAGCATTTACCAGCAGCATTGTCCTGGCAGAGCCCAGTGAGATGCAGAGGGACCTGGCTGGTAGCCATCCCGGGCCTCTGAGGTTGGAAGGCATGGAGCAGCCTGAGGTGGTGGCCCTATTCACCTCGATGTTCCATTCCCAACCATAACTGACAAGCTCCATTCTCATCTGTGGACATGCCTCCTCCCTTGTTTTCACACTTACACATAATCCTCTTTGTGTTGGGCAAGGTCGGGGCCCCTAAAGCACTTATTTCTACCCAGTGGCAGTAAGAGCAGTTGCCCAACTTTACCAGCGTGCTCACGCTATATCTCAACCCCCAGGTAGTTGGAGCCCATCTTGCTGATGTTGAAACCAAAGCTCCATGAGACTGAGTCACTCACCTGAGGCTGGTGGCCTGGCCTCTCCTTCTGCCTTTCATGTTGTTTCCCCTCTGTCCTGCTTCCCTCCCTCCACCCCAACCCTGTGTGTGCGTACACGGTTGTAAATAACAGCTAGAACTCTCAATCTCTGACTTTAAAGCCCAGTTCTCTCTCACTTCTGAGAGGCCATTGTTATTCTCTCTCTCCCCATCTGCTCAGTACAGAACTTGGCTGTGGTCCTGAGCTCTCTGGAGGGCTGCTGGAGTGCCATGCACACCATTTTTGAGCAAAATTGGCATGTCCTGTGCATGGCTGCTATTTATGTCTTGTTCCATTGTTCAGACTGACAGTGAATAATCTATTTTTCATTCACGGATTCAACTCTTTCTTCCTTTCTTTCATCAAGGTGTTCTAATGCTAATTCTGATTGTCATCTGGCTAATGCAGCTTCCCGGGAAGCTGCATCCAGACTTGTCTCCCCTTCTCCCTCCTCCTCTCCCTCTCCATTTCTCTCAGTCTGAGAACCAGAGTGGCAGCCTGCCTGGAGTGCAATGTCAGACAGAGGCCCCACTTTGCTCCTTTCTCTGCTCAGTGGACTCTGGAGAACCTGCCCTGAGAGGAGAATGCCCTGGAGGCCTGTGATGTTTTGTACTCACACTAGTGACCGTGAGTAGGGACATCTCTCAACCTCTTGTGTTCTGGTTGGGCTCTTACTAAGGAGACAGACTCTGTTACAGCTCCGGCTTCTCTGAGCTCAGCTGGCTCAAGGGACAGACACAGCCATCCTCACAGACTCATATTAGAGGAGGCTATTTGAGCTAGGAGAGGTCAATTTGCATTGACCTCTGCAGAGCCGTAAAGCCCCCAGCCTCCCTTGACATGAGCAAAGGCCTACTTCCACACCACCAACATAACCTGCTGTGTCCTGTGAGCCTCTGCCTGGGACACTCGACTCCAGGGTGAAGACCAGAGCCCACTGCACAAGAGGACAGAGAGGCATTTGCCCACCTATTAACAAGATGTGTCAGCCTCCAACTCTGCAGGGCACTGTGCTACACCCAGGGAACACAGACAGACCCACTGCCTTCTAGAGCCTCAAGTGTAATAGGAGAGGGGGGCAGTAGCAAGTCAAGAAATAAGTGTTCAAAAGTCAGCCTCAGAGAACAATGCTGGTTACCCAGGAGCCAGACTAGGCATTTAGTGACATCTCCAAAATATTCAGTGATAGAGCTTAATGTTTGGTATTTCAAAAGAAATAGTAAAATGTAGTCCTCATGGGGAAAATTAGAACTCAGGCCTTCTTAGATTCATTCTGTGGTTGGCATTGTTCTTAGTCTGAATCACATTGGGGGTTACGATGACTGTGTCTGGGGTTGAGTAGGCATCACAGTTGAGGTAGCTGTGGTTGTGAGGGCTTCTGGGGAGATGACATTTGAGTGGAGTTTGAGGAGCAAAGGTGTCAGTCACAAGAGGGTCTGGGGGTCTCTGGGTACATAATGTGATGATGTTCCCACAGGAAGCCAGGTAGGAAGTGCTCAGGGTGTTTTTCACAGGCTTTTATCCTTTGAATCCTGTGGATTAATGTGGAGAGTTAAAGACACCTGGGCTTTGTGTCTGTTCTGTGATATTCACCCCCTACTATGTTCACATAACCTTTTAAGGAACACCCACTTTTACCCTCCTACTTGGATTAGGGCACAACCACGCCTACCATGTACCTGTTCTGTCTGCAGCTCTCACCTCTAAATATCTTCAGACAAAGCCTCCAAAGGACATGGGTGATGAATCATGACTCTCTTCTGCTCTGTTCATATTTCCTCTTGCCCACACTGGCTTGCCTGACATTTCCATTCCATGTGCATCTGACCAGCTCACTGTTTCCCATGCCCAGGTTGCTGGTTCCATTTATGACAACCTCCATTCATATCAAACCTCAAGTAACTCTGGGCTTGGCGTCCTTTGGGCTTGGCGTCACTGCTTCAGACCAGTTTGGTTTTGCCTGCGTGGAGTGCTTTGTTGTTTGCATGTGTTCCAGTCTGCAGTCATCAAGGAAAGAGGGATCTCTAAAATCCACGGATGGTGCTAACTCACCTTTCAAAAGCATCATTGTGATGGGATTGATTGGGTTTTAAAAGGCAGGAAGCAGCTGGATCAAAGCAAGATTTTTACCCTCGGCATTGGCTTTTGAACAGTCCTGTTAAAATTGCATTAATTAAAGTCATTCTAAAACCAAAGTCCTTGCTTCATTTAAGAAGAGAATGAATAATTACTTTTCGTAAAGCAGCTATAAAAAGCATATTTGATAACTTCTTCATAGTACCACTCCAAAAACCTGGGCATGTGCAAATGCAAAGAGTAAAGGAAAGAAGTGCACCGTGCCCAACTGAGCTCTGCCAGATGCTCCCTTCTAAGCTCACTTGAGACTTTGCTGTGTGCTGCCCTCCACATGCACAGGGAGGGAATGGGTTTGCTGGGGAGGCATCCTTGGAGCAGGGATTTTGCACTTAGGGATCCCACATGTGATCTTAGGAAAACACTTAACCTTGCTGGGCCACTTCATCTTCAAGGTCAGGACACAGATACCTACCTACAGGGGGCTGCCAAGGGCTAAATGATCCAAGTAAAGAGCTAAGCTTAGGGCTTGGCAGACAAGAGGGGACCTTGAATTCCTTTCTTTTTATAGAAGCTTATTCCATGTTACCTTATTTTCATTCAACTACAAAATTCAGCAAATATGTGTGGAGCCCTGACTATGTAAATTCCAGTTTATATGAGAACATTTTCCTCACCCTGCCAGGGAGCTGTGCTGGATATTAAGGGCCTGGGGCTGCCATGTGGTGAATTTACTCTGCAATGCTCAGGAATCCTGAGAGGCCATGAGATTTTCTCAGGCAGTGCCTGGCTGACCCCAGAGTCACTTTTGCACCTGGCTTACAGTAGGAACTTGAGGCTCACTGTGTTGGACCAAACCCCATAGTGGTTGCCACGTGACGCCACAGGACAGTGGGCACAGGGACAGCTCCCTTCCAACCCTCACCTCACACCCTCCCCTCAAGTCCCCAGGAATGTTGTGTGTTGGCAAAGACTCACAGCCACACTGTTGGGGTCACCACAACACACTTCTTATGATCTTCTTATGCTGCTGAATGTTTAATCATCACCTCCATAAAGTGTAGGACTTCTCTTCTATAAGAATGAACCCAGCATTAATCCTAAACTATGTTCTTCTGATGAGGTAGGCTTAGATACAAATCAGGTGTAGACAGTTTGGGCTCTAGAGTCAGGTAAGCAAGGGTACAATTCATGACACTTTTTTATTATTGCATGGTAACTTTGAGACATTTACTTAGTCTGTGAGTCTCCTTTTTTAACTGTACAGTGGAGTTAATAGGATTCAATGAGCAAAGGCATTTAGAGATCTGAGCTCAAAATAGACATTCAATAAATATTTGCTTTCTGTGCTCTGCTTATTCCTGTTTCAAGAAAAGGTGAAGTTCAGTCAGATACTTGTCACTTTCTATGTTAGCCCAGAATGTGCACAGGAAAACCAACACCTTCCTAAGACTCTTGCTACTTGGAGAGCTGAGAATTTGGCTCGGGGTTTCATGGCTAAATCTCAAGGGGGTGTGAAATCTTAGCCCCTGAGTCAACTGCTGTCCCCTTGCTGGTCACCTGGGCCTGCTCTGTGGTCTCTGCTTCTTCCTGAGGGGCAATCTGGAATGCTTTTGGGGCTGGAAAGACTCAGGAAGCTAAGTGGGCTGAGCCTCTGTGCAGTCTTCCATTGGGGGCTACACTCAGAAGTTACCAAACAACCTCAGTCACCTTCATGGCTCCTGACTTCCTCCTTCCAGTTGGGCAGCAGCCCTGCAGCCACTTCACTTTTACTAAAGGGACCAAGCCTGCACACAGTGGAGGTGGCTGGGAGGGCAGTGGCAGCCTGTGGGCTGCTGAGGGATGTCCTTGCACAAGCCCTCATTTGGACATCCATGCGGGGTTCAGAGAAACTGACGGGGAATCTTTTAGATTTTCAGGTGGAGCTTGGGGTATGTGTGAAGCTTTGTCAGGAACTATCTTCAGACCTGTGCAGAATGTGAGCTCTTCCCTCAGGACGAGTCTCCCAGCTGGTGTGCCCCCCGTCTCCCTGGCCCACTATGGGCACTGCCAGCTTGTCCCCTCAGTGGCAGGAGTGTGCCCCACCTCTGCTCAGAAACCTCCTGGCTTCCAGGCTCCTCAGAGCCAACGTCAGAGTGTGTACTGCCTGCAAGACCCTGCCTGACCCAGTGCCCACCTCCCTCCCAGGCTCAGTCCTGGTCTGCCCCTGACTTACTCCACTCCTGGCCACGCTGGCCTCCCAGCCCCTGTCCCTCCATCTGACCCTGCTGACTCCCCTAGGGCCTCTGCACCTCCTCTCTCAGCCCCAACACCCTCTTGACCTATCTTCACATCCCTCAGGGTGGCCCCTGAGTGATGAGCATCCTCAGTCAGCACTCCCCACCCAGTTTGTCCTCCTCCTGACAAGGTAGTATGTATATTTATGTGACAGTTGTCTGTCTTATGGTCTCATGACAGGAGTGCAGGCTCCCCGGAGGTAGCCATCCTGCATTTACTAACTGCCTATCCCCATCTTGGGACAGCAAAGGGCACACAGGACTTTGAATACATATTTGACAGAGAGGCTGAGTGCAGGCACTCTGCCATGGCCTGGGCAAGAGGTCAGCTGGACTTGCTATGGATGGTATAAGTTTAGTTTTGTCCAGCCTCCTTGGTCCATTCATTCATTCATCAGATGTTTATCAGTGCTAGATTGTGTTTGGGGTGGGCCAGTGTGTGGGGACAGAGTCCCACCTTGAAGTGCTCACAGCCCACAATGGGCAGACCAGGAGAGGGATCATCATAGCACCTGAGCCTCTACCCTGCTGGAGAGTATGTATGTGTGCATATGGTGTGTGTGCCCCTGATGTATGTGGGTCTGGTGTGCATGTGTGTTCATGGAGGGTCTGTGCCTGTGGTGTATGTGCAAGTATGTGGAGTGTGTATGAATTGGGGAGAGCTGCAAGCACTGAGGAAAGTGTGGCATCTGGCCTCTGGTGTCTCCACTTCCGCCTGGACCCATCCTATGGCTGCAGGCCAGACCCCCTCAAGGTGTGCCTCTCTCTCCTGGAGCTTTCTCTTTCTGTGAGCAGTTCCAGGCCTCTGGCAGCCTCTGGAATTGAGATGGGGTGAGCAAGACAGGACAATGGGAGAAAGCCCCCTGGGTCCTGGAACATCATGGCTCCCTGATCCTCAGCACGACATCAGGGGGTTAATGGCAGCAATGATTCGTTAAGAGCCTCGCCTAGAATTGTCCAGATACATTTTGTGTTATTTCTGCAACAAAAGGCTGAGGGAGTTTTTGAACTTTTCCTTTTTAATTTCTATTCGCTCTGAGAAGCAGTGATTTGGGCACTCTGTCTATGGCTGGCTTTAGGGAAGGGCTCAGTGACAGGGTCCCCAGTCACACTGCAGTGAGAGGTGGTTATGGCCATGGCCAGTCGAGCAGACAGCCAGCACTGAAAGGATGAAAGGAAGGGCTCTGGTCTGCTTCTCAGAAACCACTTTGAGTGTGAGTGAAACGGGAGTGCACATGCTCAAGTGGCCCTCCAGGAGTATGAGCTTGCTATGCATGGCCCTTCAGGATGTTTCTAGATGCTTTATATGTATTGTTGCCACCCCACTCATTTAGGAGAATAAAATATCAGATCTTTGGAGGCTGGTTTGTCCAGACCTGCTGAAGGAACTCTCAAAGGTTTTCAGTGGACATGGTGTTTCAGGTGAGCCTCTGATGTGTGAGCTGTAATATTTACAGCATTGTATTTCTGAAATGGTATCAAAGGACAGTGTGCTCGGCCAGTCACCTTCACTGGCATCCAGAAGGCTTCTGTGTGGACACAGACATACCACTCTCCCTGCTCTGCTCCACAGCTTACGTTCTTAACAGAGCCCATCTGCTTGTAGATCTCAGACTTTGGACAAGTTAGGTAAATGAAGTAGAAATACAGTTTGAAGGCCGCTTTTAGATGGCATGACTACCATGGTACCAGAATCCTTTGCAAATGTATTACCCACTAAGCCTTGGGAAGAAAAGCAATATACTTTTTTAATAATCATGTTATGTTCATAGCCCAGACTTACCATCATTTAGGACCACCCTGAGACTGCCTGAATGCAAAGGAGAGCCACTATCGTATGGAAATTGTATTTAGTATGTTTTTAAACAGCATATAAAAGTAAAATGCCCCATAGCAAGTAATGAGTGCCTTACACAAAACATGCAAATGAAATTGAGTCATGCATCTGAAAGTGAAATTATGTGGTGGGAACAACTTTTTCTCCATAAAATCCTCAGATGCTGCCATATTGGCCAAAATATATATGGCCAAAACATATATGGCCCAAAACTTGTCTGCCTCTCCTGACTATCAGTGGTGTCTAGTTAGATTTCTTTTACTCATCTACATCAAGCAAGGGTTGATAAACCAGTGCTTGCAGGTCATATCCTACCTACCTGCTGCCATTTGTGTAAATAAAGTTTTTTTGGCACACAACCAGATTTCTTCATTTACATGTTGTCTCTGGCTGCTTTCATACAGAAACAGGAGAGTTGAATATGTGGCAGAGAAAGATAGTCTCAAAATCATGAAATATTGGCTATCTGACCCTTTTTAGAAAGGTTTTCTGACCTGTGACATAGAGCAACATCACTACAGAGGCCAAGCACACAGTGGTTCCTTGTGTATTCCACTCAGCATGGCTTTGTTCTGAGGCCACCAGCACTACCACATTGAGTGTGACATGCAGGAGGTGCCATTCTCTACAAAACAGCAACTGAAAACTCAGGACTGATCCATGTAGATCAGTCTTGCCATTGTCCTATGGAAAGCCCATGCAATGTTTGAGGAGGGAGTAATTCTTTATATTCCAAAGAGACCGCAGAGCAGGGACATCCCCCTTCTGAAAGCACTGGCTCCAGCTTTTTGAAATATGACTGTAAATCAGAGACCTGATATGATACAGCCACAAAAAAGGGTCATTGTTTCCCCTGTCCTGCATTGGTGGCAGGAGAAGTTATTTCTGTTTCCAGAATACACCTGATCTTGTGCTGGTAGCTCTGACATGGTAGAGTGAATTTTCTCATTGCCCAGCACTCAGATGTTTCTTTTTGAAGGTTGTCTTCATCGTGAGACTTTGGTTTAGAGGCAGAGCTATAGGAAACCTTTCTCAGCACTACTAGACAAAGCTTTTTTGTGTGTATGTAGAATGACTGGCTCCCTGAACCCTCTAATCTCCCAGCCCAACCTCCCCAACAAGATTCATGCCAGCTAAATAGGAATGTTCTGGATCCTGCCACTTCCATGAAATCCTAGCCAGCGGTGGGACCAAGAATTGTACCTCCCCCCACTTCAGCCACATCTATATTGGAGCCATCAGAGACCTGCCACAAGGTACAAGCAAACTACAGCTAGGACTACATTGAATTGGCATCTGTTGGGCAGATGCGGCTATGCAGGTTCCACTAACCTCACAGCAGCATACTGACAGAGTTGGATTTTGGACCCCACGTACTGCATTATGCTGGGATTTCTCTGTACGTACATTGTATTGGATGATGTCATCTCTTTATGAGGAGACTTCCTCCACCAAGTGCAAAACTTTTCTTGAGAAGGGATAGTTTCTTACTCACTCCTGGCTCTCAAGGGATATTTGCATATTGGTAGGCACATGAGGAACAGGTTGGCACTGCATAAAACTTGGAGTGATGACAAAGCCCCTGGCCTAAGAGATGACACTCGTTTTTGGATAGCTCTCCCTCATGTGGAGCTGTCTTGGTTTCTCAGTAACTTGGGGCTCTTGGTGTGTATCCTGCCCTCCCAGGTGACTGAGAATAAGCCCAGTTTTTCAGTGTGGTAATGATGCCAAAGCTGGAAGACAGTAAACATGCACCCCGCCCAACTTTCTCTTGTCTCAGGCTCAGTGATCCCACTTTCTTCTCTGGCTTTCTGTGACTTGATTTCAGACTGTTCACATAATGGTTGGCTTCCTCAGTATGTGAAGTCCCTTTAGAGATGTGTTTAGACCAAATGCAGTACTCAAGGTGTGCTGTGACTTGTGTATATTTAAAAAAACAAAAAACCAAAAAACCTTTTAACCTAAATGAAGCATATTGTACCTTTAAGTCCACTAATCAAAATTGTACAGCTTGATAATTGGAAAGAACATCCTTTTACTCACTACCCAGTGGAGAGATGGTGGAATACTAGTATCTCAGTCCTTTTACCCTTCCCTCTTCCCTTGGCCCTAACACCGTAGATGAGTTGTGTCCGTTTTCGAACTTCAAATAAATGGACCATGAAGAGTATATTTTTGGGTCCAGTTTTGTTTTCTCTCAACATTACATTTGTGAGCTCCATGTTGTAGGGTGCTATAGTTTGTTCATGTTCATCGCTTTTAAGAAAAATAGACTTAATTTGTAGAGCAATTTTAGTTTCACTCCTGAATTGAGCAGAAGATACAGAAATTTCCCATAAAACCCTAGCCCCACACATGCACTGCCTCCTCCACTGTCTGCATCCCTCAGAGGTACGTGTGTTCTCATTAGTGAACCTACACTGAGACATCATAATCACCCAGGGTCCATAGTTTATTTTAGGGTTCACTCTTGGGGTTGTACGTTCTGTGGGTTTGGACAAATTTATAATGACATGTATCTACCATTATGTATCGTACAGCATATTTTCACTACCCTAAAAGTCTATGTTCTACCTATTCACTCCTCCCCTCCCTACTCCCCAGTCGTTGGCAGCCATTGATCTTTTTACTGTCTCCACAGTTTTGCCTTTTCCACAATGTCACATAGTTGTAATCACTTAATATGTAACCTTTTTAGTTCAGCTTCTTTCATTTAGTAATATGCATTTACATTTCCTCCATGTCCTTCCATTGCCTGGTAACTCACTTCCTTCTAGCACTGGATAATACTCTGTTGTCTTTATGTACCCAGTTTATGTATCCATTCACCTATTGAAGGACATCACTTGACTATTTCCAACCTTTAGCAATTATGAATGTTTCTATAAATATCCTATGCAAGGATATTATGTCCAAACTTTGTATGGACATAAGTTTTCAACTCCTTTGGGTAAAGATTGCTGGAATTTAAGGTAAGAGTATGTTTAGTTTTGTAAGAAATTACCAAACTGTCTTCTGAAGTGGCTGCAATTTTGTTCCCCCGCCAGACATGAATGAGTATTCCTGTTACTCCACATCCTTGCCAGCATTTGGTGTTACCAGTGTTCTGGATTTTGGCCATTCTAATAGGTGTATAGTGATGTCTCCTTGTTTTCATCTGCATTGCCATAGTGACATTTGACATGGAGCATTTTTTCATATTTGTATTTGCCATCTGTGTATGGTGTCTGTTAGGTCTTTGGTCCATTTTTAAGTTGGATTGTTTTTCTTATTTTTTTGAGTAGGCTCCACACCCAGTGTGGGGCTTGAACTCACAACCCTGAGATCAAAGGTCACATGCCCTACCAACTGAGCCAGACAGGTGCCCTTGTTTCCTTATCGCTGAGTTTTAAGAGTTCTTTGTAATAGTCCTTTATCAGATATGTATTTTGCAAATATTTTCATGAGTCCATGTCTTATTGTTTATTCTGTTGACAGTGTGTTTTGCAGAGCAAAAATTTTTAATTTTAATGATGCCCAGCTTATCATTTTTTCCACAGACCGGTCTTTGATGTTGTATCCAAAACTCATCACCAAACCCAAAGTCATTTTGTTATACTCCTATGTTATTTTCTAAGAGTTTTATATTTTTGTGTTTTACATTTATTCTGTGATTCATTTTGAGTTAATTTTTGTGGAGGGTGTAAGGTCTGTATCTAGATTCATTTTTCACATGTGGCTGTCCAATTGTTCCAGCATCATTTGTTGAAAAGACTATCTTTTCTCCATTATATTGCCCATGCTCCTTTGTCAAAGATAAATTGACTATATTTATAGGAGTCTAATTCTGTATGTTCTATTATGTTCCACTAATCTGTTTTTATATTCTGTCACCAATACCACATTGTTTTCAGTACTGTGTCAATCTGTGTTCCTTTCTTTCAAATTGTGTTGGCTATTTTGAGTCTTTTGCTTTTTCATATAAATTTTAGAATCAACTTGTCAATATCCACAAAATAACGTGCTGAGATTTTGAATTTAATTGCATTAAATCTAGAAGTTGAGAAAAACCAACATCTTGACAGTGTTTAGTCTTCCTATCCATGAACATGGAACATCTCTCTATTTTGTTATTTAATTTTTCAATAGAGCTTTGCAGTTTTCTTTATATAGCTCTTGTATGTATTTTGTTAGATTTATACCTAAGCATTTCATTTTTTCCCTAAGCATTCTATTTTTTAGGGGCTAATTTTTATTGCATTTTTAATGTCAAATTCCACTTATTGCTGGTATATAGATAGAAAAGTGTTTAACTTTTGTATATTAATCTTATATCCTGCAACCTTGCAGTAATTGCTTATTAGTTCCAGGAGGGTTTTTTGGTTGATTCTTTCAAATTTTCTACTTAGACAATTAGATCATCTGTGAACGAAGACAGCTTTATTTCTTCCTTCCTAATTTGTATGCCCTTCATTTCCTTTTCTTGTCTTATTATAGGATTTCTGCTATGATTTTGAAAGGATTTCTTATAGGATTTCTAGTATGATATTGAAAGGCTGTGGTGAGGGGAAAATATTTGCCTTATTCCTGAGCTTTGTGGGAAAGTTTCTTGTTTCTCACTATTATGATATTAGCTATACATTTTTGTAAATGTTTTTCAGAAGTTGAGGAAAATTTCACTCCATTCCTAACTTGCTGAGAGCTATTTATTTCTAATCATGAATCATTGTTTGATTTTGTCAAATGCTTTTTCTGTATCTGTTGTTGTGAGGATGTGATTTTTCTTCTTTAGCTTGTTGATGTGATGAATTACATTAATTGATTTTTGAAAGTTGAACCAGCCTTTCATATCTAGAATCCAGTTGGTCATGTTGCATAATTCTTTTTATACTTTCTTGGATTCAGGTTGCTAATACTTTATTGAGGATTTTTGCATCTATGCTTATGAGAAATATTGATCTGTGGTTTACTTTGCCTGCTGTGTCTTTGTCTGGTTTCAGTATTAGTGTAATGGTAGCTTCATAAAATGGGTTAGGAAGTAGCCTCTATGCTTCTACCTTCTGGAAGAGATTATTAGATAATTTGATATGATTTCTTCTTTAAATGGAAGAATTCACTAGTGACTTCCTCTGCGCCCGTACTTTCTGTTTTGGAAATTTATTAATTATTGATCAATTTCTTCAAAAGATATAGGCCTATTCAGATTGTCTGTTTCTTGTATAAATTTTGGTACATTATGTCATTAAAGGAATTGGTCCATTTCATTTAGGTTACCAAATTTGTGGCATTGTTTGTAATATTATTTTATTATCCTTTTAATGTCTAAGATCTCTAGAAATGTCCTTTCTTTCATTATTGATATTAATAGTTTGTGTCTCCTCTCTTTTTCTCTTAGCCTGGTTAGAGGCTTATGAATTTTATTGATCTTTTCAAATAACCAGCTCTTTTGTTATTTGTTTTGTCAATTTTCATTATTGAGTTCCTGTTTTTAATTTAATTGATTTCTGTTCTAATTTCTGTAATTTCTTTTCTTTTGCTTACTTTGGATTTAATTTGCTCTTCCTTGTTCTAGTTTTCTAAGGTGGAAGTTTAGATTATTGATTTTAGATCTTTCTTCTTTTCTGATATATGCATTCAATGTTATAAATTTCCCCCAGCCAACAAATTTTGACGAGTTGTGTTTTTACTTTCATTTATTAAAAAATTTTTTAAATTTCCCCTGATATTTTTTCTTTGAACCAAGTGTTATTTAGTATTGTATTTTTTAATTCCCAAGTGTTTTCTAATTTTCCAGTTACCTTTCTGTTATTGATTCTAGTTTAATTCCACTGTGGTCTGAGAACGAACATTGTATGGTTTCTATTCTTTTAACTTTGTTAAGGTATATTTTATGGCTCCAAGTGTGATCTGTCTTGGTGAATGCTCCATGTGAGCTTAAGAAGAATGTATATTTTACTGTTCTTAGATGAAGTAGTTTACAGATGTCTGTTATATTCAGCTGATTGATAGATGTTGTTGCCTTCAACTATGTCTTTAGTGACTTTTCTGCCTGCTGGATCTGTCCATTTCTGATAGAGAGATATTGAAGTCTCCAACTATAATAGTGGATTTATCTATTTATCCTTGCAGTTAAGTAAGTCTGCCTGTTATATTTTGACTTTCTGTTGTTAAATGTATATACATTAAAGATTGTTATGTCTTCTTGGAGAATCGCCTCCTTTCTCATTAGATAATCCCCTTCTTTATCCCAAATAACAGTACTTGTTCTGAATTATGCTTTGTTCAAAATTAATGTAGCTATTCCCACTTTCTTTTGATTAGTATTATCATGGCATACCTTTCTCCATACATTTACCTTTAGTTCACATGTATCTTTATATTTATACTGGGCTTATTGTAGACAACATATAGTTGGGTCTTGTTTTTTGGTGCCCTGTGACATTCTTTGTCTTCCAGTTTGTGAATTTAGACCATTGACTTTCAGAGTGATTATTTGATATTTTTCAGTTAATATTTACCATATTCATTTCTGTTTTCTATTTGTGGTGTTTGATTTTTGTTCCTATATTTTTAATGTTTATTTTTATTTTTGAGAGAGAGAGACAGAGAGACACAGAGCATGAGTGGGGGAGAGGCAGAGAGAGGAGACATAGAATCCTAAGTAGGCTCCAGGCTCTGTCAGCACAGAGCCCGATGCGGGGCTCAAACCCACAAACCATGAGATCGTGACCTGAGCTGAAGTCAGATGCTTAACTAACTGAGCAACCCTGGTGCCCACCCCCTCCCCCTCCCCATTTTTTAAATGTGATTTTTGTTCCTATTTCTGTTTTCTCTTTTTTTTCCTTTCTGTGGTTTTAATTGAGAAATTTATGTGATTCTATTTTCTCTCCTTTTTTAGCATGTCAATTGTACCTTTAAAAAACTGTTAGTAGTTGCCCTAGAGTTTGCAATATACATTTGCAATTAATCAGATTCACTTTCAGGGGCACCTGGGTGGCTCAATTGGTCCAACTTCAGTTCAGGTCATAATCTCATGATTCATGAGTTAAGCCCTGCTGACAGCTCAGAGCCTGGAGTCTGTTTTGGATTCCCTCTGTCTCTTTGCCCCTTCCCCATGTGCTCATTCTCTCTCTCTCTCTCTCTCTTTCTCAAATAAATAAAAATTAAAAATATTTTAAGAATATAAAAAAACTTTAAAAAATACCATACTATTTCACAGGTAGTATGGATACTCTGTAATAAAATAATCCTCTTCTCTCATGTCCCTTATATCATTCTGTCATTCATTTCATTTATACATAAGTATATACATGATATATATATATGTATATATATATATGTATGTATATAAGCATATGTAATCAAATACAATGTTGCTATTTTGATTTTGAACAAACTATTCAGCTAGATCAATTAGGGATAAGAAAAATAAAAGTTTTATTTTACCTTCAGTTATTTCTTCTCCAATGTTCTTGAAATAGATTCGAGTTTTTGACCTACGTACTTTTCTCTAAAGAACTTCTCACAAGGCAAGGTCTACTGGCAATAAATTTCCTCAGTTTTTGTTTCTCTGAGAAAGTATTTCTCCCTCACTATTGGAGGATAATTTTTCAGTATACATAGTTCTACGCTGGTGGGTTTTGTTTTCTCAATACTTTGTATATTTCATTCCACTCTCTTCTTGCTTGGCGTGGTTTTTGAGAAGTTGAGTATGATTCTTTTGTTTGCTCCTCTGTAAGTATGATATTTTCTCCCTCTGGTTTCTTTCACTGTTTTCTCTTTTCTTTGATTTTCAGTAGTTTGGTATGAGGAGGTAGGGGTTTTATTGTTTGTTTTGTTTTTTGGGTTTTTTGGTTTTTGGTTTTTGGTTTTTTATGGCATTTATCTTAGTGTCCTCTGAACTTTCTGTATCCCGCATCCCTGCTATGCCTGAGTCTGGTTCTGATGCTTACTCTCTCTCTTTGAACTGTATTTTTGGGTTTTTGGCATTTTTGTAATTTTTTTTTGATAGCCAGACGTGATGTGCCAGATAAAAGGAATTGCTATAAATTGGCCTCTAGTTATGTGGTAGTGTGATTTGGGGAGAGAGGAAGCAGTGTATAGTCCTATGATCCTATTATTGGGTTTTACTCTTTTAAGGAGTCTGTACTTTAAGATTGTGAACTCCGTATGTGTGTCTCCCTTTTTCTCTTTCCTCTTTAGGTAGGACAGGATGGCTAGAGAGTGCTGGAGTTGGGAATAGTATTGGAGCACAATACCATAATTTATTTAATCAAATCTCTTTTACTGTACATTTATCTTTAGTTTCTATCTAATTGAACAAGCACTGTAATGAACATTCTCAGAGCTAAATCTTTTTGCACATCTTTGATTTTCCTAGGGTAGAGTTAGATCAGTGGGTACGCAGGCTTTGATCTTTGATAGAAATTGCCACACTGCCTGCCATAAATTTATATCTCCACCCAAAATGATTATGAGCCTATTCCCTGCATGCTGACCAGCACTGAGTTGGCTTTATATTCTTCGTTTGCTAATTTGATAGGCAAAATAGAACAAAGAAGAAAGAGAGAGCTCTTGTTGTTTACAGTTGTATTTTTTTATTTGTGAGGTATAACTTTTTAAAATATATTTAATGGCAATTTGCTTTTCTTCTTTTTTTGTGAGATGTATTGCCCTCAGCCTATTTTTCTTTTAAGTTATTTGTCTTTCTGTTCTATTATGTCTTTAAGTCTTTATATAATATGAACATTAAGTCTTTGTTATATATCCTTCAAGTATTTTTCTAGCTTATTTTCCTTTTTGTTTTTACTGTTTTTATTGTAGAGGATTTCATTTTTGTGTAGCCAAATTTTTATCATACTTTAAAAGAATTTCCCCAGCTCAAGATGAAACATCTATTCATATTTTCCTCTTGGGCATTCAAGATTTTTTTCTAACACCTAAATGTTTAATATTTATGTAATTAATTTTGGCATATGTAGTATATCAGAAAACTTTTTAAAAATAGCCAATTTTAATCATATTTTCTAACTTATTATTGCCAGTAGATGAGTAAACCAATGATTTTTAGGTATTTATTTTAAAATTAGCATTATTTCTGAAATTTACTTATTCTAATTTTTAATTGATATTGTTTTTTTCTAGGAAAAAAATGGCATACCTGCTCTCTAGTATTCATGTTTTCTGTTTTATATTCTTTTATTTCTTTGGCTCTAATTTCTAGACCAGTCCTGAGTAATAGTATGGGTTAAAAAAAAAAAAAAAAAAAAAAAAGCAAAATTAACCTGGTATTGCCTTCTTTTTAATTTTACAAAATGAAATGTCTTTTTTTGTGTGTGTTATTTTGTTGTTGTGAAAGCTCTGACATGTAGGAAGCCTTCAATTACCTTTCCCTTTGCATGATCAGCAAAATCCTAGGATCCCCTTTGGGTGAATCTAAGTTGAGTTCCTCACAGGCCCATGGCTCTCTTAGTTGTGAACTTGTGAGCTGAGTGAGGCATGGGAGTTCAGTACATCTTTCCTCAAGCCAGGTGTCCACTTTGGCCCTAATAGTTACCAGAAAAGCCCATACATACTATCCTTATTAATACCATTCTGTAGCCTGAGAACCAAATACCCTAGAACACGTGCAATGATATAATTCCCTTACTGCATTTTTCTGGCTTGTATCAGTTAGGAGAAGAAATTTGGGGATGAGGACAGAGAAAATGAGAGGTATGATCACTTTTAGACTCTACTCTGTACACCTAGGTGAGGAGAAGTTTGGAATGGACTGTGAGGGAGCATCCCATGACAGAAACTCATCCTTGCTTTTGCCGTATCTGTGTTCCATGAAAGGTGCATTCCATTCACATTAGATCACCCTATCTTGACCTAGATGAATATCCCAAAACCCTGTGGTCCCTTAGCTTAACAGCAAAGCCAACATTTGTGAGAATTCCCTGAAGTGTATTGGCCTAAAATGTCCCTCTGACCTGAGAGAAGCCTACAAGTCTCATATTGTTGCTTTACATTAAAGTATTGAAGACTCACTGGAAAGGCAGATGGTGCCTTCACATCTATTAGGGATTACCCCATTAGGCTGGCTATCAGCTCCTTAGCACAAGTCCCAGATAGGCCAGCTGGTCTCCTAGCAGATTGTTGAGGGACAAATGACTGGGAGGTTTGATATGAAGGGGCAGAGGGAGAGGGTGGTTAGGCCAACGGTGTGTGTGGGGTTCTCTTATACATTCTATGTCCTGAAGGAAGGATGGATATTGGAAAGGGAACAGAGGACAGCCGCAGATCCCTGGTGTAGGTGCTAGTTTTGCCTGTAGCATCCCTTTCCATCCTTATTGTCACTTGCTGCTGCCCATGTTGTATCTCTTTCCCAGTCCTCTTTCCTGATGGCTTCCCCCTTTTGCTCTTCATCACTGCTCTGTGCTTTCTCTTTCTCACCCTCTTCTCTGCACCCCTTGTCATCTGTCCCTGCAGCCTCTGGCACCTGTGAAGGCACCCTGGCCATGTCCTTCTTCACAACGACTGGTCTGCCAGTCTCCCCAGGAAGCTCCTCTTCCTCCGTGCTTCATGCCCCTTCCTTTCTCTTTCCATCTGTTTCCACTTTGTGCATCTATACTTGGCATTGTCTGCATTGCCAAAGAATTTAAGAGGGTTATCCAAAGCTTTTTGTACATGACTCTAAATAAATGGAATTGGATTGGGTCATTTTTTTGTTCATGGATGGAGCCAGAAATTTAAAAAGCTTTATACTTCGCTGAATTTATTTTTATTCAAAATAATTTTATTTCAGTAAATAAATAATAGGAACATGAATTTTAAAATACTAGCTGTATAATGGGGCGCCTGGGTGGCTTAGTCGGTTAAGCGTCCGACTTTCGCTTAGGTCATGATCTCGCGGTTCGTGGGTTCGAGCCCCGCGTCGGGCTCTGTGCTGACTGCCAGCTCAGAGCCTGGAGCCTGTTTCAGTCTGTGACTCCCTCTCTCTCTGACCCTCCCCTGCTCACGCTCTCTCTCTCTCTCCTAGAAATAAATAAAACATTAAAAAATAATAATAAAATAAAATAAAATAAAATACTAGCTGTATTATAAATTTCCATGCTTTTCCATTTGCAGATTTTCGCAACTATAATCAATACATATGAGCGAAAAAGGGAGATCCTGGGTGAAGATGTAAGGGCAGACTATTTTTGTATGTCAGATCCCAGAATGGATAATAAACCATTCTCTGCATCCTTGCTTAGGATCTTTTCTGAGCTTCAGCAGTACTAACTGGTCTCCCGTTTTTGTTGTGTGTGTTTTGTTGCATGTCCACGTGCATGTGTGGCAACCCCAGGACGAGATCCTGACCGTCATCAGAAGAGTGGATGACAACTGGGCGGAAGGCATGCTGGGAGACAAGATTGGAATCTTCCCCCTGCTGTACGTGGAGGTAAGGTCATGCTCTCAGACGCGCTTCCTCTTCCACCCTGCTGTCTGTTTCCCCAGGCCGTGGGGAGTGGGAGTGGAGTCCTGGCCTAGGACCCTTCTCCCAAGAGAGGAAGGTGGAGACTGTGTTGGGTTTTTGTTCAGACTGCTGTGCCATTGCTATGAGAATTGCCTCGGCCTCTCAGGTTGTGTGTCCCGGGCCTGGCTGCAGACTGTCTTACTGTGTGGGCAGGGAAGGAGGACTAGGGTACAGGCTTGCACCATTTCTCATGGAAACCCTGTGCTGGCACCCACTTTCTCCAGACTCTCCTAGTTACTGCTGCTCTGGTCTCCCCAGTCCCAGAGGAGAAGGCAGCAGTCCCCGTGTCCCTGCAAACACAGCTGAAGAATGCTGGCTCTGGCAGGCCCGTTTGCAGTTCTCAAAAGACTCACTTCCCTGGGTGGCTCGTCCAACTGCAAGACCTTAAAGCAGAGATGATTTGGGGCCTATTAATTTCCCGTCTCCTTTTTGTAACTAAGGAGCACTCAGTTTCCAGTGAGTAAGTTATGGGCAGTGGCTGAGTCAGGAGCATCTTAGAATGTTTGCCCTGGAAACCCCTGTTCACTGTGGGCTATTTGTGTGTGTGCAGGAGTATTTGCCCATCATGTGCGAGTGTGCTGTTTGTCAGTACAAGTCATATGTGTACTCCCATGAGCCAACACACCCTTCATCTATTAATCACTGAAGTTATCCATACAGTTGTTTCAGCTAATGCTTACTGCATGCTTGCTGCATGCCAAACACTTCTAAGTACTTTCTCATTTAATTTTCTCAACAACCCAGGCATATGAAAGCCAGGAGTGTCACCACTTTACAGATGAGCCAATAGAGGCACAAAAAGTTCCCCTAGCTTATAAGTGGAACATGAGCACAGGCAGTTTGCTCTAGACTTAGCCCTTCACTGCCCTGTCCCCAAATACCCCCCACTAACAAGCTGTAGTTCACTCAGCCTGGTGTGGGGCTCCACGTGCTGGTAGGTGACACAGCCAGCTTTGTCACACCTACTGAGCAGTGTGTAGGTGCCACTATGTGTTTGTTAAACACATCTGCTGATTCCTTTTACCTACAGGATAAAGTCCAAATGCTATTGTAAGGCATTCACGAGTCTTTGCAGTTTGACCCTCATCAGTTTTTCTAGCCTCATCTCTGGTCATTTCCTCTCCTTTCCCTAAGTCCTCTGGACTAATGGTTCTCTCATGTTAATTTTGAATAAATTGCTCAGAAGATTCTGAGGCCATCTCATATAATAACAGTAGGCCCACACACATACACACACACACACACACGCACACACAGAGTGCCCTACACACTCTGACACACACTCTCACACAGAAAGCTCACACACACATCCACATTCCTCCCTAGTACACTGAAAGACACAAAATTCCCCAAACACCTTGTAAGCTCCCATTTGTGCATTTGCTTCAGTTTCCAGGGGGATGTTCCTCCTTATCCTCCTGCTTAAGATCAAAGAACCCGATGCATGAGTAACACTTACAGTGCAGTCTAGCAGTGAAAAATCTGGCCTCCCGGACATTTGTAGCCAGTGGAACTATGTTTTCCCAGGCAGATTTCTAAGGATGCTCAAATACATATGCATAAATGCTTACAGAAACTTTGTTATGTTGGCCCCAAATTGGAAACAATGCAGGTGTCCCTCAGCAGTGGGATGATAAATGGAGGATGGTATGTCCATATGATAGAATACTATCCAGCAGAGAAAATGAACAAAAGACGACTGCATTTAAAAGCATGGCTGAATCTCACAGACAAATCTTCTGAAAGAAGCCAGACACAAAAGGGTACACATGATTTTCACTTTTAGGAAGTTCAAAAACAGGCAAGACTACTCCAGGGCAACAGAAAGCAGAGCAGCAGGGCCTCTGTGGGGAGATTGATGGGAAGCAGGGACAGGGAGGCCTCTGGGATGTGGAGGTGTTTGAAATCTTCATCTCAGTAGTCATTAACAATTGTGTGCAGCCGTAGAGTGATGCACAGTTAACATATGTGCATTTTTCTTTAAAGCGCAGTTTAAGAAGCTAAGATAAAATCTCAGAGGAGCCCCAAGGCAGGTCACACTGGCACCCCCTGCGGAAGGCCAGGTCAGCTCAGCAGCTGCCTGCCCTCTGGAAGGGCTCAGGCATTGTCAGGGAGGTTGAGAGCTTGGGCTCAGGACTGGCAACCCAATCAGCAGGGCTCTCTGAGGGTTCTCCTCAGTTCCAAAGACATACTCATAGGGCAGACTTCCCGGGGTCCAGCCACTAGAGACATGCCTTCAAACTCTTCTCCCTCGAGGACATAGGCAGGCTCCTGCATCCTTCTGGCCCAGAAGCCCTCCATGCCCCATACCTCCAGTGACAGACCTGCCCTACTCTGAACATGGCTGTCTTACCCTTTTGTGTATTTCCTCAGATAGAACACCCTGAGGGCCCTTGAGGCTCCAGTGCTAGTCTCCTACCTGCAGCAATGGCAGAGCATGCCTGAAGCAGCCATGGACAGGGGCCGTGCTCCTCTAGGTCCTGCCCCTTCCTGGGCAGGGCTGTGGCCTGTGCAGACCCTAGCTCCTCACCATCACCTAAGGAGCCACAGCCACAGCATCCCTGAACTGCTCTGGAGCAGACTCCTTGCTTCTCACTCAACAACCATTGAAGACAAAAAGCCCCAAATGGGTATTTACTGAGACAGTGTTTCACTGTTTCTACACCAATTCCCTTTGAAGTGCTTGAGTGGCTCTGGCCCCATCATAGCCTTGGGAGTAGATTCCAGGGCTTGCAGAGTTCAGGCTGTCTTCCTTCCAGGAGGCTGAGCAGGCCTTTGTGGTCTGAGTGATTGGAGCTCTGGTCTTCTGCAGGGTTTGAACCTGAGCTTCCCGTTGGGGTAGTTCCTGCCCTCGTGCTTGACCAGGTGTATCTGTAAGAAGTGAACAAGCAGTTTTTCTCTGTAGATTATACAGTCCTCTCCTAACCAGGGCGGTTTCTTCACCTTGGGCTTGCCAAACAGGCACAGTGGGACAGATGGTATAAAACCAGGGTGGAACTGGCCTGGCCTTGAGCTACTAGCAGCCTGTTTTCTGAGAAGGTGGTCCTGTCTCTGGAAATATCTGTACTTCTGGTGTGCTGCAGAAATAATCCTGTCATCCACACCACCTGTAATGCCCAGGGGCCTGCCACTGTGTCCCCATTGGCGACCTGGGCCCTCTGGTCTCAGGCACTGACTGCCTGCTCCTGGCTCCTTCTCTATCAACTCTTTACCACTCCTGTGCATCTTCTGCTCCCCACCTTTGACCTCTTTGACATCTTTCCAGCCCCTCTTCCTACTTCCCCCACCTCTGGCCCTGCATCTTGAACCTGCCTCCATGTTCTTTTCTCCCCGTTTGTTTCACGAACAGTCCCCATCCAGCAGCCATCTTCACACTGGGACAATAGCACATGGCAGACATCTGCCTGTTTGTGAGAAAACTGTGGGCCAGGCGCTCTTATTGGAGTCTACCCAGGACAGACAGAGGAGCTGGCATTGCTCTTGCCCATGGGGAATAAACCCAAACACATGACAGTGACATGGCCTTCCTTCTGTGCCTCAAGTCCTTGAGAGGGCAGAATAGTTGTTACCATTTTCATTTCTTAGAGTGATTCAATCTCAGAGAGTTCCTCAGGCCCAGAGGCAAGAAAGCCCTCCTCCTCCGAGTGTGGGGGCTCAGTGCTGCCTGCTGTGGGCTAAATGTGCTGTAGGAACACGTGTGGCACTCTGCCCTTCTCACATCCTGGCATGGCTGGGTCTGGCTTTGCCGTTCCACCCTGCAGTGTGAGTACCCCCACTGGAGATCCTGCATTCTCCTTTTCCACAGGCTCCAAGATGGCATGCTTGGCATCTGCCCTGAGTAAGGACCCCAGGTCATCCCCTGAGAGCAGGGCCTATTTCTCATGGGCCATGGCAACCCCAGTGGCAGGACATGAATGGGCCTTGTGGCAGCTCAGAGCATAATGGGCTTCAGAGGTAGACCCCACTGGGCTCAACACCATGCATTAAACATGTGACTTTTGGCATATTTCTTAACATTTCTGAGCCTGTTTCCTTGCTCATCTGAGAGCAATAACATGGACCTCATGGAGATAGTTGCAAGGCTTCATAAACAGTAACAGAGTGCACAGACCAGACCTGGCATGAGGTTGGCTCACAAGGGCCATTTCTGTTGTTGCTCTGCTATTATCAACGTTTGTTGAATGAATAATTGCTCATTGGTCCATTCATGTGTATCCTGAAGATCTCTGTGTTATTCCTGGGCATTGACCAGCAATTTGTATTTTCTCACAAGTGCTCATTTTCACTTCCCAGCGGGTGTGGGAGCTCTTTGAAGGCAGGCATGCCCCTATTTCTGTGCAAGTGTAATAGTCCCACCATAGTTCCTGAGCTGAGCCAGGTTTGCACTTGGGTAATGTCAACAAGACAAGCAGTGCAGACATTCCCATGCTGCATGACAGGAGCGGTAGCTCACTAGAAAGCTGTTCTTGAAGTGCATTCCTGGGAATCAACCTGTCTGGAGAGACGCAGAGACAGGATGCAGGATGGTGCTCTGCCCGTTCTGCTCTGAGCCTCAGTGGGGGGTTTGCATGGAGACATAGAAGTCATATTAGGAAATCTGCCTGTGATGCTTGTCTGTGAGGAAAGTCTCTCCATGAGGCTGGCACTAAGCCCCAAAGGCCATAATAGGCTGGGAACACAGTTGAAAAGAATGATGACACGCAGTGAGCACAAGTGTCAGGTTCTGACTTCGCGCTCAGAAAATCAGTTGTTCAGGCGGAATGACAAGGAGACCTGGATCACCAGCAGTTAACTAAGAAAGACCTCCAGAATTACCAGATGATGTGGTGGCACTTTACTTCTGCTGAGTACAATGTCTAAACTTATGAGCCACTCTTCATGGTTGGTGAATACCTGGTTGGCTTCCCAGGTGACATGGTCATGGTGGGGGGTCCACCCTCATGCTCCCTCATATGCCCCACCCCACATATGCACACAGAAACAGATGCTTTACCTCCTCTCTGGCAGCAAGTGGGGGAGGGCTCAGGATGGGGGGAATCCCTTCCAGCCTCCCCTAACTGTCCAAGGTGAGGACAGTGAAGGGAGACCATTCTGTGCTGAAGATGGGCTGGAGTCTGTAACGTGAGGACAGGCAGAGAAGGAAGAAGGTGTGGAACACCTGTCCCAACAGCTGGCACACGCTGCTGTTCTGTTCCCCGCAGAGGAGGGAACCTTTCTGCCGCCTTTGGATTTGGCATGGGAGAAGAGGTGAGTAGCGGGTTCCCCAAGGAAGCTCTTGCTTCATGGCACTGACTAATGGGTGATTAGACATGTAACTAATTATTCCCAGGTGTTTTCATCAATTCCATTGACTGCTTATATTTGCATAGCTTTTCAGTGCTGTTACGGCCATCTTCCCTCTTCAGCCAATAAGATATATGAAGCCTGATTGGATGGTACTGTGCACTGGGGCTCAGCCACTCAACTCCTGCCTGGGCTCTTTCCTGGTGTTGGTAGGCATACATTGAAGGGGAAGGGAGTTTTTAGACTCCCAAAGCAAGCATGGCTTGGTGGTGTGCAATGCTCAAGGGCTCGTCTGAAAAAAAAAAAGTTTCAGGAAAACTCTTATGAATGTCAAGTAACCTAAAAGCTCTTGCCTAGCTGAGCATGCATGTGCGTACACCTGCACACAAATAGAATCTGCTTGAGATGGCAGAGTCTGAAGCATGCGGTGAGCTGTGCATCAGGCTGCCTCTGCTGGACTTAGAAATGGGGGTGCACGGGGGTACTTGGATGGCTCAGTTGGTTAAGTGTCCAACTTCAGCTCAGGTCATGATCTCACAGTTTGTGAGTTCGAGTCCCACATCGGGCTCTGTGCTGACAGCTCAGAGCCTGGAGCCTGCTTCGGAATCTGTATCTCCCTCTCTCTGCCCCTCCCCTACTTGCTCTCTCTCTTTCAAAAATAAACATTTAAAAAAAAAAGAAATGGGGAGTGCACATAGGGGCACAGAATAACTGACAGAGCTTCCTGGTCCACAAGCGTCTGCTAATTCAGAGAGAGCAATGCACCAGTAGGTCTGTCCAGTAAGATAAACCCAGGACCCAGAGAGAAAGAGCTGGGTGGTTTTCTCCTACCTTCTGCAACCATGGCTGTGGAAACACAAGGTGTCACAATGTCCTGGCTCGTGCCCCAGGTTTACCATGGACATGAGTCGCTCAGCCCCTCTCCCCTGCCGTTGCTAGGTGTGGAGATCCAAGAGTTTCTGCATTCCATCTCTGGCCTGTCAAGTCCATGCTTTGGGTATAGAAGCAAAATATAATTTCAGTGGCAGTAAAGAATAGTTTCCCCTTAATCTGGCCCATGGGATATGGGCGTGAGATGCCTCTGAGGAGACATGTGGCCTTGGGTGCATGAACAGACATTCTCTGCCTAGTGGTGACCCCAGTTGAAAGGAATAGAGGCCTGGCAGGAATATTCATATGTGTGTACAACAGTCTCTCTTCTGAGTGCCTTTTCCCATGTCTGGCCACCGTGTGCCCTCCATGGGCCGTGGCAGGCATGGCTGTGGGTGAACCGAGCCTGTGGCCCCTTCTTCCCTGGAGACCATATGCGTGGTGTCACCAGGGGAGGCTCCAGGAAGCTCCTTAGGAACAGCCTGAGCCTGCGGCTTCCAGGCAGGCTCTCCAGCCCATCACTGCCCTGACATTTGCCTCAGGTCTGCGACCAGCTAATGGGGTGCTAAGACCTCCAGCCCTTCAGCCCCCACATCCCTCTGGCATCACCTGGTCCCCACTCCTATATCAGCCCCTCTGTTGCCTGCCACAGTGAATGGCACCACTCAGTTTCCCAAACCAAGCCTGGGTTCTCTCTGGTCCCCTTTTCTCCCTCACTTCCACTCCACTCTGCAGTCAATTGTCAGCAGTTCTATCTCTGCAAATCCTTCTCAAATATAACAAATATATAGTATAGTATAATTTAATGTATAACACACCATTACTGCTTGTCAGACAACTGCTCTCACCACTCAGCATATCGGCAAAATATTCCTCTTTATGGAACTCACTTTCTAGTGTGGGGGACAGAGAACAAATACACAAGTCCATTATATAAACACCTTAGAAAGTGATGACTGCAATGGAAAAAAAATAAAACAGAAGGGAGAGAGGAGCACTGGGTGAGCATTCTAGACAGAAGGGACAGCCAGTGCAAAGGTCCTGAGGCAGGAATGTGCCAGGAACATTGAGGAACAGCAGGAAAGGCTGAGTGGCTGGAACCGAGAGGGCAAGGGGGCAAGTAATAGGAGATAAGGTAAGGTGAAGAGGGTCGGATCATGTATGCCCTGGAAGGCCTTTTTAAGAACTTTGACTTTTGTTTTAGGTGAAATAGGAAACCGGTAAAGAACTTTTGAGCTTGATGATCTGACATAAGTTTTATGTGGATCACTTCGGCGCCAGAATTGAGCATAGATTGAGCACAGGGAGGTGGGAATGTGTGTGGCAAGAGTGGAAATAGATCGTGAAGCTATTGCACTGTTCTAGCTGAGATGTGAGGCTGGCACAGGCCACAGTGGTAGCTGCAGAAGTGGCAGAAAGCATCAGCTGCTGTAGCTAGTAGAACCAGCAGGAAATGCTGATGTGAGGCTGTGCAGTGTGAACATCCAGTTTTGGTCTGAGCAACTGGAGGAATTAAATCACCATGGACATGGAGGGTGAAGTGGGCTAGGGCATATGGAGACCAAGAGGCCAGTTCTGAGCAGGCTGGGCCTGGGGTGTCTGTTAAACATCTGAGTGACTTGTCAGATAGGCAACAGGTATGCAGGGGTCAAGTTCAAGACAGAGGTCTGTGTTGGAGACACTAATTTTGGGTGTTTGGCATGTAGAAAGGCCACTGGGGGAATGGGTGCAAGCTGGGAAGGGTCCAAGAGCAGAACCCTCCCCTAGTTCAGGGCACATCTGGTCCTGTGCCTGACACTAGCCTGCCCATCGCTAGTCTGTTCTCCACATCACACCTTAACAACGTTTCTCTCAAATCCACCCTCTCCTGCCACCGCCCCAGTGCCCAGTCTCCTCCTTCCCTCCCAGCCTGAGCTTGGTGGCCTCCAAGGTGGTGATCTCCAAACCCACATTAGATGCCGAGGCAGGGCTTTGAAGCTCCCACCTAGCACGGTGGCAGCAGACTGTCTCTAGCCACCTGAGATTCCAGCCACCCAAACTTTGACAGTGCCTTTCCTAGCTAAGGGCCTCTGTGCAAGGACCCATAGAGCTCCTCTTCATCCTTTGAAACCCAACTCAAATGGTCCTCACTCCATGAAGCCATTCCCTGATCCATAAGACCCTTTTCATGTCAAGGCACGGGGCTCCCAGCATTTCTTAAACTTCTTCACTCCCCTGATTGGACTGGAACCCTTCAAGTCAGGGACTTCTTTTTGTTCCTTTTTAATATCTTTAGCTCTTAGCAAAGTGCACACAGTGGGTGCTTAATAAATGTTTGCTGCAGGAGTGACAGCTTATCAGGAGATCAGCACAAGAATTAGCTAGGAGCCATGTTCTGGATCCAGCAACATGAAGTGATTGTCCAGAGCCAGAGGCTATTTGGGGAACTTGGAGGCACACTGAGGAGAAGCAGGGCATGGGGGAACATTGGGTTGGACTGGTTTTTAAGGACAAACCATATGATGTTTAGAGGGGGCCTGACATGGGGACTGGCTGTCTGGAAGTGGCAGGAAGAATGTGGTTGCCCAATTGTGGATTTGGGAATTTGCCCAGATCTCCCTTTATTGGCGCTGTCCCAGGCCAACAGCACCTCCCCTTGCAGCTGTGTGCTTTTGCTAGGTCTCACTTCCCTCAGTGGATTGCAGGACATACAGGGCTCACACACTTCCCTCACAGCTGCGTGTCACTGCCTGTCCCACTTGCCCTGGACTCCATGGCTGTGTGGGACCAACTCCTACCAGGCTGAGGACATGGTTGAAGAGGGGATGGGCGCCCCTGTGTCTCACTTCCAGTCTTCACTCACATAGCTCCTGAGGCTGAGCCCCACACCCTCCTGGCCAGCTCCCAAAGCCCTCTGTGAGAGGCCTCTGCCCCTGCTGGGGTAAGAGCTTCCTCCTCATTCCCACCAATATCTGTGCTGACCCAGGTATAGGGACTGTTGGCATGCACTCAACCAGAGAGCACACTGTAGGCAGGACTCTATCCATTTCCTTCCCCTTCATATCCCCAGAACTCTGGACACCCAGGTAAGTGCAGTGGGAGGGTGACCCACCCACCCTTGAAAACTGGCTTTCCTGTGCTCTGTGCTGTAGCAACTAAGCAGATATATAGGTGACGACTGCTTGTCCTATGGACAGGTGGTGACATCTGGTAGTGAAAGCCCTGAGTACACCCAGGCCCAGAAACTGGCCACAAATGCCAAGGAAGCACTATTTCGTCTTCCTGCTGACTGGCAGAACTCCTGGGTTGTAAGGGAAGTCTTTTCTTCCCTCTTGTATGTCATATGTCAACCTTTATTTAACATACACATGTTCATGCATTTCCTTGTTTTGTGCTCTTACATTTAAACCTGTGGGTAAGGAGATGGCCCTCTGGGTTAGCAAGCCCATTGAAGTGGGCTTGCCTGTGTTCTTGATGATAATTTATTCAACTCACACTTGGAAGGACAGTGGCTGCCTTTGGCCACAGGTTGACTCTGGGACTCACAGGTGCCTCTCCTGTGCCATTTACCCCCACACTCCATAGGTGAAAGGAGCAGATCCTTGGGGGTTTGAGTCTAGAAAGGGCAGTGTCTGGAAGCAAGGTGTGGTGTAGGAAGGGAAGAAGCTGGGAGGAAGGATTTGAGTATATTAGTTGAGGTGTCAGTACCTTCTATGACAGGTGAACCCTGAAATCTTAGGATTTAACCACAATAGAGTATCATATCTGGCTGTTCTTTTTTTTAAATATTTTTATTTATTTATGAGAGAGACAGAGACAGCATGAGTAGGGGAGGGTCAGAGAGAGAGGGAAATACAGAATCTGAAGCAGGCTCCAGGCTCTGAGCCAGCTGTCAGCACAGAGCCCGATGCAGGGCTCGAACACACGAACCATGAGATCATGACCTGAGCTGAAGTCGGACACTTAACTGACTGAGCCACCCAGGTGCCCCATATCTGATTGACCAGGCTTACACAGGCACCAAGGAGACCAGGCAATGGGGCTCTACCATCTTTAACACATGGGAGTGAGGATAAAATGGGAGTTCCATGGGCCAGGCCTGGCAATTGACATCAGACCATCACCCACAGGCGGTGGCCAGAGCTCAGTCATATAGCTGCCTGACCACAAAGCTGCTGGGGACCCAGGAGGTGGGGGAAAAAGTGGATCCTCCGAACAGGAGGGCCTGCCCATTTATGATGATTTTTAGTTTTATCCTGTGCATGTTTCATTAGCACTAAGAAGGAAATGACATGAAATGACAGGCCATGTTCAGAGGACCCCTAAGGAAAATCTGTCCTCTGTGGAAGCATCTCTTGCCCACCAACCTGTGAGGGCATTCAATTGTGTGGCTGAACAAAGGTAAACTTGGAGGGACGATGGGCAGAGAAGTGAGGTCTCTGGCAGAGAGCCAGGAAAGGGGCACATCTTAAGCGGTTATCAGAGTCCCGGGAATGCTTCTCAGTTCTGTATTGGATGGGGCAGCCTACGGGGAGAATAGGAGAGGGGAAAGATAAAACCCAAGGGATAGCAGGGGATAATTGATAACTGGTACCTAGAGAAGAGACAAAGGAGGGGAGGAGGGTCCACCTTGACAGACTGGAGAGAAAACTGCCCTTCAGAGGGAGGAGGAGGTAAATGGGGGAAGTTAGGTGAATGCAGAGGGAGGTTCTGAGGCACACTGAGGCCTGGGTGGATGTTTGGACTTTATGCTGAGTTGTTCTTATCTCAGATACTTGGCATATTATTTGTTGTAAATGACAAGGTTCAGGACTTGAGAACAGAGGCCATGTGGGACTTTGCCAGGGAAAGACGGTGGGGGTATGTGGAAGAGATGCAGGAGCTGAGGGAGGAAGTGAAGGGTAGGCAAAGGGCTCCTGGATTTGGGGCCCAGCCATGTGGGGGTGCTAGTGGGACATGTGTGCTGGGCTGCAGGGTACTGCTAGGGGCTGAAGGTTCTGGCCGCCGCCTGTGGAGCCAGAATGCTGACCAGGGGAGACAGTTTGGAAAGAAGAGTTGACTCAGGAGAAAGAAGGCTCCCAGGCTATGGGTAATGATGGGAGGAAGCCCAGGTCCAAACAGGTCTGAGGGGCTGGAAGATGGAATTTGAAGGTTGAGTACCTGCTGAATTCCATTTTGTTTCCGTCTGATACCACAAATGCATCAAAGATAGCTCTGTCATTCATCACCCTACAGTGGTTAGCTAGGTATACCCCAGAGTGGCTTCTGCAGAAAGCCTGTTTCTCAAACCTGGAGCTAAAGTGTGGGCACATGGTGGGTCTGTCCTCTGGCTCCCGCTGTTGCAGGACAGCACAGCCCTTCTGTGCTGTGTTTCCTGCCCTCCTACTCCCAAGTGAATCCTTCGTAACCTCCCACAAGTGAGGGAGGAGCCCCACATCCTCAAGGCACTGGAGGCCTGGAGCATCTGCAGGCTCATGGGGGGAGGGGGCCTGTGTTCTGGACGGTGTGAGAGATGGGGGAATTGGGCCCGGCTCCGGAAAGTGAGGTGGGGGGCACCCTCATCCCAGGGCTAGCAGGAACCCAGAGCATTCTGACTTTGAAGAACCAGACCCCAGCCCTCTGTTGGTGTCAGTACTCATAAGCCCCGGTCCTGATGTTGAATTAATCCTTATGTGATGTTAGGGGAAACTGTTGATGTGATGCTGTTTCTAGATCTTGGAAAACCAATGGAGGCAGAAATGAAAATCTTGAGTTAGCCAAATAAATGAAGTACCAAAAACTGCAGTGGTAGTTACTAATGACAACTGTCTCCCGTTTGGGAGTCCTTGTCTTCAACACCATAATTACACTGTACATTGTTAGACACTTTGCTTCCAAGCTTCAGTTGATTACAATATTGAACTCAGCTCATCTTGCTCGTGTAACACACTTGTCTCCTTGTCACTTCAGATTTTACAAAAAGAGTATTATTTTGAACCTCCATCTCTAAATATGGTATTAAAACATTTGGTAATAACTTATTGGCACAACTGACAGCTTTCATTGGGAACAAAATAACTCTGAGGTTTAATTGTACATGCTCTTTACTGTTCTAACGTTGTGGGCAGCCATTCTACCCACTGGATTCGCCATCTCCTGATGCAAAGAAGAGATTGCTCATGATTTCGTCAACTTTGTCTTGGTTTTCCAGCATCCTTGACCAGGGCAGGCAGTGTGTTTTCAGAGGGGAAATGAGGAGCATGTTTGGCTTCTAAAGGAATGCTCATGCCAAGGTTCCTGGGGAAGGCAGCATGGACACAGGAGCTCAGAGACCTCTCCCTCCCCTTCAGCGTCCTCCACAGACCCTATGCTGTATGTGGGATCCTGGGTGGGCAGATTCACAGATGTGTTTCTGGTTGGGGACCTCATTCTCATTCATCACTCCTGGTCTGTGTCTCCTTCCTTCTACGGATTCCCTCTGCTCCTCACAGGAAAGCCAGCATCTCAGGAAATAATCTGGACATTGTGAGGGTAAAAGGGACTTCTCATTTCCTGCTCCCAGTTGACCTGCTACACCCTCCTTTCTGGGAACGTTGGGCCCAGGGTTGGAAGGCCTGTTGCTCTAGGTAAGGACTCTGCAAGCAGAGGCTTGCTTACCTGGCTTTTATTCTGCTGTTTGAAGCTTCTGCATTGAACATTCCCCTTGCTTCGCAATGTGGCTAAAACCATATCAGAAAGTCCTGTCAGGAGGATCCAGTGAGGTGGTAGGTGGGGGCCCCGTGTGGATGGTTCCACATCACACAAATGAAAGTAATGGTCCTACAGCCACTGGCATCTGTATCCAAGCACTTCTCAAGGAGCAGGTGGAAGGTTCTTGACAGCTGCTGATGTCTCTCTGACTTGGCTTCTCTTTCTCCCATGGGTTGTTGTCAGGGCAGTTCAGTGTGTGCAGACAGGTCGGGTCTGGAAACAGTGGTGCTGATGCCAGGTACTCACGGGCACCCAGGAATGCCCCCCACCAAGCACCAGGTTAGTAGTCTTATAAGGCTTTAATAACATTTCACTCTGATGCACTTTTAAAACCAATGACATGCAGCTGTGTCCTCATGTTTCACTGCAAAGCCAATGAGGTGACTTCATGTGGCTGCAGCTATTCCCCCAAGACTCTCCTGCCCTTGGAGCCAGGTCTGCTGCTGTGGAGGCTGGTGGGTGGGTCTGACCCCAGAACTTACAGAGGCGACACATCTTCTGTATGTAGCACATTTAGCCAAACCTCACCCATTCTTTCCTGTAGAGAGATTTCATTTGAGGCATGCTGCTGAAATTCCTGCTGTCTGTGGAAGGAGATGAAAAGCAACCTCAGTGAAGGGAACTGGCAAGTGAGAAGCACAGACAGATAGGAGCAGCCCACCCCCCTGGCAGGCAGTTTGGTGGCCAGTTTGAGTGTCTTGGGGAGTTCATCTCAGACACTGTGTTTCCATGTCTAGAGTTTGATTGGAGTTTTTCTTATGTCCTCTGTACCTCTCAACACCCAAGCTTGGCAGTATAGTCATAGTAAATATTCCAACGTGCTCATCTATGATTTATATCTTTTGTGTTGTTTCTGGTTCTATTTCTACTGAATTATTTTTCTCCTCTATAAATATCTATAAAATAGGTTTACAGATTGCATTTTCTTGCTTCTTTGCATGCCTGATATTTTTAATTGTATGCCAACTTTGTGAATTTTGCCTTTTCCAGTGCTAGATGTTTTTTTGTTCCTACAGATATTCTTAAGCTTTGTTCTGGGATGTCACTAGGTCACTTACAAACAGTTTGATGCTTTTGAGCCTTGCTTTTAAGCTCTGTTTCGAAGGAATAGGGCAGCCTCTAATGTAGAGGTAATTATCTCCACTTCCAAAGCTGTAATCTTCTCCACTCCATGCCCTGTGATTTATGAGGTTTTCACTCTCGAAAGTGGGAATGCAAACTGTTCCCAGCTTTGTGTGGGCCTCAGGGATTGTTCTGTCTTCCCCTTTTGGTGGTTCTTTTCCCAGCTCTGGGTAATTTCTTCCTATGAATGCCCCCATCAACACTCAGCTAGGAACTTTGTGGGCGGAGCTCTGCAGATTTCTCCTTTCGAGGACTCAGGCCCACTGACACCAGCCACTGTTGCCTCCTGAGAGCCAAACTGCCCTCCTCTCAACTCCAGGAGGACCTGAAGCTACAGGTGGCAGGCTTCACCTCTCTCAGAAGTTCCTGTCCTGAGCTGCTGATGCCTACCCACCGTGTTTGAAAGCCATGTTTCATAGATCTGTTCTCACCATGTCAGATCTATATTGCCCCATCTAGGCTAAGTGTCAACTTGTGACGGTTCAGGAATTTTGAAATAAAGGTGACAAGTCATTATGTTGTACACCATAAATTGGTAGAGTGTCAACTGTATCTCAGTAAAACTGGGGGAAAAGGTAAATAGGGATGAGAAAGTTAGAACCACAGGGGTATTTTTGGCAGAACAGGAAAGCTGCAGGTCAGCTGCGGTCTCCTGTGCTGCCTGTCCCCAGCTCCAGTGCCAAGAATAAGTAATCGAGGGCTTTTTAGAGAGACGAGGAACTGGTGGAAAGCCTTTGAGGGATTGTTTACTATGGATACTGGTGACCACCAAGTTCCAAACACTGTCATGTGCTCTCCCTCCATTTCCTCCCTTCCAATGTGCCCCTGCTTCCCCTGAGACAAGCTCAGGACACCTGAGCTCACTTCATCAGAAGCAATGTGAGGAAAAGACCTCGGGAAGGACACAGGAAAGAAACTTCTCAGGGATTTCTGCCATTGAATGGGGGTGTGTGTGTGTGCCATTTTGTTTAAAGTTTGTTTTATTTTTTTCTTGTTGCCTGGCCCATTTCTTACAAGCATCCACAACAGTGGGCAGCTGGCATAGGTATTCCCCCATATCTTGACTTGACTACAAGTCCTGCCTGCATTTCTGTGTCCATGTTTGGACTGTCCCTTCATGAAGACTTAATGCACTTAACAGGCAACTCCAGTTACCAAAGAGAGCACTGGCTGAGCAAGCTGAAGGAGGGTGGAGCAGATGGAACTAGTCAGGAGCCAGGCAGGACAGCTCCCGGCATCCCATGTTTTCTCTGTATCTGAGTAAAGTGGTCCAGGAGGCAAAGTCCTGGGCCCGTCAGGAGAACAGGCAGTGTGCTTTACCTCCACCAATTTCCCTTACTTTACTGCTGGAGGAATGACTTAAAGAAACAAGACAATTCCACAGAAAAGTAAGACTTCAGTTTCATACATTTGGCCCAGCCACAATCTGGGTCTCCATGTTTTCCTGCCAGCATCTGCACCCCAAGGCATGATGCATGCACACATATGTGTGATCATTGGGTTTTTCCCCCAACAAAAATGGACAAGTGCATAGGTACCAGCTCACCCTGGCTTTAATTACTTGGGAAGTTGACATCTTTATAATATAATATTGTACATTCCATAATTTCTGGGTGTGTTGTTGTTTGTCTCCTTAACTACAAATGTAAGGAGCCAAACCCTATAACACATAACTTTTTCCCATCTTGGTCTTGGCATTGTGCTGGCCCAAAATAGGCAATTTGTACAATATTGTTGGCTTGTGAGCCAATATTTCACACAACTAACCAAAGCATGTAAACCAACCCTCCGGCCACTTCTGGAAAGGTCTTGGCTGGGATGCTTGCAGCACGTAGGACTTAGGAGGTCCCTGGGAACCCACCTGTCCTCGCTCACCAGTCTTACCAGGAGCATCTATGGGAATAAGGAGGAGCCTCGCATTCTTGCCCAAGCCTGAGAGGTGCAGCTGCAGGCAGGCCAAGAAGAAAGCAAGAAAAGGCTTACATGATTTTCCATCTTCAAGAGACAAGTAGGGACTGACAATGTCTCAGTCCAGGATCAGCTGAAAATGCAGGTGACATTAGCAAAGAACCATCATTCCTGCCCTTGGTGTCTAAGCCTCTCACCTGTGTCTTGGCCTCAAGTTCGTCCAATGGGAAATGCAGCCTGCTTACCATGTACTTGTGCGACTGTTTCTGCCTCTGGCTCCTGCCTCTTTTCTTCCTCCCCCTCACATGTCACTCTCATGGGCAGTCATGATCCAGCATACGGAGTAGGTGAGGGATGGATTCTCTTTTCAGCAAACTGGAGCACCCTCCACTGGGCCCTTTGTGACCTCAGACTATTTCTGTCTTCATCTTCCTGTTACTCAGGGAGACAGATTTCTCACACTGCTCCCCCACAGGCTGTCCTGAACTGTCTACACCCACCTGCCCTTCCTCCACCACAATTACAATATGCTGCCTTTTCTCAGCTTTGCACATTCCTGTTCTGTCTCATCATTTCTACCTTTCCATTTGGGGTAGTCTGGGCCAGTGGCTCAGAAACTTTAGTGAACATTAAAATCACCTGGAATGCTCCAGATCGTAGCCACAGAGAGCTTGATGCAGCAGGTCTGGGTGGGCCCAAGAAGGAAGTTAGGGAGGAAACTTGTTTTGTTAGATTCCACTTAGTCCTAAGGATGGGCCTTGGCCATCAATGGGGGAGCCACCTACCCAGGCAGAGTCCTGCTTATAAACCCCCCTTTTCCCTAGGCCGTGGTAGTGGTAGCTGTTTTTCAAATGTGACAATGAGAATACATTTAGCTATGGAGAGATTTAACTCTGGGTGTTAATAAGGTGACAGTGAAATATTTCTTGGCTGAGGTTCAGGGCCTGTGTTTAGTGCAGAAGGAGCAGCGTATCTGGTTGTGTATCTGGAAGCAAACACATTCATCTGGAGTCACTGGGGTCACAAGGGGACTCCAGTGTCTTCCCTCCAGAGCTGACCACACTTTAGTGGGGAGATCTGCCCTGCAGGCAGGTCCAAACTGCTGCCTCACCATTAGTTCAGAAATTTGACAATGAATTATTAACAAGACTGACCCTGTGTGCCAGTTGGAAAATCCCTCACATGTCATTATACGGCTCTTTCCTGTTACCTTTTATTAATGCTTCCTGTTTGGAAAGGAGGGGATGTAAGTTGCTGGCGGCCCAGACATTTTTAAGATTCAGGTAAAATGCTCAAACCGTGCATGTGCATATTGAGAGACTTTCTATAGCTACACAATTCAACCAATTATTGCAAAATGAGAAAATGCAGCTAATTCTGGCTTCATCTTATATCTGCTTGACTTACTCAGAGAAACTCAAAGCTATTCTCTGTTACTTTTGTTTCTTTCAAATATTCAAAGTGAGAGCAATTAAGAATTACAGTTTGAAGCTACTGAGGACTCTCCTTCTGTCACAAGCTGGGACAAAGACTTAGTTTGTCGACCACACTTTCCCAGTTGTCTGTTTTCAGGGATTTTCCTGCCTGCCTCCCTGCCCCTATGGGGCACTGCCCCCCTCAGCACACTGCAGAGCTATGTTGGCCTCTCTACGAAACCATCTTAATGAGATTCTAGAGACTTCCAAGTTGCCATAAACATTTGTACTCCGGGCTGGCCTCCCATAGACAAAGGCACTGCCCTTCTTTCTAGGAGAAGTACCCTGGCCAGTGTCTCCAAGGAGAGCAAATGCGGCCATGTTCAGTCTGGGCGACTTCGCCTGTAAAATAGAAACACACCTGCCGATGCCAGAGTGGTTGTCAAGAGCTGGAGATTTGTTTGTGCCTTCTGCATTAGGTTTCTGTGAGCACATCTTAGCCCTTGGCTGAAACAGCATGTTTCCACTACTATGGCGCTCTGTGGGCTATACCTTTCACCATCATTCATTTCTTCATTCACCCATCCCTTCATTCCTTCATTTATTCATGGAGTGCCTGCCATGTGCCAGGTCCTGGAGATGCAGCTGACAGCAAAGCAGAAGAGAAATGTCTTGAAACCCACATTGTAGGGGGAGGAGACAAACAGTAGGGAAAAGAAACAAATTCTAGAGGGTAGTATATTTTCTATGGAGAAAAATAAAGCTGCCAAAGAGGGGAGCGACATGAGGTGGAGGGGACTGTAATTTTCATTAGCATGCTTGGAAGGCCCCAGGGGCGAAGTGATCTCTGAGTGAGGAGTTCAGGTTCCCGGTGGTGGCCTGAGCTGGCTCATGGCTGAGGGGCAGTGGTGGCCAGAGTGACAGACCAGTCCAAGTAGGGTGAAGTCGAGCAGACAGTGGGAGGCAGACTTCACAGGGTCTCCCAGGCCACTCAGGATGTCCAGGTTTGCTGTAAGCGGGGGGTTTGAGTTTGGGTCTGTCTCTCCTCTAGACCTGCCCACCACTCTGCATACAACCTTTATCCTCAGTCCACTGACTCTCCCTGATTCTCCTTGTTATTCATAAGCTCATCCCTGCTTTGACCTAGGGGGCTTTGTTAGTGTAACATGAATGTAGAAAGAACCTTCTGAACTAAAAGGTTTTAAGTTGCAGTGGTCAGACCCTCTGGGGTCTTGGGCCCCTCAGTACATGGAATGCTACCTCTCACCCTCTCCCAGCCACCCTGCACTCTAAGGTGATGTCTCTAAGATCCGTTTCACACAGTAACCAGGGTAAACTGGGTGGCCTCACTCCTGAAAGGCCTCCTGTGGAGCCGGTGACTCTTAGAATCAATCCAGACTCCTCACCACAGCCCGTGAACCCATGGAACCTGCCTGGCTTCACCCCTGCCCTGCTCACTGCCTCTGCTGTACAGACCCCTCCCTACCCTGGCAGAGGGCTAGCCATAGCACCAATCCACTGGGCTCACCCCTGCTCTGCTCACTGCCTCTGCTGTACAGACCCCTCCCTACCCTGGCAGAGGGCTAGCCATAGCACCAATCCACTGGGCTCACCCCTGCTCTGTCACCCAACAAACTTCCCCCTCCCTGGCCGTCAGTTTCCTCATCTGTATCCTGGGCATAATACACTTGCCTACCTCACTGGGCTCTGGTGAGGATTAAGTCAGTAACCTAAGTAAAGTGCATACAGCACTGGCTGGCACAGAGTGAGACCTAGGAGTTAGAAAATAGCATTACTGGGGCACCTGGGTAGCTCAGTCGATTAAGTGTCTGACTTCGGCTCAGGTCATGATCTTAAGGCTCGTGCGTTCAAGCCCCATGTCAGGCTCTGTGCTGACAGCTCAGAACCTGGAACCTGCTTCAGATTCTCTCTGCCCCTCCCCTTCTCACACTCTCCTTCAAAATAAATAAACATTTTAAAAAGTTTAAAAAAAGAAAAGAAAATAGCATTACTTTTCACATTATTGTTAGACCCCCTGTGTAGAGAGCAGGAAGAAGAAGCAGACAAGGTCTTATTGCAAAATTGTATTTTACTGTTAGTGTGTTGTGTTTGAGTCCTATTATATGAATAATGAAAAACAACTTTAATGCCTTAAAAAATTATTTGGAATAGTCTTCTCTTTCATTCAGAGTAAAGGAAAACAATCGTTTGGAGAATAAGCATCCATGAACTGTGTAGGGCAAGGGAGCCTTGTCTGGAATAATCAAGCTTTGAGAAAAGGGTCAACAGACCCTAAGGTCAGTACTTGGCAGGGGAGCACAGGCCCTGGGGGGGATGGCACCAGTCACCTGCAGAGGAAGGCGGCTCTGATCCCAGGGCTGAGCTAGAGGCACCCAACCCTTCCCAGCCTGCTCCCGGAGCAGGTCCCAGTGCTGAGGATGCAGGCTGAGCTGCTACACATGCAGGCCAGGCAGAAAGCCAGGTCCAGGATCAGGTTCAGAAGAATAATCCCCAGGGGGTCAATTTACACTTCTGTAAACCTTTTCATATTCAGACGGGGATGAATACATAGTTGAAATTCTGCCCTTGTTTGCAGTTTCTCACTGCTGAATTGGCAACACAGTTCATATGTTAACATGTTCTTAAATACATAAATTTGGGGGAGAATTTGTGGGGTTATCATTGGGGTTTTTCTGTCATAGTAAGTTTCGCATCCTGTTCTTGGATCCAGCTGAGAAAAAGATGAGTGTCTGAGTGATGGAAGTTCAAAGGTTAACTTCATTACAGTTAAATCTCAGTGGAAGAGTATGGATCAGATCTGGAAGTAAGGGAACCTGCTACTTCTTCACTCTCTGATCTAGACCTTGAGACCTCCACCCACCAGAGTGGAGACTGGAAAACCAACAGCCCTGCCTAGAATGGCTGCCACCACCACCATGCCCCCCACCGGGGGGACCTACAGCTTTGGAACAGAGTCCCTCCCCCTGGTCCCTGGAGATGGACCAGTGACACTGGATAGCTCCATCTGCCAGAGACACACACTGAGCAGTCACAGATGAAATTACATGGTTTCTGCAGTTTGCTTTAAAATACTCCAGAAAATCATTATGGGGGGTGGGGTGGCAGGCAGCACAAGAAACGGGAACAGCAGAATGGTGGTGGTTGCTGGAACTGGATAATGCGGTTTCATCCTTCAACTTTTATGTCTGTTAAAAGTTCAACGCTGTGTCAGACCTGCCCTCAGCAGTCAGGTAGGGAGGAGACAGGCGCAGAGGCCCAGCAAGTGCGCCATACCAGTGCAGGGTTTGGCACATTTTTTTCGCAACTCTGATTTGTAAGGCAGAAGCAGTCAGAAACAACAGGTAAGCTGGTGTGGCTGTGTCCCCAAACTACATACAGTAACAAGCAGAAGCTGCACTTGGCCTGTGGGGCTGGTTTGCTGGCCTCGGCTCTGTCCTCTGCTTAACCTCTCTAGGTTTCCATCTTCCTTCCATTTTGAGCCTCTGATGCCCTCTTGGCAGCCTTCCACCAGAGCACTATGCCAGGAAAAGCTCCCTCGGGCTCTGGATGTGACAGCCAAGCCAGTGCTTCCATACCCAAGACACCATTCCACTGGGCTGGAGGCCAAGCCACCAAGGAGGAGGGGACTTTTGCTAGACCTTCCCTGAAACGTCCTGCTCCTAAGACATACTTCATCTCACTAAACTAAACAACACCAAAGTCTTGTATGGTATCTCACACGTTTTTTACAAAATGAAACAGTATGTTAGTGCCACAACTCCTGAAATCTCACCGTAGGTCTGTCAATAACCCAACCTAATCTTCTCTTTTGTTTTTAATCACTTTGTGATTGTAAAACGAATACAAGGCTATTGTTCAAAACAGGGAAAGTCAGAAAAATATAAGCAAGGAAATTAAGCTCCCCTATAATCCTACCAGTAAATATAAATAGGCATGTAGGAAAAAATGAAATGTTGTTAGCATATTGTTTTATTTCCTTTATTCTTTTCTATGTATAAATTTACATATATTGTGAATAAATTTGGGATTATGCTACATCAGAGTTTCCATCTTACTTTTTTTCATTAAATTGTGAGAATTTTCCATTGACATTGTTGCAGTAGCTTCAGAGCCCGTGGGCCCTACTGTCAGCCCAGGGGTCAGGGGATCCTGCTGCATGCATGTCACATGTGCCTTTGCTGCTGCAGACCTCCCACCTCACTCAGAGGAGAGCCAGGACTGCCCCACTGATCCTTGTCACCCCTGACCTCATTTCTGCCCACAGGTCTGCTCTAGTCATCCTGGCTTCTGCCTTCCTCCTGAGACACTCCAGCCCTGCTCCCACCCCAGGGCCTTTGCACCTGTGGTTCCCATGCCCATCACATTTCCCCTCACTGTCAGCATTGCTCTCTTCCTTCAGGTGTTGTGTCAGGGAGGCCTTTCTGATCCTCCTTATCCAGCATTCCTTCTCTCCTATTTTTTTCTCCATATACTCCTCACCATCCGATATACTAAATAAACCTGTATATTTAATTACTTATGGCTGGGTCTCCATGAAGACAGGGGTTTTGTCTGTTTTCTTCTTCACTGATGCCAAGCAAAATCCCTGGCATGCAGCAGGTGTCTAATACATGTGCGCTCAGTAATCAGATCCCCTACTTCTGTAGCACCAAACCCAGGGGCTTGGGTGTCTCTCCTCCCCCAGCGAGTCCATCTGGTCATGTCCCCACTGCCTCCTGACCCAGGAGTCCCAAACAGCCCTGCCCAGATCTTCCTCAGAACTTCTGTAAGAACTCTGCAGAGCCATCTGTACCCTGTCAACAGAGACTTCAGGTCACATTCTTACTCCTGTTTGGCCTGAAATCCCCATGACATGAGCACTGACTTGAGGCCCTTTGCACACAGCACATACATACACACACACATGTTCTTATTCCTGCCTGTGCCTCTCCCCTACCTTAAAATACTCATGTCATTTTGGCCGCTGTTTGTAACTACTGAAATTAAGTTCCTTCTTCACTTAGCCCAATCTTTCTCTAATTGATCTTTCATTCAGTTTGTGTTTATGAATTCCAAATATTCTCGCACCCCTTTTGCAACTGTGAGATGTATCCCTAAAGAACGTACTTTCCATGAAAAAGCTTCCCCGGCCACATGTTGCTGTGTGCAGCTCACGTGTGACAGCTGGTGGGTGACTGATGTGAACCAAGTGGACTCTAACTGGAAGCTTAGACCCCAGGCTCACGAGAATGTTTGGTATGCCAGCTCCAACACTCCCCCTTCTTTTAGCTGCTGAGTGGGTGTGTGCAAAGTGGGGTGTGAGTTTCAGCTGCCCAAAGGGGTTGATAAGGGCACAGGTGAAAGTATGGAACACAGTATTTAGATCCTACTCAATAAGTAGACATTATTGCATACAAGTGCTCATGTTAGCTATATCCTTTCATTGACTAGGTATTTGTTGAACACCTATTGTGTGCCTGGCACAAAGCTCACTAACAGTCTGTTAAGTGAGATGATTGTTTACAAGAGAAAGAAGTAGATTCTAAATTTCAAAACTCTGTATCAGCTCTCAGATCTTGATGGTCTTATTACACAGATTGCCCTGAGATCTCGAGAGAGAGAGAGACAGAGAGACAGAGAGACAGAGACAGAGGCAGAGATGGAGACAGAAAAAGAGGGAAGGTGGAAGAGGAGATGCATGCTGTCTGGAGGCCCTGTAAATGGTTGAAGGCTGTTCAAAATTAAGTGGTGAAGAAGTAGCAGGCAGCATGTCAAGGCTGCAGCAGAACAATTCAGTGATGGCCTGGCCAGCTTTCCACTAACCACGACCGGGCACTTCTCAATCCCTTGCCACACTGGAGCTTGCCACAGGCAGCACCCTGAGTCTCTTGGCCACATAAGATTCTGTTCTTCACTCTTGGGAGTTGGTTTCCAGTCCCAGAGATGCACCATGTAGGGCAGGACCCCACTTTGGATGCACAGGCCCCCAAGGTCTGTGAGGACACATAAGGCCATCAGTGCCTCCCTTGTGGCCATAAACCTGAGTACAGTTGGTGTGTATGTTCAAGGATGCATGTTGCCAGAGAGGAGCAGAAAGGGCTGGGTGGATTCAGAGGCAAGTGGTGTTTCCAAGCCCATGTCCTCTGCAGGGAGCCCGTGGTGCCTGGGTGCCCCCAGAAGGGTTCTCCGGATGTCCATTGAGAGCACCACGTGGCAGGCCGGGGTGCCACACTACACCTTCAGCCCGTGCAGATGGGGAAAGAGGACTTTAATTTCTTGACGCGGAAATATCTCTCTGTTTCCCTTGATGTCAATGGCTTTCAACGTTTTTAGAATGTGACACATGATAAGAAATGCATTTTACATCCTGACCTGAGGTATACAGTGGTGTGTATGTTGAAATTAAACCAATGTGTTCTGGAACTACTTTTACCCTTAGCACATGTGATGTGTGTGTTCTGGTATTTTCTCTTTTCATCTGGTTCATCTTTTAAGAAACACTGGTCAGGGCCCACTAAATTGATAGTTTGAAAACCACTACTCTACGCTAGAGATCTTCAAAGTGGGACTCAAAACCTCTGTAAGGAAAGGAAATATTAGAACTTTTTTCAAATTTATTATTTAAATTTTTTGCATTGTAAGTTTCAGTTTCTATTATGTGTATGTTTTATGATGTACATAATATAGTGGTAGACTAGAAAATAGATGTAATCTACTGGCGCTGTGTCCTTTACTCCTGCAGGTAAAGTTACAAGGCCCTGGATGGGTCACTTTGTTGGTGAAGCTGCCACCTACCTTCTGAATTCTGGGCCAGTACCATCTCTTTATGGTTCTCTCTTCCTCCTTTACTCAGCTGCCTAAGATCTGTGACTTCTGTGAGGTTATTTATTCTGGTGCTGGCCTAAAATGGTCAGAAATGCATGTGCAAGCACACTCCAGGCAGGGCGCTCTCCCAGAACTGGTGTATCTCTGAGGAGACCATATGTGCCCCTGCGGGGACAGCCTGAGGTCTTGCCACCACCCAGCAGAGAGCTGTCCCCTTGGGGACTTCTTGCAGAAAATAGAGAATAAATGGTGCCTTTGTGTTCCTCTCCTTGGCTGAAAAACAACCATTTTTTTCCTTTTAAGTTTTATCTTAGGAGGAATTATGACAGAGTCCCTGCACTAATCTCAAAACTTCTAATAAATGGTCTCTTTGCTTACAGGACACACACTACTAAGGTGCTTTCATAACTTGGCTGCTTATGAGTCTTTTTCTGAGTTTCGCACGTTCTTAGTTTTGTTTTCTTACTTTAATTGGTTTATCAGACTCTTTTTGGAATCTTCCTTTTTGTGGGGGCTTTGCTACCAAATCGAGAGTGTAATTGCTGGCACAGTCAGGGAACATAACCCACTATTAAGAGGCTGAATTCAAAGAAAGGGAAGCCTCATTCCCTGTGGTAATTGGGGTGAGTGCCCAAGAAGGGAGGGGTGGCAACTTTGAGCAGAAGCTGAGGGAAAGGGAGTGGGGTGTGTAGTTTCTGTGCAGTGGAGGGACCCGCTCCCCAAAAAGGGACACACTGACTTTCTGTCTCAGGGCAACTTGAGAGGCCCACAGGGGTGCAGTAATGGCAGTGAGGTCATTGCCTGGGCTCACCGCCATGTTGCAGGGGTCTGTGGAGGACCAGGGGCCCCTCTGACCTCAGGAAGATGCTGTCAGGGCAGCACAGTGGCCACAGAAAGTTACAATGCGGATATCACTATTGTCTGCAAAAGGACGAGGGGTGGGGAAGTTCGCCAAGGTGGTCCTTACTTAGTCCAGCTTCCCTTACCCTGAGCTGCTAGCCCGTGGAGGCATGTGAGACAGCCCCTGCCTGCAAGCTTTCCCAGGGATTGGCAGAATGGTGCGGTCCACCCGTCATGGGAAGTGCCCTGGCTTCTGTGGAGTTCGTGATAACAGAATGTTGGAATGAACACTGTTCCCCACCCCTCACATTGATTCTTAGGATCGTGTCTTCCAAAATCCTTGCCTGTGCTCAGTCTTTATATGCAAGATGAGCCTATTGTCTACACCTTTGTCTTAGTTGCTGCATATTTCTTGTTTTAAGCCTCAGTTACCTGAATAATGGCTTTAGTTCACCAGTCCACTTTGGCAACTACAGCCTCTCCTGTCTACCTTAGCCACCTTGAGAAGGGAACATGAGAGAAGAGAAAAGAGGCAACTGTCCTGTGCATGTGTGGGTCACATGCAGGAGTGCCAGCAGCAGATGATGGCTTCCAGGACACCACCACAGTGCTTACCCCTCATAAAATGTTTAATTCTAAGGGTGGGGACCCCCTTCAAGATAAAAAGCTTCTCCTGTACCAGTTGTACAACAGATATTATTTAGTGTATGGTAGAATGTTGGTCCAGTGTTGGCACATGGTATTATAGATGTCTAGAGTTCAACGTTTCCCATAAAAAAAGTTCAGCAGTGTTAACAGGCCCGTGAGGTCGCACCTGATAACTGCAGGTGGGGTCCTCCCAGGGTGAGACTTTTGCCCGACCTAATTTCCATGCTCCCAAAAAAGTCTAGTTTTTAAAGAACGATTTGAATTTCTAAAATGAACCCAACCTCCTCTAATGGGCAAGTGCATGGATACACCTCAATAGCTATAATAGTTTTTTAACCCAAGGATGTATCTGTACCAGAAAAGCATCCCCACACTCTACAGTAAAAAGTGAATGATGGTAGATCCAGGGAGCTGTGGTGGAAAGGGTGTGAGCATTTGCAATCCTGCTGCTTGTTAACTGTGTGATTTGAAACAAGACACTTCAACTTTTACTTGGAGCCTTATTTTTCTCATCTGTAAAATGGCCATGTCTACCTTGGATGGTGGATACAAGGGTGAGATAAGCCTTGTGGCAATGAAGGTGGGTCTCAGATGTGCTTGACTGGTGGTTATCCCCAGGCCTCTTGCTTTGACGTTCTCAGTTAGTAGTCCAGGGCCCTCATTTTGGCATTGTTTTCCAGACACAGCTTTTGGAGAGGAGGGTGAGGGGTGCCAGAGCTGAAAGGAAACCATTTGTTCTCACTCACCCCTACTGATGATTTAGCCTCGTAAAGAATGGAGTGTTTTACAAATAAGCACAGATCAAAGTGCAGTTGGCTGTCTCTGCCTGCCCACTTCAGTGAAGAGGAAGGTTTCTGAGATTTTTCCTGACAAAAGTTGCAGGCAGGTAAAAGCCATTCTTCATCCACTCCTGAGTTTGTGAAGCTCTCAGGAATAATAGGCCAACTAGCAGGCATGGTGACTTGTGCTCTACTGAGCCCACCAGGCGTAGGAGTAGTGTATTAAAGGCAAATGCCAAGCAAAAGCTGCTGTTTCTGGTCATGTGGCTCTTTTGTGGGGAGAGTGAGTGCTTCACTGTGAAGCCAAGGTTGCAGAGCAGTCCGTGTTCTAGTCAAAGAGGGTCTGGCGAGATCAACAGTGATATCTCATGCAAGTTTGTAGACATGTAGAAACTTGGGTGCCATACCAGATCTATGGAACCCAAATGTGCATCTTTAAAAAGCTCTCTAGGTAATTCACCCCACACTGAAGGATAAGCTTTATCAAGCAGCATCTCTTGTTTCCCATAGTATGCCAGCACCTACACAGAGCTCAGAACACAGCAGGTGCTCAGAAAGTATGTGCTATGCACATGCATTGATTGGTTGCCTTTGTTTTAAATTGTGTGACAGCTGCCTTCCAGCATGATCACCTGTTTGGTTTCCTGGATTTCCAAGAAAGGGAAGACACTTCCCTCCCTCAGGCCTCCATCACAAGCCCCTCACTCAATGCTGCGGATGTGTTAAGGCTGTACTTCTACCTCTGGGTTAGGATGGAGGGGTTTCTCTGTTATTTAGCTTGAGAACTGCAGAGGAACCCCTCACCATGTCCTTCCTTTTGTATTACATCTAATATCAACCTGAATGTCTGGTTTTCCAATCTTGTTCTTTAAAAAATTCCTCCCACAATACCTTCAGTACAGAGTCCTCTTGATTAGAATTGGTGATTTCTGGGTAACCATGCTCTGCTCAGGCCCCCATCTCTGGCACTTTCCTGGACCAAGTGCCAAAGTCCTTTGCTAGTCTTGGGCTCACCAAGGGGGCTCAGGGCTCATGTAAGCCTGCAGGTGAGAGCCTTGTTTATTTAACCTGGTCCCCAAATTCACGTGCAGCTAGAATGCCACCACTAACTCTAATTTGGTCCCCAAATTCACGTGCAGCTAGAATGCCACCACTAACTCTAATTTAAGAGGCGTTCCTATGAAACCGTTTGAACAATGGAAAGAAGAGACCCTTCAGTTCTTACATTTGCAGATGTTTCTGGGCTGGAGGAAGAGTAGTATGGGGAAAGATTGCATCTGAGCTGACAGAGTTGGTGAGGCAGCATCCTGGAAAGAGGGTCCTGAGCCAGAAGAGGATGTACAGTCTGTGATGGTGGTGTGGCTGTGGCTGACCGGTATGTCCCACCCTCAAGACTGGACTCCATGAAGAGGAAATGCATATAGTGGTTGAGTGTTTGGATTTGGGGCTGGCCCCTGGAGAAGGTCTTCTACAGAGTGGGAGGGGGCAGGCCTGCCGTGGGTGCCCTCCTTTCCAGGTGCCAGTGACTATCCTCAGGATATGTGAGCAAACCCAGTGAGGCTCACACATGTTGGTGCCACTACTTTGTTTTCATTTTGTATGGAATTTGTAAATATCTTCTATTCCCATCCAAAAACAGTCAAAATGGGAGTTATTGGGTACATTAGTTAATCCCTGATTTTGTGTGTATGTGTGTAGGGGGTGAAAATGGCGTAGTTTATGCCTGTGTGTTCTGTCTCTGTGGGTTGGAGAAATAGATGAGGTGACCTGCCACATGCAGATGGAGAAGCAGAGCTCTTTGATTTCCAGATGAGCATCTTAGGGTGGGGGGCTTGGAGTGGAGCGGGGAGCATCCTGGGGCACAAGCCCAGGAAGCACTCATTCTCCCCACACACCACCCTTCACAGCCACTCACAGAGTATTCTAGCGTTCTGGTTGTGGGGGGAGTGAGGGGGCTAGCTTCAGTGTTCACACCCTCCTATACCCTCCCCTAGGACCCCAGGTGGGTCCTAACCAGGTGGGATCCCTCAGGCCGATGAGGCAGGGCTGCAGCACCTGCTCAGGGGAGGACAGAGCCATCTGGTTTCTTGCACTGTGGAGGGTATGGGCAGGCGAGCAGACACTGGCCCCACTTGGAGTCTGAGGAAATGGGAAATCATGGCTCCACCTAAGGGGTTTGATGTAAGAGCTGCCATCCCCAGCAGATGCTGGCAGGTGAGGGTGTCCTGTGGTAATGGGCCCATAAGGACTGGCATGGCATTGGTGGCAGCAGCCCTAAGCACCCCATGACACAACTAATTGGAGCTTATTGGGGAGATGATGACAGCTCCCCACAACAGTGAGCTTCACTTCCAGGAACGAGTCACAGAGCTGCAGCAATCAGAATGGCCTCTGCCAGCCCACAGTCTGTTTGCCTGCCACCATGATAAGCCTTGTAAGCCAGGCTACCCAGTGGAGGATGGTAAAGGAGTGGTTGATCCCATGTATATATGGATCCAACAAGAAGCCACTTGTCACAGAAGCAAAGATTCAGTAAAGAAGATAAAACTAAACTGCCTCTTCCTTGGGAGGGTCTTTCATTGGTGGGTCCTTTGCCTACTGCAGAGATGTCAGGGACCCTAAGGCTGCTGGTGACATGTGGAGAACTCACCACTCAGAAGCAGCCCTCCCCACTCCTGCAGCTTACTCAGAACCCCTATCTTTGATGGACATTTATCGGCCTTCCTTTTCAGTGCCCACTGTGGGCATGAGTGATGTAGGCATGCTATCCTCACATCCTAGTTTCATCAAGAAGGACGGCAGCATGGTGGGCTATGAGCAGCCTGCTAGGGAGACATCTTGAGGACTAGCCAGTGTTGGGATGAGCTGTGTGGCCGCCAGAGAGCAGGGTACTGCCAGGCCTTGCAGTGCTGCTGGCTGTTGAGACCTCACCTCAGATCACTGCTCTGTGCGTTCTGGACATGCGCCCTCCTGCTCTGTCAGTATTCGGAAATCCTGGAGTTTCTAAAACTCAGCTGAGTCACGGGGCAGCTAAGTGAGACACTCCAGATCAGGTGCTCTGGAGAAGAACAAAGTAATTTTAGCCCAGCCTTGAGCATTATTGGTGCCGTTATGTCTACGTAATAACGTGCCACATGGAGACACGTGGCAGAAAGGATTGAGACTGTGCTCCAGTGCCAGCAATAGAAAGTCCTTGTCTCTGGTGCTTCCTGCTTCTCTGTGTTCCTCTTGGCCTTGCAGCAGAGATGCAGAACATCGGGCTCCAGAAGACCAGCTGCTCAGAGGGCCATGGGAGGCAGCAGCCACCGGTTGGTTCTGTGAGCTAGCACTGTTGAGGAAGCAGAATAAAGCCATAAAATAGAGCAAAAACAGCTGAGCCTGGTTGGAAGAAACATTTCAAAGGAAATAATCCTGGATTTAGATCACACATTTTGGGGCCTACAGTGAGTTTTTCAAAACCTCCCTCTGAAAGGCAGGTATTTGTAATGGAAATGCTGATGGGCCTGCAGCCCTGCTCCTGGGCTGACTGTAGGCAGCTGGCCATCCACCACTGCTGTGTGTGTGATCTACTCAGCATTATGGACATGAAGCATCCCCTGCTCTCACTGCTTAAATTTTTTTTGGCTTTTTTTTTTTTTTTTTAACTCATCAGGATGCCACCAGCTGCAAACCCTAGTAGTGTGTGCTGAAGGAGAACCTGGTGTTTTCCTCTGCCGTCCCAGGGCTGGGGTTTCCTAACCCAGTCCTGAAGTCAGACTTCACTGAAGGTGGGGCAAGCATGGCCCCTCTTTGTGGCATGGCCCTCCCTCCCCTTGATCGAACCCACATTGCAGGCTCAGCCTGTGACATGCATGTGGCTCCTGCACCGGGGACCTGCAGATCCATAGCTGGTTCCAGTTTGCTGCTCCCTGCCTGCCAGGACCTCCCACCTTTGTGGATTCCATTGCCCTCCTCCTTGCTCCTCCTAGCCCCACCTCCACCCCTGTTCCCATCTGAGCGCTCTGCAGCCACCAAGAGCCTGCTCAGTCTCATTCTTCCCTGAGGGTGTCAGCTGCCCTCAGGGCCTCTGCTGATTCACCTCTTCCCTAAACTGGCACCTTGGGATTGTACCTTACCCTCAGCACTGAATGAACTCTGCACACTCCAGGTCCTTTGCTTTGGCTTCCCTTCAAACTTCTCTGTCCCCCACCTGGTTTGCAGCTGTGTTTATATTCCAGGAGAGCCCTGTGTTCTGCCTCCTCCTCAGACCTCTCAGGCAGGGGACTCTCCCCTCTAAAGTCCATTAAGCCTGGGAAGTGGCCCCAGTGCAAGGGAGGCTGAGCCTGCCAGTGCATGAAGCAGGGGGGAATGTGGGGTGCCATGCACACTCTGGGAGCTCCCTCGGGGCAACAGAGCTGGGCTAAATGTGGAGAAGGGAGATTTGTCTTTGGTGTACCCCTTCCTCTTTCAGTGTCCCTCATCTCTGCCCTTGGTGGCCCCTCATTTAGACACCCTATGTTCCATTGCTGGTGGAAGACTAGGTGGACAGTCCTGACCAAGCCACATCCTGTCCCAGACCCTAAATAGGATATGGCCTGTAGGGCCACATCTGTCCCCATGGCACTCATGTGAGACCTACTGGACCTCGCCTGGGGTGGCTTGCTCTGCCTGGACACCCTGAAACTCTGGGTCTCCAAGACTTGTTGGTCAGCTCAGCCCCACTGACCCCTGACATTCTGCCTGTGGTGGGAATGTTATCTGTACTTCCTGTGTATGGCTGGCACCCGAAGCCCACCCCCACTACATTGTGGCAGAACTGTGGGGACCCTGTTGCCAGCATCTCAAAGTCCAGGGGGTAGTGGGGCCCACTCAGCCTTCTGGATGGCCTGACATTGCATATTTCTCTTTCTGATCCTCCTTTCTCCTTTTCTAATTCTCTTTTCTAGTTTTATTGCAGTGGTAAGGGCAAGTGCAGGAGCACATCCAGGGCACTGCACCACCATCAGTGCCAGCCTGCCCGGGGTAGCTTGTCAGGAAAGCATCCTTCCCGCCACCCCTGCCCACTCCTCATGAGCCACTAGAGACCTCTCCTTGCCTGCCTGGCAGGGACAGACATGCCTGTGCTTGCCTCACTGGCCGCACAGAAAAACCCTGGCCGAGGCCCAGATCATGAAGTAAATTTTATGAGGACTGGTGCTTCTTCAGAGTGGTGGGACCTTTTCACCTTTGAGACCATTAAGAAGAAATGGATGGGGGTGCCTGGGTGGCTTAGTCGGTTATGCGTCCGACTTTCGCTTAGGTCATGATCTCGCGGTTCGTGGGTTCGAGCCCTGCGTCGGGCTCTGTGCTGACTGCCTGTTTTGGAGCCTGTTTCAGAGCCTGTTTCGGAGTCTGTGCCTCCCTCTCTCTCTGACCCTCCCCTGCTCATGCTGTCTCTCTCTCTCTCTCTCCTAGAAATAAATAATAAAAAAACATTTTTAAAAAAAAAGAAGAAGAAGAAATGGATGGTTTGGGGACATCCCTGTCCACCTGCAAGAACACAACAGGCTCCTAACAATTTCCATCTGTTTCACGTCAGGCCGGGGAGTTGTGCTTGGGGCACATTCAGAAAGCAGACGAGAGCTGGGCAGTGACCGTCCTCAGGGTCTTTGCCCCTAGGAACTACACAGAGCTAATGTCTATGGACTAGAAATTTGGATATGATATATGGAGAGAAGAAAGGACTAAGCAAGCAGGGATGGAGCCCCTGCTTTGTAAAGCCAGCCAGTGCTCTGCCCTCCCTGCTCTCAACCACAGCCAGGATCCAAGCACATGCTGCTGCCTCATGGTCAAGAAGTTGTACTAGGGACCCATGCCCACTGGTGCAGGGGTCTCTGTGGCTGCTACCCCTAGCACCAGCAGAGCCGTGTCGTGTTGACAGAAGCAGTGTGTCAGGCCTGCCTGAGCCTATGACACCTGCAGCTGTTTCTGTTTGCTAAGGAGCAAACAAAAAAACAGAGGCTTGTGTTCCTTCCTGATTGTAGGTTCCCCAGAGGGCTAGCTAGCATTGGCTCAATTTCTTGTGCCATGTGTGAAAAGATGAGGGAGAAGGAATGGGATTTTGCAGGCATTACCTAGCATAATGATATTTATTTAACCCATCTCATGGAGATGCTCCCAAGCTGATTCTCATGTCAACCTTCTTCCTGGCCACACTGTATACACAGTAGCCAGCTCCCCATCCTTCATCCTTTCCATCAGTCCACACTCCCCCTTTAGTACGAACTTGGTTTGGGCCAAGTGTGGACCAAGAAGAAAGCGCTCCATTGTACACCTGGAATGAAAAACTTGCTCAAAGTGTGGAGTCAGGGGTCAAGTTGGCTCATAGAGGGTGACTAACCTGAGACTCCCCAGTCCCCCATGAGCACAGGGCCCCTCAAGGCTTGGATGCCACAGCACACCCCTGTGTCAGCTGGCATGGAGGGCTGCCTCCCAGTTAGCACTGGCTGCTCATGGACTCCAACCCATCCCACCATTCCTGATGACCACCACCCAGGATCCAACTTTTGTCAAAGGCAAACTGTTCCCTGTAAAAGCCCCTTCTATTTTGTGGAACAGGTCAGGAGAAAAGGGAAGGAGCAGTGCCTTAAAGAATTGCTGGAAACAGTACAGTATTACCTCCTCATGCACTGGGAGTCATGTCAGCTCTGAGTCTTGACAGCCTGAGTGGAGGCTGGTACTGCAAAGAGCATCCGTGATTCCTGCTCAGCAGGTCACACATTCCCACCACCCACAGTCACCAGTGGTTAGGGAATGCATTCTGATCATATACCTTGCATTTTTCTGCCAGCCTGGCCAGAACTGTGCAAGTCAGGCTGGAGCCTGTCTCCATAACGAGTGTGGGGTGCATGGCTGAGTGTTCTTTCTTCCTCTCCCTCTGTCCTATGCCCTCTGCAAGTCTGCATCTCACACCCCAGAAATGGGCAGCCTGGGAGAGGGTTGAGTCTACATGGGGGCAGAAAAAAACAGCTCCTCCAGAAACCTTCTCAATAAAATCTACACACGTCACCTGCAGCCTCTGTTGTGTTTATTCCTGGCACCATTCACAGGAATGCCCTGTTGGAAAGATCTGTGTGATTGTGAACGTGTTGTCGGGTTGAACTGGGGACACAGGCTGTGAGCATGGAGGGCAGGACCGAGCATGTGACCTCTGTTTAACGAAGCCTTCCTCTCGCTTTCTCACATAGCTCAATGACTCAGCCAAGCAGCTCATTGAGATGGACAAGCCATGCCCAGCTGCCGCGTCTGGCTGCCATGCCTCCATGCCCTCCGACCCTGGCGGAGCAGCCAGTGTGGCCCCAGGACCCACATTAAGCAGCACAGGGGCAGTCAGTGCCTTTCAGCGGCGTGTGGACAGCAAGAAGAATGCCAAGAAGCGCCACTCCTTCACCGCGCTCAGCGTGACACACAAGTCCTCCCAGGCTACCAGTCACAGGCACTCCATGGAAATTAGCGCTCCAGTCTTGATCAGCTCCAGTGATCCCCGGGCTGCGGCCAGAATTGGGGACCTGGCTCATCTGTCCTGCAGTGCTCCTGCCCAGGTAACATCCTCAGCGTGTGGGCAGGGAGGTGCCAGGCGTCCAGCCCTAGGGTCTGGTGACTTTAATCCTCAGCTGCATGCTCAGCATTCCAGCCTCGGGAAGCCAGTGGCAGCAGTGCCCTTGGGGTCACCATGGCTTCCTTCTCCCTGCCTGGCCTCAGGGACCTCCTAAGCCTTGATAAACACATGAGTGGTACTCAGTGTTCAGAAGATGATCTAGAAGGTGTGTAAGGTGCTTCTCAATGGCCCGTGGCATAGCCTTTGATTAACATTGGCCCATCACTCAAAGTTGTCCTTTGTCAGTGCACATTCAGTGCCATATGATTGCGTCTTGCAGAAAGTCTGGGTTCCATTTGTTTTCAGTGCTAGTGTCTTTTGGCATCTTTGTAAGACTTGCTAACCTAGTTTTCTTTCAATGGAGCTCAGAATCAGAATTAACCATATTGTTTGGTTACATTCTTCTTCTTACTTTCAAAGATACCTTCTGTTTCTAGATTTGGCCCTGGTCCCATTCCACTAGTAGGATGAAGGCAAGGGGAGGGACTTATTCTCAGTCCGTCAGGCCAGTGCTTGTCTCAGACCCTACGTACTAGTCCCTACATCCTGGTTGCTACATCCTGTAATTCGTGGGCAAGAAGTCCAAGGCCCAGGCTTCTCCAGTATTCCCTGGAGGTTCTGAATGGACGTTAGCAGAGCTCTCTGGCACCTTCCTCCTGCCCCACAACATGGGCTCTGCATGCCTGGGTGCAGGGTCTGGTGTTCTCTCTGCCTCTCCCTCATCCTCACCCACTCTCAGCCCTCCTGTCCACAGCTTGTGAGTTAACAAGAACAGAGGGAAAGTTTCTGGACTCTGCAGTCTGGATCTACTATAGACAGGCCCGGGGCAAGAAGGGAACAGATCTTTTTTAAACTTGTGCTTTACATTGTTCCACAAGGAATTATGTATCAAATTCGCTTATTGCTAGACGGGACTGGGACCCTGGGTCTCATTTTTCCAACAGTTACACTTGAAGGGAAAATCATGGCCAGGCTTTAGACTTTCATGAGAATCACTGGAAAGGGTAGGAGGTCAAGCAAAGCAGTTTCCACCTATCTCCCATCCCAAATTAACTTAACTATTGGGACACGTAAAGGGTGGCACTAGAGCAGCTATGGGTTAAGGGTGAGCTACCACATACTGTGACTTCCAGGCACCAGCATGCTTTCCTGGGTCAGCTGCACCCAGAGACCCACCCCCCACTTTGCCGCTGGCCCCGGTGCCTTCCTGGCTCGGTATGGCGTTGCTGGCCTGTGTGTCACACCAGGACGTCCATCCCTGGCCCACCTGAGGGCCACCTGGGCTGCTGTGGTGTGTCAGGCACAGGTCCTGCAGGTGGCCACAGTGCCACACGGCACCTCTCCCCCACCATGCCAGGCATACTCTGGGAGGGGGACCCAGTCCCAGAGTTTCGTGCTTGGGGAGCAGACCTGGGCTTTGTGATCATGCATCTAGAGTAATCCAGCATTGTTGCGGGTATTCCTCCATCCACAAACAGAGGCCTCCATGTGCCAGGCTGGCATGAGGGGACGGACTCCAGGCTGGCAGAGCAGGAGCACCTGGACTCCTTGGTGCCCATGGGCCTGGAGCACTGCTGGCCCCAGCAGGTGTTCCGTTGGCCCCCAGCCCCCTCAGGCCCCTCAGACTCAGTATGCCATCCAGGTTATGGCACAGACTGTCTTCACTGACAAGATGAACTCTAGCCCCTGTGAGAGGAACAAAGGCTGGTCATCAAGAACCCTGGCCAGTTCTGCCCATGTGTTTGCACCCCTCACCTGCACATCCAGGGCTTCTTGGGCTGCAAGAGCAGAGGTTTTATGACTTTAGGTCATGGGTTCCAGAGAATTTTCTTCTGGAGAACAAGAGCAGCTGTTGTCACTGGCAGTTATTAAACCCTGGTCGAACATTGCACAGTGTTGTGTAGAAAGTTTGTAGCATCAGGCCTGTGTGCCCTGGAAGAGCAGCCAGCTGGATGGACAAGGGGAGGCTGGGCCTGTGTCCCTGCTTCCAGCCAGGCTGGTGTGTGTGGCCTTGAGTCAGCAGCTCCAGCTGAGTGCATCTGCAAGACAGGCTCCGATGCTGACACACACCTTGTGCGGAAGTAACTCAAAAGGGGCCACGCAATGTGAGATGACTGTGCTGCTCTTTGTTTAATTGACTTGATTCTAAACCTGTGGAAAAAGATGAACCGAATGCAAACACACACAGACACACATACACAAACACACACACACACACACACACACACACACACACACCCCAGTATGAGTGATATGCTCTGAGGAGGTGAGATGCATGGACAAGAGAGCCCCTCAGTAGCTGAGTTGGGGCTTGCCAACATGACTGAATCTTCTCTTTCCTTTTTGTGTTCCTTTTTAAAGTGGAAATGGAAGTGTGGAGGCTGTGGTTTCTATAGAAATGGCTCTAAACTACAGTAGCTGTTTCCCTGCTTCTGAGACCAAATGCAGTGAGCACCGTTAAGCCTGAAGCCACAGAGTCCCAGCAGAGTGCAGGCTGCACAGCTGTCCGTGGAGTGGTGTCCAGGGAGTGTGTGGTCTGTGGCTCACTCCCACGGGCCCTGGCAGCACTGATCCATCCTCACCTCCTCCCCTGCGCTGACCTCACCTCCCTTGTATACCCTTCGTGGTACATCCCACCATCAGGAGAGCCAGTAAGGCTGAATTATTTTCTCTAAAGCCTTCCCACTTCTCTCCTCCCCTTTTACCTTCAACCTGGGATCTGGCGTCATGCAATCTAGGGCAGCATCTCCGGGGGAGGGGCAGGCTCCCCTGCTCACTATCTGTGCACCTAGGAGAGTTGCTGAACCTCTCTGAGCCTAGAGAGCTGCCATTAAGAGCCGGGTTCAACACTGTCTTGGTACCTGTAGACCCTAGAAAAACTGTCCCGTCTCTTCTCCCAGAGCCTCAGTTTTCTTATCTATTAAATGAAGCAACTGTGCAGGTGCTGAGAGGGTGAAATGAGGGCACCGGCTCACCTCTTCTCAGTGGGCATGTTGTTGGCTCTGGTGGTTCTCCCTGCTGCTCAGGGAATCGGGAAACGAATCACCAGCCCCAAGACATCAGATAGGGCCCCCAGGTCTCCCCGCCGCATGTATTTTGGCCAATTGCTCTGCTCTGAAATTCTTCCTGTGCTGTGCACTGTGCTGTACCCCAGAGGTGCCCAGAGGCCACAGGTAGATGAAGGGGTGGATAGTGCCGGACTGCCTGCAGCCACACCTCCTGTCAAGGAAGCCTGGGCTCAATTAGCATCCCCATGAGCCTGTGTCCCCTCTGACTGTCAGCCTCTTAGGGGTCTGTCCCCAGTGACAACCAGGCCAGGCAGGGTCTGGTCCCTTGTGTCATGCACCCACCAGGGAAACCCAAGCATCCCTCCTAGAATCTGGTGCAGGAAGTTTCAGTCACTGTCACCTGGAGGTCTGAACATGTCCCCAGCACAGCCCTGACCCCTCAGCATTGAGGTGGCTGGTCTGGGATGCAGCCTGGGTCTGGGAACTTGAGAGCTTCCTAGCCCACTGTGTGCAGTGAGAAGAACCAACACCTCAGACACCAGCAACCGCTGGAGTGTGGTTCTCTCACACTCCAGGCTGTGTCACAGGCCATGCCTAGACCTGGGCCCTGAGTCCCATTGCACCTGGTGCTGCAGGGTTCCCAGGACATAGGACTTAAGTGCTAAAACCAGGACCGTCTGGGCACAGCAGGACAGTGGTCACCCCACAACAGTTCCCTTCACTGGGCTGCAGAGGGTGGTGTCTGGAGGCTTTCTATAGAAATGTAGTGTGATCCTGTCTGTACAGGATCTGTGTGCAGTACCAAAGGCTCATCAGTAGGGAAGGCCGGAGCCATGCTCCTGAGGGGGACAGCGGGAGACGTAAAGGAGGCCACCGTGGGGCATTGCTGCAGGACAGAGCTATGGATCCTGGCTGCCTGGATTCCTATCTGGTGTGTGCAGTACCACCAGAAGAAGCTTTTAAAACCTTCCAATCCCAGGGCCTACCCCTGAGTCAGAGAGGAAAGAGGGGCACATTGTATCAGCCAGGCCTGTGCGGGGATGGTGTGTAATAGTCACTGTGGCCTGGGAGCTGTGCTGGGCCCCCAGACCAGGCAGGCTCAGGTCTGCTCAGGGCCTCGTTCTGATGCCCCAGCCAAAGAGGCAGTGTTTTCCTGAAGCTTGAGGAGCTTGCCTCCTCTTCAAAGCCAAGACGTGGGCCCAGACTGCTGTTACAGCAACAGGCAGGGGATGCATATTCCTGTGCTGGTGGAGGGAAGGCCAAAAAAGATGCCATGTCACCACTAGAGCCCTTTAAAACTCCACAGGTGAGTCAGCTGTGCAGCCAGGATGCTGCGCTGGGCCCAAAGCTGGCAAACTGCGCCTGGTGGGGCTGCTTCTGTATGGCTCTGGCACTAAGAATAATCTGCATGTTTTTAAGGGTTGTTCTCTTCAAAAAGGAAAAAAAAAAAAAAAGAGGATAGACAGGAAAAGGAGAGGAAGAAATAGCCCAGAGCCTGCAGTGTGGACTCTCTGGCCTTTTACAAAAAGAGGCTTGTGGCTGAGGCTGTTTTGATGCTGACCCTGAAATGGCAGAAAAGGCTGTGATGAAAAGAAAAGGAGAAACCTGGCAGTTATGTAAGGTCAGGCCAGGTCAGAGGAGGGAGTCCTCAAGCAGAACAGGAGGAATTTTTTGACTCTGGCCCAAGTTGAAAGGCACCAGTTCCATGTCCTCCCCCAGTCTGGAGCTTGACAGGAGGGTGGAAACATGGGAGGTTCTGGAATTTGTGCGCCTTTCTCACCGCGAAGTATGCTGTCGGGCAGCAGCCTTCTCGTGAGGTTTCTGTGCACCATGTGGGAGTCCAGAGGGTCTCGACTTGGCCCCGGGGTTAGTTCTGGAGAGCTGGGGGCACAGGGACTGGAAGGACGGTGCCCAGGTGGCTGCCTGTGCCCAGCCCTGCTGCCCTTCCCGGAGGTTCAGAGCCAGGCTGTGGCCATGGCGGGGAAGGCTTCTCCCTCCTGCTTGTCTTCTCTCACGGACTGTCAGAGGCCTTGCTTTCTCTTATTTGTTGTTATTATTATTACCAATAATGCATTTATTTCTTCCTGCCTTCCATTGTCCAAGACCACTGTGGTTGGCTCCAGTTCAGGAAATGCAGGCTTATGTCCCATCAAAAATTATCATGGGACCTTGCATCGGAAGAATGGCCACCTGATATAAATGCTTCCCCCAGACCCAAAACAAGAGAATGGCCTAAAAAACAAGGCTGCTAGGCTTCAGATTCATGGACTGACCTGTAGAATAAGTATGGTGAAACCATCCAGGGAAGAAGCATGGCTGTCTCCTCCAAATGCCACTCATTCTTCCTGCCCCTGGGAACACACTTCTTCCATCTCACAGTGGATGCACGGGACTCTGTAGTCTGACCTCTACCTCCACCCCTGCTGCCCACATCCATCCAGCCAAGGCCACCAGCAGCTCTGTGTCCCTGCTTCACATCCCCAGCTGGCATCCAGCAGCTCTGGATGCTGTGAGCAAGATTCCCTTCCTGAGCTTCTCTTCCCTTTACTTCTGGGACCCTACTCGAAATTCTGAGCACTTTTCTTGCCCTTGGACCCTCTTCCTCCAACTCCTACATGAACATCAGTGCTCCTCTGGTCTTTCCTTTGTGTCCCACATACATACCCAGGGGCTCTCATCCAGCCAACAGCTAACCCCCAAACTCTCTAAACTCTGCTTCCCCAGACCTTACTTGACTCTAGAGTCTTTCCTTCTGCTGCCTGACAGCTTCCCCTGGAGAGGTACTCCATATCAATCCATGTCAGGAGAGAATAACTATTCTCCTTTGTCCTCGCACCTACTTCCTCCTCTTTATTCCATCTTCTCCAAATTCCCAAAGCTAAGACGATCTGTCCTCCAAACTCTGCTCTCCCTGTCACCTCTGCCATCCAAGGAAGTGTCAGCTCTAGTTCTGAAGCATTTCTCTCATGCCATTAGTCAGGATGAAGTAGCTCATCCACTGTTACAAATAGTTCCTGATGCTGGTGTGGTTTAACCCAGGTAGCATTTATCATGCATTTGTGCAGTGGGTCAGGCGGCCCTCCTGAATGGCATGCCCGTGGTGTCCAGCCCTGCTTCCTCATGTAGCTGTGTCGTCTACAGCACATGGCCTCCAGCAGGAAGAGGGGTCTAGAGAGGAAGCCCCTGTGTACTTAACTGCCTCAGCCTAGAGACAGTACTCATCACCTCCCCTCTCGGTTCACTCACTAGAACTGGACACTCAGCCCTGAATTAACTGGAAGGGGCTAGGACATGTGAAGAAGCACATGGATGGATGTTGGGCAAGTCCAGCAGTCCCAGCCCCACCCATGGGGTCCCTCTTTCCATGGCATGTCCCCTGCCTTGGTTCAGGCTTCTCTGAGCCCTTATCAGCTCACCATCAACTGATTCCTAACTCCCTGCTTCTGGGATTTCCTCTGGAATCCATATGTAATCGGGCTGATCTTTCCACAAATGCTTCTGGAGACTCTGCATTGCCTTGGGATAAAATTCAAGTTCCTTAGCTTAGCCTGCAGTCATTCAGAGTTTGCCACAGACTGACTTTCCAGCCTCCCCTATTCAGTTATTGTCCAGGCTGCCTAGATGTGCACCCCACACTGGCAGGCTCAGGCTCACCCCTCACCCAGACTGATACCTGTGCCTGGCCTGTCTCCTTCCTGCTCACCCTCTTCCCCTCTCGTCCTGCCCACAGCACAACACCCAGACACGACCCTGGATGGGAAATTCCTGCTGACCCTTTGCAGCCATCTGAAGCAGTCACTTCCCCTCTGTAGCTTTCCATGGCTCCAGGACAACTTCCCTCAACCAAATTCATTCCCTCTTTTCCTCTGTACCTACAGGACTCTTCCATACATTTATCATGGAAGGTGTGGCCTTTGTCGTTTGTGTGTATTGCTACTCCCCTGAGCTTCAAGTCTTTTAGGGTGGAGACTGGGTGTCATTCACTTCTGTATCATGGCACCTGGCCTGTAGTAGAGTTCATACCCATTCGGTTTGTCCTTGGGTGGGCATGGGGCCTGTGTCAGCCACACTGTATAATGAGTGGTCTTTCACACTTAACGTGATGCCAGAAATTCCACATGGCTTTCCCACTGCTGCCAGTTCCCTGAGGGCTCACGATCTATGTGGGTTGCAGAGAGGATACAGCTGCAAGGTGACAAGCTGAGGGGCTCCCAGGGGTACATGGTCAGCTGAGCCTCAGATGGCCTGCCCTGCTCACATTTGCACCCTTTATGAATTATTTCTCCCTGCCATTAGGAGAGGTCAGAGGGTCAGCTCAGCTCCTCATGAATAATGAAGCAGCACTCATGCATCTCCTTTCTGCAGGGGGAGGGAGGGTTATCAGAGGAGAAGACAGAGAGGAGCCTATTCAGGCACACTTCAATTTTAAAAATCAAATTATTTGTTTATAGAGATCATTGGATCACGTTAGGAGGTGATTAGTCACAGTTTAGAACCATTCCCTCATAAACCAAACAGGAAACCAAGTGAGTAAGAGAAGTCACCACCAGGCTACCTGAGGGAACTCCATGGGCTCACATAGCTCTGGAGTGCCCTGTATCAACCAGTATGAGCCAGGTCATGCTACAGTAACAAGCAGCCCCAAACCCTTGGAGGCTTACTTCCTACCCACTCTGCGTGTCTATCTGACCCACAGCGCTGTCTTCCCAGGATGCCAGCAGACACCCACAGGCCAAGTCTGGTAAATAAAGGTTTCGGTAGAACACGGTGCCCCTTGCTTATTCACACATCACCTGTAGAGGGTTTCAGGCCACACGGAGGAGCTGTATTGCTGTGACAGAGATTATATGACTTTTTCTGGCCCTGTACAGAACACGCTTGCTGACCTCTGGTCTAGAATGTTTCATCATGGTGGCAGGGGAGGGAAGTGCGCAGTGGCCCCACTCTACTTGCAGGGGTGGAGAGGCGTAGTCCATCGGTTGCCTATAGGGAGGAGCAGTGAACAGGCCCATGACACCTCTGTGCCCAGCATGTCTGCATCTAACAGGGGCTGGGAGGCTTGAAGAGGCAGAACGTCCATCTGCAGACAGGAAGAGCTGACACTTACAAAACCCACAGGCAGCATTTCGATGCTAGTTGTTGGACTATCTGTGTGGTGCATGCTGTTCTGTGGGACAGACCACTCCACATTTGGGAAGGGCTACCTAGCTCTGGGCTCTGTCTGTGAAGGGGCCAGGGTCATACTCAGGCTGACCCCATTGAGCCACGAACAGATTCCTTCATCAGACCCCGTGTGTGGTGTCAGAGCCAGATGGCTCACAAATCAACTTCTCATAAGCAAACAGAAACCCTTGAGATTAGGAAAATGCCCTTTGAAATCAATGGAAGGGGAAGTGTTTGAAATTCAGCAGGAAAAACATCAAAAGGGAACACTCCTCGAGTGTCTTCCAGCATCTAAGAAGTAATTAGGAGAACTGCACTTGGAAGCTTCTAGGGCATCTCTAAATGCCCCCCTCCCACCTGCCATAAGAGGGGCATGCACCAGGCACTCACTTTCCATGCAGCTGTTCTTACTGGCTGGGTCTTATCTCTGCCATGGGCCACCCCCCCAGACCCCCTCTCAGCATCCTCCATCACTCACCCACAGGGCAGAGAGCTGGTGCTTATTAGCATTTTCAGAAAGTTATAGTTTTAACTCCATGTTTTTAGAAGGAGCCCCCCCAAAAAACAGTACCAAGTGAACATGGGATGAAATAAAAAAATCCTATCCTGAGGACCTTGTGCAAGGAGAGCTTTCTTTTGCAGATCTGAGGGTTTCTGTGTATCCCTGACTTACCAGCTGTGCCCTTCAAGGTAGGGACAGAGAACCGTGGCCTGGCTGTTTTCATTAGCTGCCAGGCTCTTCATCTATGGTATCAAGTACCAAACACATTTCTTTTGCTACTATGACAAGACAGGAGCTGCCATATCCGCTGCCATATCCGCAGTTTCTTTCTGTGCCTCAGGCCATCTGCTGGTGGATGAGGGAGGGACACATCAGGGAAGGTCTCTGCTATCACCTTGGCACCTGGTGAGCACCCAGGGGCTCTGAATGGGCACATACTGTCCCAGAAATGCAGGTGAGCTACTGCTTCTCTCAGTCCAGCCTCTTAAGTTTGGTGAGCTTTTATTAAAGCAGTGGCCTATGGGGGCACCTGGGAGGCTCAACAGGTTGAGTGTCCACTTGATTTTGGCTCAGGTCACGATCCCAGCCAGGGCTGTGAGATAGAGCCCCATGTTGGGCTCTACACTGAGCATGTAGCCTGCTTAAGTCTCTCTCTCTCTCCCTCTCCCTCCCTCTCCCTCTCTCTCTCCCTCTCTCTCTCCCTCTCTCTCTCCCTCTCTCTCTCCCTCTCTCTCTCCCTCTCTCTCTCCCTCTCTCTATCTCTTTCTCTCNTCCAGCCTCTTAAGTTTGGTGAGCTTTTATTAAAGCAGTGGCCTATGGGGGCACCTGGGAGGCTCAACAGGTTGAGTGTCCACTTGATTTTGGCTCAGGTCACGATCCCAGCCAGGGCTGTGAGATAGAGCCCCATGTTGGGCTCTACACTGAGCATGTAGCCTGCTCCTCTCTCTCTCTCCCTCTCTCTCCCTCTCTCTCCCTCCCTCTCCCCCTCTCTCTCCCTCTCTCTCTCCCCCTCTCTCCCTCCCTCTCCCTCCCTCTACCCCTCTCACCCAGTCTCCTCTCCCTCACTCACTCTGTCTCAAAAATATGCAAGTAAACAAACAACCACAAAAACAGTAGCCTGTGGCAGATACAAAGAGGGGTTCCTCATAGACCCCAGCCTCTAGGACCCAGTCAGCCACCAGGAGACAAGAACACAGATCCATGCCATGGAGGGTGGAAAAGAGGAAGCTCCATAGATGAGCACAAAGGAAGGGCCATGGCAGATCAGAAAAGGGAGGGTGGCTTTGCTTCATGAAGGAAACGATGAAAGGAGGCAAGAATGGGCACCAAGAATCACTGAGGTCGACATCCTCTGGGGTCTTCCACCTCCCTTCAAGGCTCTGGCACAAAGGCATGTTGTTTCTTGGTAGGAGGGCCAAGAGGAGGTTCAGAACTTTGCCGCCTGCCCCTGATCTAGCTACCTACCCCTGCCCCCACCAGCCCTAGCCACTTGCCAAAGCACACCCTGCTGCCCCTTCCCTGCCCCCACCCCCCAGGCCTTGTCCGGATGCAGTAAGGGGTGGGAGACTCTTGCAGCCATCCCTGACCAGCCCTCCCGCCTGTCCCCTAAGCTAACACAGCTGGGCCAGGATAGCTACCAGCTCTCAAAATGTCACTACAGCCTGTGAGTTTCACTAAGACAGTTCTGTTTGCCCCTTTTGCACCCTTGGTGCCTTGTGTGGAGCTTCTGTGAAGGGGCTTTCAGAAGCATGGGTGGATGGACAGACACACAGAATTAGAGTTGAAGAGAAGAGTTTCTCCAAGCCCGTCCCACTTGCAGCCTCTCACTATGTAGGAGGCACCTTCTGTTTGAAGGCAGAACAGATAGGTCATTGGGATATGACTAATACACATTTTGTGCAAAGCCAAATGAAGATGCCTTAGGTCCCACAGCCTCACACAAAGAAGGTGGGGGAGTCCACAGGAGCTGCTGGCACCTTCCTGTAGTTAAGACCATCAGACAAGCTGATTTTTATCCCCTAACCTGGAGCCATTTTGTGGATACTGTTCTCCAATATCCTACCCTTCTTTTTTGGCCATTCCCCTTAAGAATGTTCTGGGGACACCTTGTTAAGAGATTTTGGCACAGCTGTGGCTTTTTGATCCAGGAAGATGAGAACAGAGGCTAGAAGTTCATTCTTTCAGTATTGACACCTACAGCAGGGGTCGGCAAACTATTTTCAGTAAAGGGCCAGATAGATAATAAATATTTTAATGTTTTATTTATTTCTAGGAGAGAGAGAGAGAGAGACAGCGTGAGCAGGGGAGGGTCAGAGAGAGAGGGAATCACAGACTGAAACAGGCTCCAGGCTCTGAGCTGGCAGTCAGCACAGAGCCCGACGTAGGGCTCGAACCCACGAACCGCGAGATCATGACCTGAGTGAAAGTCGGACGCTTAACCGACTAAGCCACCCGGGCGCCCCAGATAATAAATATTTTAGAGCAATGTGATCTCTGTCACAGCTACTCACTCCTGTCCTTGTGGGTCAAAGCAGCAAATGGGTGGGTGTGGTTGGATGCCAATAAAACTTTATTTACAAAAGCAGGGGCTAGCCAGATTTGAGCTGCAGGTAAGTCTGTCAACCCCTGAGAAGACCACGGAGACTAAGGGAGGGGTCTGTTCGTGAAAACCTGGAGTCAGTAGCTCATATGCTGGGGTCAGATGCTGGTGAGCAAGCTCCTGCGGGGAGGAGAATGGGCAAGGGGCAGTATTCGAGTTGGACTCCATTCTAGGCAGCCAGCCAGCTTTCCTGAGTGCTGACAAGAGAGCAGTGAAGGTTATGTGAGCACAAAGCATGGACCCTTTCCTCTCCTGGGACAGACCATCTTGTTCAAGCTCCTTGGCCCCTTGACCTCGAGCTGCCAGCATGAGCGCATCCGGCCCAGGCCCCTGCCCTTCCCAGCCCTGATGGCCCTCCCACCCCACCCTCCCCGAACCCCCTGGGCTAGGGTGTGGGGAGGCATCCGTCGACCCTGTGGCCCTGCAAGATGTTTATAGCACTTTTTGGAGGCAAGCAAAAGAATCAGGCCAAAATGTTTCATTCTAAAGTTTTCTTTAGAAAGCACGTACCTAAGAGTCTGATTTACACTCTGTTACAGAGTGGTAGTGTGTGATGAATAAAACATGTTCATTTCACTGCTCCTTGGGGTGATGACAGTGTTTTCTGGACTCATATTAAAAATAAAACAAGGAGATGTTTTTCTTAGGGTATTAGTCTGTGCCAGTGTATCCAGGAAAGCGCCTTGGAGCCCCCATATAGCCTGCGCCCCCTTTTTCCTTCTTATTAATCCCATCAGGAAAATAAAATAGCCTGTTTTCCAGTACCACTCAAGGGCCCCATTAAAATGCACATCTGGGCCTCTGGTGTCTGGTAACAACCTGACAATTTAGAATCTGGGGTCCATGGCCTCAGCTTGCAGCCAGAAACTGACGCTGGCTTTCCACCAGCAGAGGCCACTATGAACAGTTGTACAGGGCACCATAAGAAGTGACAGCCCACTCCAGGAGTGTGCAAGCCACTCACCCATGCTGTCTTGGTGGATCTGTCTTTTATAGGTGGGAAAAGGAGGCCTGGAAGATCAAGGGCAGTTTGCCTTGATCACAGAATTACATAGCCTGCCTGTGCTCCAGCCTCCTGACCCATGCATGTCCTTGGAGGGCGGTGGGTATGAGTGGCACCAGGGAGCAGCATTACTAGGCTCTGTGACATGTGTCCCCCTGTTGGCTCACACTATGGTCAGTTTTATTTGATGGGGGCATCATCTCTGACCTCTGAACCAGCCAGCTGACTTCACATACACTTGCCTCCTGTTCAAAGCTTGTGGGCTGTGTTTTTGAACATGAGCCCAAAGGGATTGCTGGAGTCAAACATTCTATAGGGTCGGTCGCTGCAAGGATCCCCTTGTTGTTGGCTGGTTCCCCCAGATTGAGGTGTGCTCCCCTGCCTGGGCTGAACCCTAGTTTTTGTCCGATATAGAGTCACCCAAAAAGAATACAATATGAACCTGCCTTATCATAGCCAAAGACTTTCCCTATGACAGACTGGAGTCCCAAAGCCACAGGCTCTGGCCCCGCCCCCAGTCCCAGCCAGCCTTCCCCCTGCCCAGCAGGTGGAAGTCAATCTTCTTTATCTGTCCTGGCCACAGACATTATTGCCTCCTGCTGGATTTTGGCTTGAGTGTCTTAAAGACACTGGGCAGTGGAGACCCCAGGAAGGTTGCCTTACAGGCACAGCAAGACTCAGAGCTGTCCCCACTTTGGGTCATCAGTGCTTTGCATGTGAGAGGCTGGTTTAGACTGGTTTAGTTGTTTCAGGAGAGTTTATTTGGACAGGAGGCATGTTGATGAAAGCAGGGTCATAGCTTTGGGCTCTAAGTCAGTTACCTTGTATCCTTGTGGCTCCTGCTGCCCAGCAGATGCCCTCTGCCTACCTGATGCTGCCAACAGTCACCTGGTGGCCAATTTGAAGGGTCACCCTGCTAGTCTGAGGGCTTCTGGCAATACTACAAAGATGGCATGTGTGGAATCCAGGGAAGCATGGAATCACCATCACCCAGGGTGTGATCTTAAGCCCTGTTATTCATTTTATATGTATCAGAAAATCATGGTCACTTACTGATATTAACATGAAAAATTTGAACATACATTTCCCAAATTCCAAATACCGTAAGTACCAGTGTTATCATTTGATATATAAATTTACAGACATTTTTTCAACAAAATACATGCAACTTTTTTTTTAATGTTTATTTATTTTGAGACAAAGAGAGCACAACAAGCAAAGAAGAGTCAGAGAGAGAGAGAGAGAGTCCCAAGCAGGCTCCATGCTATCAGCATAGACCCCATTTCCAGGCTCAAATTCATGAACCTCAAGATCATAACCTGAGCTGAAACTAAGAGTCAACGCTTAATCGACTGAACCACAAAGGTGCCCCAATACATGCATTCTTTGATGGACCCTACACATCCCTCCATCATATGTCTCTGTGGGGCCCAAGCCATCATCTGCCACCAAACCTTCTGCCAGGGGACATTTGGGCTGCTTTCTAGTTCAGGTTTTTCATATTATAAAAAGCACAGCTGAGAGATTTTTCTCTGTGAATTCATTCTGCCTCATTGAGATGTTTTAAGATTCATTTCCAACAGGAAACTGCTGGACCACCAGGCTTCCTCCCTCACCCCCCACTCTCTCTGTAGAACTGAGCTTTGTCCACAAGCCCAAACTAGGACCGGGGGCTGTGGGAAGTGCTCTGGCCCACAAGCCCCTGACCCATCCAGTTGCTTTCCCCAGTTTGTAAGCTGGGCAGCCCCACTCAGGGCATCCCCACTGCACAACCATGTCACAAGGGACACAACCAAGCAGGATTTGATTTATGACAACAGGATAGGTCAGGGAGTGATCAAGGGTCGACCTGCTTGGGCCTGGGGCAGAGGGCTGCAGGGAATGTGAATCCTACACAGACCCGTGTCATGTGTGTGTGTCCTGCGAAATGGGGGCAGGGAGCATGAATCACCTGGGTCACCCAGCAGTACCATCTGCCAGCCTTGTAAACAGAGTGCATGCCCACATTCCCATGTTGAAGGGATCCTCCTGCCCTTCAACTAACTTGGCCTTTTGGCAGAATTCAGCATGGCTGAGACGTTGTGGTCCCCCTGTAAGATGCAGGTCTGCTCTCACCACATTTCTCCTACCACCTTCCAGAGCACCCCTGCCCTCAAGGCAAAGACCAGAATGTGTACAGTGGCCCAAGGGGCCATGAATGGACTGGTTCAACAGCACTTGGGTGCTTCCCCCTTGTCACCCCAGCCTTTCCTTTCTGTCCAGTGTTTCAAGCATGCCAAGCTTGCTTCTCTCAGCTTTTGCTGGGCAGGCCTCTGTGCTCCTCCTTCGCCTGCCCAACCCTCACCAAACAGGGCTGCCTACTGCTTACAGAAGCCCCATCTGGCCACAGCCCGCAGGTGATGTACCTGCAGTATGCATTTTCCAGGACCCCCACATCTATCATGACATGTGCAATGCTTATCTCCCACTGAGTGAGCCCCATACTGGGGTCAGAGGGTGTGTTTGTGCCCTGAGCCAGTCCTGACAAGTGAGGTGATCAGCAGAGGTCAGTAAGCACCTGGAACATCACCCACCCAGGCAGAACAGCCCTACAACTTGACTGCCCATCACACTGTCCTGCCTGCATGATGGGCAAGGGGGACATTCCCCACTAACTCACCAATTGTGACCTTGCTCAGCTGAGGAACTGCCCGCTGGACACGTGCACCGACATCTGCCAACCACCTCCAGTTTAATGCCACTGCTGCCCCATACCTGCCACAGTGAGTGAGTAAAGGGCTCTGACCTTTCTCCCATGACCATACAAGGAGAGCTGTGGGTTCTCCATACTCCGGGTTACCTGGAGCCAGGTGGCCACCCCCATGGAGGGCACTCTCTGGCTCCTGACTGAAGCTCTGTGGAGGATGGTCTGGCCAGCTGCAGTGAACTCCACCAGCAACTATCCCAAAGAGAAACAATCTTCAGTCTTGATAGTCTCTGTCTCCCTTCCGAGGGAAGGCATGTATGATGAACAGGCAGAAGTCTCCTTTCGTTCAGCCCCACTCCCACACAGCACTCTAAAAATGTGGCATCTGTGAGTCAACCACAGGGACCCAATCTGTGGAGGGGCTGCCTTTGAAACTCCAAGTTCCCTCTCACAGGAGTAGGAAGTCCTTTGAGACCTGGAGTTACCTGGGAGACGCAGGGGAAGATGTGCTCCCGCCTGCATGTTCTCATTCTGCCAGGCGCCCCGTTGTCTAAAAAGAAGTAGCCTTTCTGCCTTGTTAGAGGTTGTGGATGTGCTGTGGTCTCTGGCACCTTTCCTGGTCCCTGGTACAGGAGGGAAGCCGACTGCCTAGAGAGGTAGCAGCAGGCTTCCAGTAGCACGTGGAGCTGAGCAAGGTCAGAACTACTCAGTGAGTTGAAGAGATATGCCCCCCTCACCCCTCCATGCAAGCAAGCAAGGGATGTGGTGGTCACTTGACTGTTAGGGTTGTTCTGCCTGCCTGGAACGTGTGCCAGGTGCATCTTTCATTACATCTTTGTAATTTCCACTTCTAGTGACCTTCACCCATCTGAGGACCACACATGGTGACATGTCCATTGTTGCCAGCCAGAGCCATGGCAGCCCCCATGGAGCCTGCTCCCCCGACCCCGCCTCTGCCAAGGCACTAGCAGCTCCTGAGGGGTCTGCTCAAGCCTGCCTGTCTCCCTGTTCATCTGCATCCAGTTGTCTTCAGGATCCCTGTCCTGTCCCTTGGTGGGGAGCCTAGAAGGGACCCTCCAAGGAAGGGAGGAGAACCCTGGCTCCCTTGAAGGGCATGGATGTCACCTTCCTCCAGATCCCCCTAGACATCCCCATCTGTGTCAGTCTCCTGGGCCTGCTGTAACTGTACCACAGACTGGGTGGCTCAAAGCCACATGAAGTTATTCTCTGTCAGTTCTGAGGTCATAAGTCCAAAGTTAAGGTGTTGGCAGGCTACATTACTCTGGCCTCAGCCTCCATTTTCACAAGGGAACTTCTGGGTGCCTCTCTTCTCCTCTTCTGTCTCTTATAAGGACACCGGTCACTGGAATTAGGGCCCACTGTAATAAAGAATCACTTCATTTCAGGATTCCTACCTTATACTGTATCTGCAAAGACCTTTACTCTAAACAAGGTCACTTTCACAGATACCAGGGGCTATGGCTTGAGCATTTCTTTTGGGGGCACATTGTTTAACTCCCTGTGGCATCTGATACCTCTGACCAGGAAGAAGAGTGCTGCTCTGTGGAGGGCTGGGGATAGTGTTGCCCTTATGACTGGGTCTGTGGGGTTCTCTGTGCTGCAGAAATCACCTCAGCAAGATCATTGTGTGGCCCAGATCCCTCTCTTGGCCCTAACTACTTCCCTCAGGAGGGTTAGCATGCACCACAGGCTAAACAGGAAGCATCTCAAAGTGGACCACCCCTGCAGCCATATCCCCATATAATAAACCCTTGGAGCCTTGAGCTCCTGGAGTCTGATGTGGGAGATGCTTGCTCTCCTGATGCCTGTCCCCTGTCACTGCCAAAGGACCAGTTTTCCTTAAGGGTTAATCTTCAGCTCCTGGGAATGCAGCTTTTAAGTAAGTTTGTGCTTTGTCACATGAAAGGTTTTGTCTGGGTTTTCTTTGACAAGCACAAGAACAAGTAATTCAAGTTCTAAGAATAAAAACAGGCCTCCCTCCACTGCTTTCTTCCATGTTAAACACAGTGCGATGCTGCCCAACAGATGCAACCCTGAAGAGTGACTTTCTGAGCTTCTCCCAGAGGGCACTTGGAAGGGTGTCAGTGGCTGCCAAACTCCCTTCAGTGGGCTGGAAAAAAAAGTTATTAACAAACCACCCAGGCAAGTGGATCCTGAGAATTTTGAAGGCTGGAGGGTCAGGTCAGTGACAGGTGCCTCTGGACTCCAGCCTGACCTTGCCTTTCTCTTCCCTGGGGCAGGAGCCTCCTGTCAACTCACTCCTGTCTCCTCTTGTGTGTTTCCAGGACTCCTCCTCCTCTTCGGCCGGAACCACCCCAGTGGCTGAACAGCAAGGCACAGCTGCCAAAGTCCAGCTGCCCCTCAACGTGTGAGCTGTCATTTATGTTTTTGGGGTCCTGTGCCTTCAGCACCTCCCTCCCACCTCTGCTAGCAAATAAACCTGTGGTTTCCATCGGATTTTCTAATGTGTTATCAGCTGGTCAGTCTAGTTATGCACATCCAGTAATACTGCAGAAAAGAGAGTGTGAAAAACAAAGTCTAGCTGGTCCTTTCAATGTCAGTGTCCCCAGAACATTTATAAGCAGGGAGATATTCAAAATATTTGATGGCACAGGCCAATCAGGAAAGGACCAGCCATAGCACGGAGAAGACTCTGGAGGCCTATGGAGAAGGTGTGTGTTGGGGGGCTGGTGGGCTCTGGAGGGCAGAGGAGCCAGAGCAACAAGTGGTCTTGTGAGCATGGGACAGTAGCTAGTTACCAAGTGCTCAGAAAGTAGCTCAATATTTGAACAGCCACAACTGCCCTACAGTCACGGTAGCTTATGTCATAGCAGCTGCATATCATCCCCAAATATAACCAGATGAATCATTGCCAGGAAGCAAGTTGCTTATCTTGTTTAGAAGATTTGCTCTTGTTAAATTACAGCTCTTAAGAGATACGTGCAGTTTAAAAATTCCCCATTTAAATGGTGTTCTGAAAAATTAGACTGCCTTCTACTCTTTTATTTGGCAATGAGCTCACTTACTTGAATGAATGTTTTGAGGTGGAGAATATAAATTTGGCAAACAATATGGTGAAATAGAATGTTCCACAGATCTGATGCATATCAAAGGGACACTTAAAACCTGCATTGTTGCAGAACAAAAGGTATTCCAGGCCAAAAAAAAAATCCTTTCGAAAAAGCAAGTTACTGAGCTTCAAAAGGTCTCCTAGAGGCATAAATATCCTGGGACATGTTCAGCTACCTCTTTACACCCAATCAAAATGTTTGTCTTTACTTGATGGCAGATTGGAAACCCTGAACATCTCCCTTTATCTGGCCACTGCTGTGATTGCATTGTTACCACAACCAACTAAACAAAAGGACACTGAGATGTACTTATTTTGTACCTAGTGTCCTAAGGGGAATATAGATTAATGAGCTACATTTAGGTGTCTGGCTGAAATTCAAGTTTTCACCAGCACTGGACAGAAGACGTGCTCTTCTGACCTGCTGTCCTAGATAAGCTCCAGTGGCTTCCACTTCAACCTGGGGACAAAGAGGCATAGGACAGGATGGGTAGTGATGGGTTGCTTTTCCTGAAGAACTGGATGCAGGGCTCTGTCCCTGAGGAAGTTGACTGGCATCCACAGGAGACTGTTATGCCCTAATGTGGTTGCCCAAATGAAAGGCACAGTGAGCTCTTCAAGGACAAGTCCCAGGGGTCCCCACAGATGATTGCCTGGCACACAGGCTCTCTAACTTCGTACATGTTCTGATGACCAAAACCTTCCCCATCCTGGGTATAGAGGCTTCTGGTATTGGCCCAAAGCCCCCAGCTCTTACACATCAGGTCGGCCACCAAGAAAGCTGCTCTGTCTTTGAGACCCAAAAGGTTATTAATTCCATCCAGTAACATTATTCCCTAAGAATTGTGAATACAGACTGGAGGCTTAAACCATGCACAGATCTTCCATTTTGTGGAGGGCTTTTTAATGTGGTACAGAGCATAGAGTGACCTTTCTCTCCTGTCCCTGCTCTGCCCTGAGACGTGAGTAAGCCACTGTGGTCCCTAGCCCTCTGCCCTCTCTCTATCAGATTCTGAGAGCCTCATTCAGGGTCCCAAGTGCAGCTCGCCATCTGGGAAGGAAACTTCCACAGACAGATGGGTACGATTCATCCCTGGGGGAAAACCAAGAGCCTGCTGAAGTGTGTGACAACATGCATGCCACCTGTGAGGTCTGGGAGTCTCATTGTGGGGGCCAGAGAAAGACTGGGGGGTTGGAGCGGAGGGACTGGGGTTGCCTGCAGACCGGGGGAAAGGAAGCCCAAAGAGACAGCAGGCAGCTTTGCTGCCACTTTGTACCTGATATGTGTGTGGAGTTTGAAGCTGTCCCCACCAGATCTGTTTGTGATAGGGGCAACCTCACAGATGTAATTCTCCTTGATACTCCACCTGCATTTGGCTTGAGGGTTCAGAAGTTGCTGAGCCTACCTTCTAATGACTATGCAGCCACCATGTTCCATAATGTTGGGAAAGGAACTGGTGACCAGACCAGGGCCCACCATAGATCTGTAACACAGAGGGTGATTCTGGGCTTCCGTCTGTGACAGGCTTGATCAGTATGAGTTTAGTACACCAGGACCCAGTAACCTAAGTCCTTGCTGAGGTGGGGGCAAAAGCCTGGAGGAGGAGGTGAACCCACCAGCCAGCCTTCTATAGCAGCACCCCACCTCTCAGACAGGGATTCCTGGCAGTCATAGCACCTGCCCTCAGGGAATGGAAAAGGTGCCCCCACCTGCAGCCCTGCCTGAGGGTTAGCAGCACTTCAGAATGGTGTGCAATGCATGTGGGGAAAACAGAAGAATGAACCATCTTGAGGGAATTCTCTAGAGGAGAGTAGAAAGCCTGGCAGTCAGGGTCGAGGACTTGCAAAGATGCTGGCAGGACCACCTGCAGTGGACAGAAAGACATGTCCCTGTGAGTGAGTGTTAAGCCCAGGGGAATGCAGGTGGCTGCAGGTCCCCCAGCAGCAGCAGCCTTGTCTGCATTCAATTTCCTGGAAGCAGACTCTCAGGCTGAGACCCATTGGTGGCTGCTTTCATGAGCCACATCTGTGAGGAAGTTGGGGCTGAGCTGTGCTGGAAGGGAAGCCTGGTGATCCTCAGGGTAATTCTGGAGCCCCTATGTGAACATTAGCTTTCCCCAGCTGAATTGAGCCTGTGTGGGCTTCAGGTGACCCCTGGAAGGGACACAGTCTTGGGTGCGCTTACATATAGCCAGAAAATTACCACTGAGGGCCACTGTGGTGAGCCATCAGCAGCCCATGGCCCACTCTGGGGGATGGTGCTATGGCCCTTGAGTGTGGACCTTGGCTGGACATCACCAGACCCAGTACAGAGGTGGGTCTTCAACTTCAGAATGCAGCAGAAGTAGCTGGAGGGCTTGTTGAACCAGATTGCTGGGTCTTACCCTAGTAGCTCTGGAGTGAGGCCCCAGAATGTACATCTCTACAAGTCCCCAAGTGATGCTTTTGCCGCTGGCTCAGGACTGCCCTTTGTGGGTCACTGCCCAAAGGCCCCTGCAGAGAAGTTTTCTGTGAGCTCAGGGTGAGAAGGACGCCAGCCCCCACACAGGACTGGCAGCCAAGCCACTCCCAGCTCCTTCCTTCCCTAGGGTCCCAACATTGGGCTGCAGCTGGTACAGCCTCATATAATGGAGTGCCAATTGCCTGCATTTCCTGGGAAATCAGGACCACTGGAAGGCCTGGATCAGGGGCTGGCCACTGCATGGCCTCATGAAAGTTCCCCAAATGCTCCCTGTTCTCTCCCTCTGAGCATCTGCACCCAAGGAGTCAGCTCTGTCCACAGCCCTGTATTGACTCACCTCCCCAGCTCAGCCACCTCCTTCAGGAAGACTGACTTGGTTTTCTGAGCATGGGTAGTGCTCCTCCCAGACCCTATAGCATCCTGTGCAGACCCTGACATGCACCTGTATTGTCTCCCCCTTCCCCAGAGTGGGTGCTCCTGGGACAGCCACCTCTACCACCTGACTGCACCTGGCTGTCATTCAGAACACATCCATTGAATGGAACCATCAACGGTGGGCACATGTCTTGCTAACATCAGCTAGTGTGACCCTGGCATCTAGGAGAACAGAAGCAAATACTTCACACAGAATCTTTTACTTACTTATTCTAGAAGAAACATGAGCAAACCATCATATAGAAGAGAAAGGGTGTGAAATTAATGAAGGCACAAAAATGCTTCAGTTCACTCCTTGATTAGAGTTGAAGAGAACTGTGTAGATAATTAACACAAGTGAACATCGTGCTGTAGAAATGAGCAAGTAATATGGGTGAGTGATTGGTGTCCTCGGAAATATCCAATAGGCTGCTGGTAAAAGCCTGATGCCAGGCACAGTGGCCACAGATGGCAGATGCTTCTGTGTGGACACCATTCGTCCAAAGGCACCCAGAGAGGGGGGCATAGAGCCTGATCCTCCATCCCGGCTCACACTTGCAGGACTGCTTCAGGCTGTTAGGGGGGCACCTTATAGCCTAAAAGCCCCATATGGTCTACAGGACGGTGGGGAAGAAGGAACCAAATTCTCCTACTATTGCCTTATTTTTAGTACCAGCTTAAAAGAATTTTTTTTAACATTTTATTCATTTTTGAGAGGGGGACAGGGGCAGAGAGAGAGAGGGAGACACAGAATCTACAGCAGGCTCCAGGCTCTGTGTCAGCACAGAACCCAACACAGGCCTTGAACCCAGAGACTGTGAGATCATGACCTGAGCCAAAGTTGGCTACTTAACCAACTGAGCTACCCAGGCACAACCTTTTGTTAATTTTTTTTAAATATTAGTACCAGCTTTTGTGTGTGAATCCACAGAGTGAATTTGGGGCCTGGAGGAGCAGTCCCTGTCTGAACTATACATGTTTTTGAGATGACCCTGAGCCACCTGTGGGAACTTATTTTGAGCTGAAGAGACCTTTTGAAGGAGTAAGGAGAATGGGGCCCTGGGAACCATGGGGAAGAGGACCCTGCAGGCACTACCTATTTCGTGCCAGGCCTGCGAGGCCCCTGTAGGCCCTGTGAGGATCAGCTCGCAGCTCTGAGCACAGAGGGTGCTATCCAGCTCGCTCAGAGACTGTCAGTAGAAGGGACAGAGGTGGACAAGGAATGACAAGATAGCACTGCTGTGGCTGTCTGGTGCATAAAGCAGGGACCAGGAGGCCTGCAGGCATCAGGCTGACAGTGGGTTGGACTGTCTTCCATTCAAGTGTGGTCCATCCATGCTTTTTCTTGGGTCATTCTTAAAGAAAGCAGACACTGAATGACATATTCCCCCACCCTAGGCCAGCACCCCACCCCAGCACAAGCCACATGCCAGATCTGCAGACACCATGTGCAGAAAAATGACCTACAGAGCCATCTGCTTTTGGTTTTCTCTCTGAGGCGCCCAAAGGAAAAATAAGTGGGAGGGGCAGAGATTTTTCAAAGTGAAGTCAGATTTATTTACGTTCCAGTTCCCCCAGCAACGCACACCTAGAGGCCAGACTTGAAGGATTGAGACCAGAGGAGAGATTACTCATCAATAACACAAATTTGAAATAAAGATGAGGAGAGCAAGTACATCAGTACCCCAGTGCAAACCGGTGCAACACCTCCCAATGCAGGGGGCCACAAAGGCTTCCTGGCCCGGGAACTCAGCCTCATCTCCAGGCCGACCTCAGCAGGACCTGCCAGCCTCCTCCACAGCCTCTCACAGTGCTCTGCCCTGTCCTGGTGGCCACAATGCTCCGACTGCTTCTAACTTGTTGCAGAAACACAGATTCTCAACCTTTCTGAGCATTCATTTCCTCAACTGTGAAATGAGGGGTAATTCCAGCCTCAGAATTTATGTGGGGCTTAGGCAAAGCCCTGGGAGAGGTTGGCACCTGGCAGATGCCACTTCTCTGTGCTTCTGCCCCGTCCTTCCTTAGCCAGTGGTCCACATGCCTGTGGTGGGCATGGAGCTCTGTGCAACTATCCTTAGGGCCCCCAGATATCAGCTGCTTATAAATAAGGTAAAATTAGAATTTGTGCAGGACAATTTAGAGTTTAGAGCTGTGTTTTGAGGAGGGTATGTCATTCCCTTGGAGGTGATGGCATCCCTGGAAATGACACCCTTTGTGCTGCCCATTGTTAGCACCCAAGGGGTATCTGTGTCATGGAGCATTTTTTTTAGTAGAATACATGAAACCATGAAAGGACTTCCCACTGTTAAGAATCCAAACCTCCCCTGTGAAGGGGCATGATGTAGCATAAAATCCAATTCTGTCTATGTTTGCAAACTAACCTCAGTGACACTGTCTTTCAGCGGGTCCTGTGCCAGAGGACGAGATTCCGGGCAGTGCAGAAGGTGCTGGTGTCCCCGCTCAGTGGACCTTCACACTTGCTCCAGTCAGACAGATTAAGCAATGGTGTTTAGCCATGTTCACTTCTAGGTTGCACCTTTTCCTGCTTTTATTATTTCACCAGGACACATGTCTGTGCTTCTCTAAAATAAAAATGGCATTTTGAAAGAAGACTTTTCTAACTTAAAAGTCTTAATCAGGATGGCTTGAAACTCATAATCTAATTTTTTTTCATTTTTATTTTGTTGGGGAAGGATGGAAACTCCCCTTTTGTGCTAAGTCAATGTGAAGTCTTTGTTCCACTAAATGGCATGGGGATCCTCAAATGTTGAGGGATACTTCAACATAATAATTAGGGAAAGATAATCTGCTCCTTCCCTAAAGACAATTAACCTTCAATTATTTGATGTCTAGTCCCACAGAATCACAAAAATGACTGTCAAGCATTTCATATGGTTCATGGGGTGTTTATCACACTTGGTAACATTGCTTTACTTTTTAAATGGGAGTGTGGAGGTTGGTTGCTAATGGACGTCACTCACTGAGCCAGGTGTGGGCAGGTTCAGGTCCTGGTCCTTGGGCTGCTGTGCCAACATGAAAGTTGCACACTCACCTGGTGTCTGTCCTCCCTCTGCCAGGGCCAGCTTGCAATCGGGCAGGTGTCCCTCCATCCATAGCTTCAAACTCCACTGAGCAGATGGACAGTGCAGGTGGCACATGGAAGTCACCCTGGCCCCAGGGGCTGCAAAGATAGGTGGAGGAGAAAAGAGAGTCCCCTCACCCCATCAAAGCTACCTTTGTCTAGGCCACACACAGGGCCCTGTTTAGATGGCTCCTTGACCACCCCCCCCCCCCCAAGGGCTGAACTATCTGGTTTGGAAACTCTGTTAATAGAAGCTTTTTGACTCCACTTTTTACTTCCCTCTTTGACTCCCCTCTCACCCCTTCACATTCCTTGTGCCTCAGTTGTTTCCTTTCCTCCCTCAGCTCACTGCCTTCTCTGCTTGCTTCCCTCTGTCCAGGTTCTTCAGGGCACCTCAGCTCTCTCTGGGTTGGATTCAGCTATCTCTGCCATCTTGTCCTATTGTTCACCCTCTGCTTCTCCTTTTTATACCTCTCCTTACTGTTTAGATATCCTCAGACTTCAGCCCCATCCTTTCTGCCCTTTCTTACCTCCCCATGGTGCCCATTCCCTCCTGCACAGTACCCTCAACCCCATACTGAATGGACCTCCTGAATGAGGAAAACTGGTACCTGTTTCCTCTGTGCTTGTTTTTATGTCCAAGGCCAGCTGGCCGACTTTAGGGCTATATCAGACAGTTTCTAGTACATGCCCACACACATGCAGATACACCCATAGACACACACACTTTCCTTTAGCAGTCTTCATCTTAGTCTCAAAACCAAAGCCTCTATTTTATTTTTCTTTTAACAAGTATTTATTAGGAGAATACTATGTGCCAGACACATTCTGGTTCTGGGCATAGAGCAGTGAACAAAACAGATAAAAATCTCTACCCTTGTGGAGCATACAGTGTAGTGGGGAGTGGAGGACAGCAGAGTGAGAGATGAGACCCCAGATAGAGGCGAAAGTCAGTGAAAATTTAGCATATTTGGGGGACACCTTGGTGTAGAGCTTCCCTGAGTCAAGGTTTTCTGGGAACCCCAGCTAGAGATGCCCACATGTGGTCTCCTTACTCTGGGCTGGACTAGGCTCCCTCCACACTGGCCCTTGCCCTACTCAGGAAGTCGATGTGCCACAGGGTAGCAGGTGGCTGCCTCTCACCAGGATCCTAACTAAGGACAGGATCATCTGTCACTTCTTGTCATAGGAAAATTCAATTGCACAGGATTCCTCCCCACAAGTGGGGAGATGAGAGTGGAAGAGGAAGGCATTTAAACTCTCCAACATGATGTCCTCCTTGAGGAGTTCAGCCAACCTTGAACCTCTGTGTATGAAAACAGTCTTTGGAAAAAGGGGTCTTCTGTCAGACAGTGCCCAAGTGGACATAAAACCATGGAGTGCAACCCCAAGACACTAGGTGATGGCCCACTGGCCCAGTCCTTGGACAGCCAGTCATCCAGGGTGAGGAGGAGGACATGCCCAAGGCACACAGGACTTGGTCTCCTCCTAGGCCTGAAGATTGAGGAGGCAAATGGTGGGGCACAGGCCAGTTGTGGGCCTCATGTGATGGCACCACTACTCCACATGGGCCTCCAGGCTCTGCAAAGTCCCCAGGAGTGGGTGCAATATAGATGTGAGTGCCCCACCCTGTTGGCCAAGCTGGCAATGTGAGTCCAGTGCCTGTCGCCCCTGCTGGGCAAAGGGAACAAAGGCAGCATGCAGTTCCTCCCTCCCTGGCCATCATGATTGTTTGCTGAGGTCTGTATTGTGGGCACACACAACCCAAGAAGCCAGCACCCCCAGCTTGACACTGTGCTCCTGGACACTATGTATTCACTGGCCATGGAATCAAAAAGACTGTTCTCACATCACAGAGAAATGGAATGAGGCAAACAAAGAGGATTTATGCTTCAGTTACCTTTCCTTAAGAGCAAGCCCAAAAAGGCGTGCATCCCTGTCATTGTTCACAAGCTTCCTGCAGCCTCAGCCTGCTCTTCCCCTTTCCCCTAGTTTTCAGCCTGCTCTTGCCCAAGCTCGAGCTGCAACTCCCGACATGAGGCCACCTCTGAGTGGTTAATTGGCATCCTGGCGTCCCTGGCGCAAATGCAGTTGTCACATGACTTTCCTGTTTGTGGTCATTCCTCTGTCATCAAAGAGCTCTTATGAGTCATTAGATGTGAAAAAAGACAGATGACATCCTGGGTTCTCTTTGTCACCTGGGCATTGCGTCAAAAACCTGAATCTTTTTGCCCATGACAGGCAAGAGTGTCCCCTCCAGTGATGGCTTCCTTTATTCTCTCTGAAGCCCAGAGTCCTTGCTAGTTGTCAATGCTTATCTTTTCAAACAGAAATAAAGATGTAAGCCATCCTTTTATCCCTAAGGGAAGGGGGGGCTGCCAACCTGTAAAGAGAAGAAATAAACCAGCCAAGGCCTCAATTGAATGAAACAGAGGAACTTGCAGTGTATAGGGTCAGGGATTAGAAAGGGATGGGAGGTTTTATGTTGTTTTACCTTATTTTACCTTACTTTACCTTACTTTATGTTAGGACCAAGACCTCTTTACAGGTTCCCATTCTGTTCTAGCATGCTCCTCCTTGGGCCTCTGAGACTCTGAGACTTGGGCCTCCTTTCTTCCTGCCTTAACACTAGTGAGTGAGTCATGTCTATTTCTGTATTTGCATACTGAGAAAGCCCTTCCCAGGGTCAGAAGGGCCCTCTGGGGGTCTGTGAGCTGCCTCAGATCCCCAGAGACCTGTGACTCTCCTCCAGCCCCTAGAGCCTATAGTCCTGGGAAGGATCAGCACGCCCGTGTAGCTGCCCATCCTGGTAGGAGATCCAAGAGATGGCATTTCTTTATAATTCATCTTTCGTCTCTTAAAGAGCCAAAGCCTCATCAGCTTTCCTCCTGACTCTTGTGAACAATATAGTTGCCTGATATGGTTCTCTCTATCAATTTAAAACCAATTTACCCAAAAACCCACAGTAGGAAAGCATTTTACAAGTATCCAGTCCTTGCAAGTGCCCTGTGGGGTTGGAGATTGAGGTATCAAATACCTAGTGATATGGGTCATTAGGGTCATGGGCTGTTACAGACACTACTTTTAAACCCTAGGCCAGGATTTATACCACTGAGTTTGCTCTTCATTTGTCTTCAGATAGGCTCAAAAGAAAAGTAGAATTTAAATAATTAGCCATGGCACAGATATTGCAAGGACGAACGCAACCAAGAATACCCTAAGTAGACTGCCTTTTCTTTAAAGGGGCCTTTGAGGTATCTTCCAACTCAGACTGATTAAATGGACCAGGCAGGTATCTTCCAGCTCAGACTGATTGAATGGACCCAGTTAGATGGAATGAGGAAACCCAGCCCAATGCTTGCTGCTTCATTCTTGGTTTTCTCTTGCTCAGAACATCAGGCTTTAGAAATGCTGTGCAGAATAGAAGAAGAAAGAGGGGTTCCAAGACCTATGATCTGGCTCTGGCACATCCTCTGGTATATCCTCAGCCTTGGATGAGTCACAGAGGATCACTGAGCTGTCGGACTGGGAGGTGGTGTCACATTCCTGCCTGCTTGGGTCAGCCACTGCAGGGCTGTGGGTTGACCTGGGTTCTAGGCACAAGAGGCAGAGGTCTGTATCCGCCCTGCATGTATCTCTTAGGACCTGGTTCACTAGGTGCGATAGCAGTGCTGGGTACTCCCCGTTCCCTGCACCATGGTTTATCATGAAGAGTAGGTCAGGCACAGTGTGCACAAACCCCCACAGGCATCAGGCTGGGTTTCTCCAAAGATGAGCCCACATGTTACCCAGGTGATGCAAGATAGCCTATACCCACCCCTCCCAGCCATTATTTATCCTTGGCCCTGCTCTTCTGCCCATAGGTACCTGGCACTCTATGCTTACAAACCCCAGAAGAACGACGAGCTGGAGCTGCGAAAGGGTGAGATGTACCGCGTCCTAGAGAAATGTCAGGATGGCTGGTTCAAAGGGACATCCCTGAGGACTGGGCTATCTGGGGTGTTCCCAGGAAACTACGTGACACCCGTCTCCAGGTGAGGCAGGTGTTGCTGCCTGGGAGAGTGGGGAACACACTACCCACATTTCCCTGCAGCTGGTTACTACCAGAATATCATGCTGTGGTCTGGGAAAGACAAAAACACACAGTCCAGAGTCAGCAAGGGTGCCCCTGCTCATGGGGTTTTGCCCTGTGAGCTCAGAGCTGCCCTTGAGCAAGGGTTCTACATGGCCAGCTTCTCACCTTCTGAATTAGGTTTTGCTTGTCATTCCCTCAGCAGACATTGGCTGTGAGGGGAGAAGATGGCAGCAAAATGAGCTGGACTAAGGACAACAGCACTAAGTGAAATTGGAAGGTCCCCAAGAGAGTGAGATCTCATGTGTGTGTGTGCACATGTACCTGTGCTGTGCATCCAGTGTCTGTACAGCTGGTGTGTGTGTGTGTGTGTGTGTGTGATACACATAAACCTGGTATACGTAAAACACACACCTATGTGTATACACAAAGGAAAAATATATTCTCAAAAGCCTAACAGTTGTTATTGAGTGATGGCATTAGGAGTAATTCCTAATTCTTATGCTTTCCTGTCGTTTACAAATGTCCTGTTATATCAGTTTTATAAAACAGATAATGGAATTAAAAATTTTGCTCAAGAGGTTATCTAGAGTTGTCTGAGAGTTTTCCATTAAGATAAGGGGTCCATTGTTGATTTTATTTGCCAGTCTCCCTTATAGAAACCCTTTCTGGGAACAACCCTGGGTTTCTGCTCTCTCTGGGACAAGACTGCCATGAAAACAATCAAATAATGCCTAGACCTTGCACTGATCACCAGACTGATTCACACTTTCCAGGGCACCCAGAGGAGCAGTGCTGGCCATGACATGGGCTTGCTTGTCACATTATCCGACGCCCTTTTTGGAAAGGCCCATAATTTATGAGCTCACTTTATTCAATTTTTACAAGTTTTTTTTTTCCAAGGGCAAAAGTGAGTACAACAGGTAGCTGATATGAATTTTTTTAAAAAAATTTAAATTTATGGCTTTGACTGGCCCGCTGACAGAGTTCCTTGCTAGAAGCTAATTTCATGGCAGCTATAGGGGCTGAGAAAGGAAGGTGCTGCCTGTGGTCCCTGAACAGCTGAGTCCTCTTCCACGAGACCTTTCTTCCCACACTGCTTCTGCAGAAGCCCTGACGTAGTAGTGCACAGCCCAGTGGAACTGAGCCACAGGAGGTAGGGCACCCAGATCTGGTGACAGGCCTAGAAGTGCCTATTCTCACCCTCATGATGAGAATCTGAGAGGACAGAAGGGGAGATTACCCAGATCATGGACAAATGGAAGATACTTGATCCCTGAAACTGAACCCACAGCAGCTTCTGAGCCCCCGGATTCTGCCATATCTTTCGTGCTCACTGCCAGTGCACGAGTTTGGTGCAAGTACTTGGAGGTCAGAGGGCTAAAGCCCATTTTCAGAGTTGCTATGTTTCTCTTGTATTTCTTAAACATTGCAAACTCATTTCATCTGGAAACTCTGAGGTGAAAGGGCATCTATTTCTGGTATGATACTGCAAGTTCCCTGATACCTCTCAGAAGGATGTGGTTTGTCTGTGCCCTTTTCCAGAAGCCAACAGAAACAAGAAGTCAGCCATGTCCAGAGGGAGATGGGTCCTTGCCATTGCCTCCCACCACATGCCAGATGTGTCCCAGCCTTGTCTGTGGGCAGCTCAGCCACTCTTTCTAGATGTGTTTGGGGACGGACCCAGCTGTTTACTAGAATGAATCAAGGCAGTAGTTCTGATACAAAATATCTTATTGATTTGGATCATCGCTGGTTCTTAGGGCTTTTTTGCTGTTTCTTAACTATTTATATTGAAAGTGAACCCCCATGAAGATTTTACAAAGGGTGCTCCACTACCAAGCTTGAGCTCTGGGCATTGCTCACCTGCCGGATTATCTCGACATTGTTGTAGTTTTGTGCCCTGAGCTGTGTGGCTTCACCTCTCACAACCAGGAGGTATGAGTGGGCCTTTATTGATGGCCTGTATTGTGTGGTTTCATCTGTGGCCTCACCTGACTGGATTCTGCTTTATTTCCTCAGGGCTCCGGTAGGAGGAGCTGGGCCACCCCGGAATAATGTCGTTGGAGGGTCTCCACTGGCCAAAGGGATGGCCACAACCATCCACCCAGGTGGTGGAAGCCTGAGCAGCCCAGCCACTGCCACTAGGCCAGCCCCTCCCCTTACAACATCCCAGGCCCAGCACCAAGCAGCCGCCCCCCCAGTGGGCAGTTGTCTGCGGCACACAGCCCAGCCGGACACCAGCCAAGCCCGGGGCACTATCCCCACAGGTATGTGCCAGGCTCCTGAGACCTCACTCTGTGGGAAAATTTGACAAGGGGTTCTCGTGAGAAACATTACGGCCTAGGTTTCAAGCAGTCCAAGATGGGACAAGTCATATATGCTTATCATAATCCTAAAGTTCTGCTAATCTCCAGGAAATGTATTGACTTATATTACCCTGTCCTGACAAAAAAATGGATTAAAGAATTCACAAATATTTATACATTTTATTGTAGCAAGAAGAATGCATGAACTAATAAAATTAACACTGGCACCTTTGGACACCCGCTCTGAAGTGGCTGGGCCAGCTGCACGGGCCTTCCATGTGCCAGGCACCTGATCAGGGGCTTCCCAGCTAGGCAGCTTCTTCCCATACAGAGCCAGAGTGATCCTTTTTCAAAATGCTTTGAAACTAGAAGCAGTGATGGTCACTGACCCTTCACCTTGATGCCAGCTTTATCAATAGCCAGGCTGACATCGTTTAAGGAAGATCCAGTTGCTCCCAGCATAGTGTGAGATGAAGAGAAATTATGAGGTGGCTCTTTTAGACAGAAAGAAGGTAAACACATCTGGCTTGGAAGTTTAGACTGAGCCATTAGGAACCACTGAAGCTTGGTTCATGATATCCCTGGGAGTCCACCCTAGTCACCTTCCCAAGCCACAGAGCCAGAGACCATGTCACTGTATAGTGAATGAACCCAGGATGAGAGAGTGTAACTCTGACTTCCATTTAAATGACAGAGAATTCCTGCTCCACCCCAGCCTTACTCTCTCAAAAGCCATCTATCTTCCTCTCAAAGTGAGGCTTAAAGGATGAAAAATGTAAATTCTTTGGAGTAATAAAATACACAATTTTTTTTAGAATCTAGCCAGCCAAGAGATGGCCCATTAAAAGTGCTCCAGGAAGCATCTTCTCAAGTGTGAAAAGTTGAGATAATACTTAACGCAGCAGGGGCCCTATTTTCTTCCAAGTCATGGCTGGTGGGACAAAAGGGTGGGAGGTGACTTACTTTTACTCCACCCACCCACCCATTTACTCTTTGGGAAAGCTGGCCTGCACATTCTTGTGCTGGTGCCAGTCCAGGCTTGCATGCAGTAACAAGAGCTGTTGAGACCATGCAGGAATCCTTGAATGAGATATGCACTACTCTTAGTGTTTTAGAGGATAATCCACTTGATTCAACATGCCCACTGACAGAGCAGGACCCTGTCCCTGCTCTCAGCTCTCACACACTGTCAGAGAAGCAGTGCTGCTAGGAAGGATTTGTGTGCTGACAGAGAAGTATCCAACATGAGCACTTGGTGATGACAAGGTGGGGGGCTGGGAAAGGATCTTCAGAGGAGGCAGCAAAGTAACACTTGGGTCAGGAAACAAAGAAGGGCACCATTTGAAGCAAGAGGAAAGGAATAGTCAAGTGAATAGAAGTAACAGAGAGCACATTTTGTGCGACCAGCTGCAAGCAGTTCAGTGAAGACAGTAAACACAGGTCTGACTAAAAGCCCAAGATTGAGATCTATGTTTGAATGCCAGGCTGCCATTATGGTTGCTTGCCTCAGTTTCTTCCTCTGTGAAATGGTACCTACCTCCAGCGACATCGAGGACTGTCTAGCATCCTGTATCTAGTATGTATTCAGTACCTGTAGCTATTTTTATTCTGTTAGAGAATAAGAATATTACTAGAGTATTCAATATATGAGGGCCCAAAAAGTAAATATAAATTATTACCAAAGGATCCAGGGGATTGAATTTTCTCATGAAGGCAGTGGGGACCCACCGAGGGCTTTTACACAAGAGGGACGGCACTTGACCAGGCATGGTATCACCAGGCATGGTAGGGAGGAAGAGCTGGTATGGAGCACCCTGAGGCTGGAAGCCACTAGAAAGGTATTACCATCCCCAGGTGAGAGGTCACAGGGAGCTGAAGAATTGAGACAGATGTCAAGATATTTAGGAGGCAGAATGGTTATGAGTTGGAAATGGGCTGATGCTCAGGCAGAATAAGGAACCAAGTCCAGCTACCAAGTTTCTGGACTAGTGACTGGGAGAATGACAATGGCATGCCTTGGCCTAGAAGAAACCAGAAGGGACTGGTTTATGATGGAAGACAATGAAATGTAGTTTTGCAAAGTGCGGTGGATGCTGGCATACTGTGACCCACAGGCTGATTTGGGTCAGCATCATTACATGGGGCTCTCATCTCCTGTATGGATCCCACCTCACCATGGTAGAAGGCTGGCCCTGCTGGTCCAGCTCACCTTGTAGATAAGGGGCAGACATGTGACCTAGATGCTGGGAATAGACATGTTTGCATGTGACTTCCATTCAGAAGCCACAAACATGAGAAGCTGTGTGGACCCCTTTTGAGAGAGAAAGTAGTGGTGAAAACAGCCAGCTTTTAGGGGCGGCAGGGTGGATATCTGGTATCTAGTGCCTGGTAATCACTGGGTACCGAGTGGACTTCTGGTGTCCAGTGCCGGTCATCAGTGGGTGCAGAGTAGACCTATGGTGTCTGGTGCCCAGTCATCAGTGAGTACAAGGTGGATATCTGGTGTCCAGTGTCCAACCTCATTCTGTATAGTGTTTATTTCCAGCAGCAATGAGATCTGCACCAAGGAAACCTCTTGGGTGGGGTTGGCACTGCCTTGGCTCTTGAGCCTGACTCTGCCATACCAGAGACTCTGTAAGTGCCTACGAGTCTTTCATATATGTCTGTTTTGCTTAAATTAGCCAAGAATAAGTTCTGTTTTTGCAACTCTGCCCTATGGGGAAGAACTAGTTGTCTTTATACAAAAAGAGCTCTGTAGCAATATTATCTGGTATCAGCCCTCTTGCCCCCAACAATTACCTCCCAAACAACTATGCTTGTAGCAGGACTCAAGTTCATCTGATGGCGTTTATTGGTAGCCTATAGCTGGAGATACAGTCACTGTGGTAGCCAAGTGGTTGAATGAGCCCACAGCAGAGCTTCTTGACTAGTGTGCCATGACAGGTCAGAAGTATACCAAGATTCTGACCTCCTTGACCTTTGGAACACCCAGACAGGATCTGGGGCAACTAAAGTCCCAGACCAGATCGCTTCTGGCTATAAACATCTCATCCACTCACCCCAGTGTGCCATACACATGTTTCTATATGCACCACAATGTAGAGAGATCAGGCAGCCCTGTTCCTCAGTCCAGGGTTATTTGTACAGAATGCCAGTATGATAGTCTTTCTCTTTTTTTAAGTTTAGTTATTAATTTGAGAGAGAGAGTTGGGTTGGGGAATGGGAAGAGAACAGGGGAGAGAGAATCCCAAGCAGGCTCCATGCTGTCATTCACGACTGTGAGATCATGACCTGAGCCAAAATCAAGAGTCACACACCTAACCAACTGAGTCACCTAGGCACCCCAGTATGATGGCCTTTCTAAGCCATGCCTTGCTAGCAACTTTTCCAGTTCAAAGAAGAAAATGAGACCTGCCAGTCATTTCTCCCTCTATGGAATAACAAGCAGAATTGAAAGAAATTGGCATGACTAAGGGCAGTACAACATTGCATCTCAGTCATTGATCACCATAGTAACCACCATGGTGAGACAAGCATTCTCTTCCATCAGACTAATTTTACATACAGGAAGAGTGAGGCACAGGATGTTTAGAATGGTTTTCTCAGTGCATTCCAACCTCATACTTATCCCCAAACTATTGCTGTTACAGTCAGGTTAAAGAATGGCTCCTACCACATCATATCAGTAAATTAAATGCCACTGAGTTCCCATAGCATTTTCCACTTCATTCTGCATTTAGAGAGAAAAAACACACTGTTGACAGTACAAGTAATGGATTGTTCACTGCAGTAATTGCCCATTTCAGCAGACCCCAACCCGGGCAGTTGAGAGGCGTTTCATCAATGTTCTCATCTTGAGCCAAAGTCAGGCAGTTTGACAAAGGCTTAATTGCATTGGCCATAGCATCCAATATGATTTGTTCTGCTTGATTAATGTAACTCCTTTTTCCAAGGGCAGAGCTCTCCCTGTAAAGTGCCAGAGTCCACACAACCTCATATCAGTGTTTAGCAGGGGCAAGAGCCTTATACAGCCATTTATTCATTAATAAAAAAAATACATATTGAAAGAGAGATAGATAGATAGATGCAAGGCACTCTGCTAGGCTCTGGAAGTACAAAGAAGAACCTATAGACTCTATTTTTACACCCGGTTAGACAGAAGGGCAGGGAAACAAATTCTCACCATAGAGTTTGAAAAACACTGCAGTGGAGGTATTAAGAAAGAATGGAAGGAGATATGTAATTCAGACTGGGGAGGAAAATGAGAGAAGAAAGTTTTCAAGAGGTGGCAATCCTGCCTTGATTCTTAAAGTACAAATAGGAACTATCTGAGCAGACAAAGCACAAATAGAATTCTAGCAAGGACACAAACATGGCAATGAGAAATACCAGAGTTTCTATTTTGGGTAACTTTATTTGTTTTGATGTGACTAAAACAAAAGGCATGGAAGGAGAAGACTAGGGTGTTAGTGACATTTTCTCTGAAGAGGCAAAATTTATTTTAGATCTTAAAGCCGGGTAGAGCTTAGCATGCAGCAGGAGGTGAGGTGAGGTGGAAGTGTGTGGAAAGACACAAAAAGCAGAGGATGAGTGCCTGTAGCACAGCTGAAAGGTAAGCAGAGGAAGATCATGGAGGTTCCTTTAGACCATGTCAGGGAATTTCAGTTTTTATGCTAAGGCCATTGAGGCACATTAGGAGGTTTTAAATAATAGATCAGAGTTTTGTATTGAAAGGATAAAGCAATCTTCTGCTTATGACCGACCTAAAGTAAGGAGGACAGGATTTACCCTTCTACCAGAAACAATTATAGGAACAACAGTTTACAAGATGTCAGACTTTGGAAAACCAAGGACAGTGATCCATGAGAATGGAAAATGAGGGGGTGAGCCTCAGCTTACTGCCTGGAGAGAAGTTCCAGGCTGTGGCACAGGGAGAGGTAACAACATGGAGCCTAGCAGTCTTCCTGAAATGAGGATGTGGAGTGGGAGTCTGGATGACCAAGGTGGTTGGAGTTTGAAGGATGAAACCTAGAGAGGAGAGAGGGCTACATAGAAAGAAACCTCCAAAGGATGCAGGGTGTCCACTTGAGTAGTATACTGAGAAGTAATCAACATATGCATGTGAAGAAACTGTACAAAGTCAGGGAAACTATGAGGGAAAGAATTGGTGCTATCAGTGCCCAGAATTCATAGTGTACTGGAATAGCGTACTGGAAACAGTACACAAGCCAGATGGAAAAACGGTTTACAGGGCATCACGTAGTCTATGCAGAATGACCTTGCCTCAGTCCCTAGACTAAGCAATGCTCTAGTCCCACCCAGCTAGTCTGAAAAGCAAACTCAAAAAGCTCAAACTGTTTCAAATTAATTTAACAGTGCTGCAGAACTAAGCTCAAGAGTATTTTTAAGACTGCAAAAATATCCAGCTCTCAACAACATAAAAATAGCAATGTCTGATGTCAATAAAAAATTCTTAGGCACACAAATGAAAGTATGACCCACAATGACAAGATAAATCAATCAGAACTGACCCAGATATTAGAATTAGCAGACAGAGATTAAAACAGATATTATAATTGCATTTATTATTATGTGTTCATAGATTATAACATGCTCAGAAAATTAACTAGACACATGGAAGAGATTTTAAAGACCCAAGTCAAACTTCTATAAATAAAAACTACAGTGAGATCAAGAATGCAGTGAATAAAATTAATGACAGATTAGACATTGCTGAAGAAAATATTAGCGAACTTGAAGATATAGCAATAGAAAACATGAAAAATGAAATACAAACATAAAAGAGAAATTTTATTTATTTATTTATTTAAAATGTTTTTAACATTTTATTTATTTCTGAGAGAGAGAGAGAGAGAGACGCATGAGCAGTGGAGGGTCAGAGAGAGAGAAAGACAGACAGACAGACAGACAGAATCTGAAACAGGCTCCAGGCTCTGAGTTAGCTGTCAGCACAGAGCCCGACACAAGGCTCAAACCCACGAACTGTGAGATCATGACCTGAGCCGAAGTCAAGTGCTCAACTGACTGAGCCACCCAGGGACCCCAAAAGAGAAATTTTAAAAATGAGCATCTGTGAGCAGTGACAACTTCAAGTGGCTTAATATAAGTGTAATTGGAGTCTCCAAAGTAGAGGAGAAAAGGGTGACACAGAAAATTATTTGAATAAATAAAATTGTTCTAAATTTGATTTAAACTACAAACTCACAGATCAAAGACAGCTGATGGACCCCGAGCACAAGAAACATGGGGAAAACTACACCAAGGCAAATGATAATCATATTGTTTAAAGTATGTGATAAAATCTTAAAAAGCAACAAAGAAAAAAAGCTATGTTACATAGAGTAGGAAGGAATAAGGATGACCGTATACTTCTTGTTGGGAATACTTAAGTGAGAAAATAGTGGAGTAACTGAAAGAAGTACTGAAAGAAATAAATCTGTCAAGTTGGCATTTTATACCCAGGGAAGTTTCTTTCAAAATAAAAGCAAAATAATTATTCACACATAGTAAAGATTTCATTACCAATAGACCCACACTATGACAAATGTTAAACAAATTTCTTTAAGAATAAGGAAAATGGTATCAGATGGAAACATGGATCTATAAAAGGGAGTGAAGAACACAAGAAATAGAAATTGTATATATAAATATATGTTTTTTCTCATTACTTAAATATCTTTAAACTATAACAAACTGTTTAAACAAAAATAAAAGCAATGCAGTTAAGGATTTAAAACACATGTAAAAGTAAAATGTGTAATGTAAATGAACAAAGGTTCAGAATGGAAGAATATAGTGTTATATTAAACCATTATATACTATTATACTATTATAAGTATGTTCTTATACCATGTGTGAAGAGTTATGGAATCACTTGTAGAGACTATAATAAATTAAAGATGTAAGCAAGCACTAAATATCAAAACAGAGTTACAACAAATAAGCTAACAAAGGAGGGAAATGGAACCACAAAAACTTCCAATTAATTTTTTAAAAAAGGCACCAACAGGAAAGGAATCAAAGATGCATGAGTTAAATGGCAAACATGTAGCAAAGTGTAGGTTTAAACCTGATCATATAAATAAATGTAAATGGGCTAAGCAACCTTAAATTGAATGCAGAGATTGTCAAGTATTATTTTAAAAGAAACAACTAACCATAGGCTGTGAACATGAAACATATTTTAATACTTAAATATATAAACACAAATAAGTAAAAAAGTAAAAAGTGAAAGGATCAAGATATACCATTGATTTTCATTATTCACAGTAGCTATACTTTATAAAGTTTCCATAGACACTCGATTAGTGAATATTGAACCATTGCTCCAAGTGAAATACATACATGTGTATGTATCTCACAGAGATTATAATCTTAAATATTTTTTAAAAAGGGTCATTGTGGTAGATTGTATTTATTTTACAAAAGAGAAAATCAGGTTCAGAGGCAAACTGCCTCAGGCTACCCCACTAATAGGTGACAAGCAGGATTCAAACATGTCCAGTTAATCCCAGAGCTGGAGCTTCTGGCACTGCACTGCCCTGCCCCCTCCCATCTCTGTCCCTGGGCAGAGCATCGTCTTGTTGCACCTCAGCTGGGAAAATGTGTCAGTGATTCAAAATTTCTGCTAGAATGTGCTTGTCTGCAAATGACTACAAAAACGCCACAGGTACTGATTTGGGGTTACAAATCAATTTTATTTTTATTGAGAGACAGAGCATGAGCATGGGAAGGGCAGAGAGGGGCAGAGACACAGAATCTGAAGGAGGCTCCAGGTGTTGAGCTGTCAGCACAGAGCCCAACGGGGGGCTGGAACTCACCAACCGCGAGTTCATGACCTGAGCTGAAGTCGATTGCTTAACCAACTGAGCCATCCAGGCACCCCTGGAGTTACAAATCAACTTTAGGTGGTAGGTAAATTTGCACATACAGAATCTATGGATAATGAGAACATATGTACCATGCTAATACTACTAAAACTAAATCTGAAATGATTATATTAATATCAGGGTAGAATTTATAACAAAAAATATTGTTACTAAAATAAAAGGCAATTTCATAATGATAAAGGAGTCAGTTCATCAAGAGAAGTATTTATGTCCAAATAATAGAACTTCAGAATATATAAGCAATTACTGATAAAGATGCAAAGAGAAATAGACAAATCCACAATTATAGTCAGCGATTTCAATACTCCTTTGATAATTGACAGAACAAGTAGACAGAATATTGGTAAGAATCTAGAACACTATGACAAACTATAACCAGTTTTACTTAATTGACATTTATGGAGTACTACACTAACAACAGCAAAACATACATTCATTTCAAGTGAACACAGAACATTTACCAAGATAGACCACATTCTGGGCCATAATATTTAAATCTTTAAATTTAAAGGAATTCAAGTCTCATAAATTATATTCTCTGACCAAAATACAGATGAATTAGAAATTAATAACACAAAAATATCCGCAAATATTTGAAACTAAATGGCACAGTTAAAAGTAACCCACAGGAAAGAAGAAATCAGAAGTGATATTGGAAAACATTTTGAACTGAATGAAAATGAAAACAGAGCATATCAAAATTTGTGGGATGCCACTAATGCAGTACTTAAGAGAAAATTTGTAGGATTAAACACCTATGTTAGGGAAAAAAAGATCTCAAATCAATCTCCTCAATTTTACTTTAAGAAACTAGAATTTGAAAAGCAAAGAAACCATAAAAGAAACAGAAATAATCAGTATAGAAATAAATGAAATGGAAAAGGAAAAAACAATAGAGAAAATCAATGAAACCAAAATTTGGTTCATTGAAAAGATCAGTAATAAAACTGGTAAACATCTAACTAGAGGGCTAAAGAATAAATAGAGGATACACAGATTATCAATACCAGGAATAATTGAAGTGACATCACTTCAGATTTTACAGAATAGTAAGGGATTATAAAAAATTATGCTGATAAACTCAATAAATTAGGCAAAATGGGTAAATTTCTTTAAAAACAAATTAATAAACCTAAAAAAATAAATAACTGAATGGGCCTGTACTTATTAAAGAAATTAAATTAGTTAAAGACTTTCCACAAAGAAATCTCCAGGCCTAAGTGGCTTCATTGTTAAATTATGTGTAATGGTTAAGGGAAAAAATAAAATTCTATGAAAACTCTTCCAGAAAATTGAAAAGAAGGGAGAACATTTCCTAACTTTTTCTACAAGGCCAACTTTACACTCATATACAAACCAGACAAAGACAGTAAAAGAAAATAAAACTACAGACCAATATCACTCATAGCATAGATGTAAAAACACTAAACAAAATTTTAGCAATCAAATAGAGTAATGAATCAAAAGGATAATATATCATGACCAAGTAGTGTTTCTCCCTGGAATTCAAATTTTGATTAACATTTAACAATCAATATAAGTTACTGTAATAACAAATTAAAGAATAAAAATAATATGGTCAGTTCAATAGATGTGGGAATTTTTTTTTACAATACCCAAGACACATTCCTGATTAAAAACTTTCAGAAAATGAGAAAATTTTCTTGACTTGATAAAGGGCATCCATGAAAACCATAGCTAACCTCAGACTTAATGGTGTCTGAAGACTAAAAGCTTTCCCTCTGAGATCAAGATTAAACAAGGATATCCACTCTTATCATTTCTATTCAGTATTTTACTGTATGTTCTAGTCAGAGCAGTTAGTCAAGAAAAATATATAAAAAGCATGTAGATTAGAAAGAAGGGAGTAAAACTATGTCTATTTGCTGATAACATGATCTTGTAAAGAGAAAACCCTGAGGAATCCACACTCATACAAAAAGCTTTCTTTAGAGCTAATAAATGAGTTCAGCAAGATTCCAGAAAACAAGATTAATATACAAAAATCAATTTTATTTTTACATACTAGCAGGGAATAATTGCAAATTGATGTTTTAAAAAATGACAGTAATTTTAGTAGCATGAAAAATATAAATTAATTAGGGATACATCTGATAAAAGAAGACCTATCTGCTGAAAACTACCAAATATTGATGAAAGAAATTGAATAAGACTGAAATAAGTAGAGAAATATACTTTATTTATGAGTGAGAAGACTTAATTTGTCAAAGTAATTATTCTCCAAAAATTGGATCTATGGATTCAATTCAATACTAATCATGATCCCACTCAACTTTTTTGCAGAAATTGGCAGTCTGTTTCTCAAATTCACATAGGCATGCAAAGGACCTAGAAAAGCCAAAACAACCTTGAAAAGAACAACAAATTTGGAAGGCCACACTGATTTCAAGACATATTATAAAGCTAGAGTAAACCAAGTTAGTGTAATACTGGTATAAAGGTAAGCAACTAGATCAGTGGATACTTTTTTCTGAAAACAGAAAAGTGTCCACTAAGTTTGCTGCCAGGTGGAGTCATCGTTGATCTTTTTCTGATAATATTTGATGGAATGAAGGTAAGAAACCATATTTTAGTAGACTGAGAAGTTAATGAAGGACTCCTGGATAGGATGGGAGAGTGGGTTCATGTGGAAATCCCCTATTCTCTCTGTTTTGAACACAGGATGGGTTTTTAAACTTTTAAGAAGTGAACTTTATGGATCTAAACAAAATGGAACTCACAATAGTAAGTGGGCTTAAAGCATTGGCTTACTGGAATGAAAAGCAGGCAGTGTTGGCTGACTTTCAACTCCTGCAGGAGAAAATAGATAGGAAGTCCCTGGTGAATGAGTATCAGGGGATCAGAGCTAGGTGCAATGATTCGAACAGCAACAGTCTCTTCTTTGAGAATGGTTAGCGCTGGGACATGGGAGAGAATAGAGAGTGCCACTTGGGCATGGAGCTGAGTTTGGCTCTGGCCTGAGGACAAGATCTACACCATCCCTGTAGGACAGGAGTTCAAACCATCCTTTTACACCTGGTTCTGAGGAGGGAGATCCCAGAATACCATGCAGAACTACAGACTGAGGAAACAATAGCAATAAGATAGTCATGCTTAAGACAAGTGTGCACACTGAAGTTTCAAAGCACAAGAGGAACACTAACACATAAAATAGCCAATAAACTGAAGAAATGGGAGAGAAATAAGAAAGAAATCTGAAAAGGTCTTTGATATCAGTATATTTATGATCCTCTAAAAGAAAAAAGAAAGACTAACATCTAACCATACCACCCCCAAAAAGAAAAAAAAAAACAGGGTGTATGAAGGAGTAAAATTAGATGGATAGCTATGAATCAGAAACTGATGAATATGAAAAAGAACTGACTTGAAATTTTAGAAAAAGAAAAATATTTTTTTAAATACAAATTCCTTAGGTGACATAAACTCTAGACTGGACACAGTCAAAGATGGAAATTAGTGACATTAGAACACAGAACAGAGATGAAAACTTCCATGACAGCAAATACAAATCACACAAAAAAGTGAGTAAAAAGTAAGAAAGAACAAGTTTAGACACAGTTGAAGATGAAATTAGTGACAGTAGAAGGCATACAAAGGAATTTATCCAGAACACAGAGCAGAGATGAAAACTGCTCTGAGAGCAAATACAGATCACACAAAGAATTGAGTGAAAAGTAAGAAATAACCAAAACAGACACTATTCAAGAACACTGGGTATAAAGAAAAACAGGAAAAGTAGGTACTGTCTAGTAGAAGGACTATTTTTGAAATGGGAGATGTAACTTAGTAAATTACAGGCAGAAAGTTAATAAATTTAATACAAGCAAGAAGGAGATGAGCCAGGGGAAAGGATCGAGACGAGCATGAAGGGGTAGACATGTTGGGATGTGTATCCTTGAGATTGGAAGGCAAGGTGGGTCTAGATGTGGATGAGTTGAGAGAGAGGTGAGCCTGAAGTTTGGGGAGTTGCCAGTGTTCTATTTCATCCATGAAGCGGGAAGTGATAAACTTGAGAATAAGAAATGGACAATGTTGATGGTAAGATAATTTATTCATTCAGTCACTCATTATAACACACTTACAGTATGACATAGCAGTGAACTGAGTGAGGCTCCATGGGATTTAGGCACTCCAGAGTTGCTAGAGCATGCCAAAGCTTTAAAGAGGAGCGGGAAAGGGGAACAGAGACTGTGCAATAATAGCATTTTCTCAAGCTGCCTCCCTGTATTGTGCAGGCTACTTTGACATTGCTGACTAGTAGGATGACTAGAAAGAATAGCAGTGTAGATCAGTCTGAGGTTGAGTGACACAGGGTGGGTGAAATTTAGGGTAAATCCTACTGAGAATTAATGGAATCCTACATTCTTCTACCAGCCAGTGGGATGAGTCATGCTCCTCTTTCTCATGGAGTATTTTTTTCTTCTCCAGTGATTTGATTCTGTGAAATCTGTAGAGATGTTTTAGCTGAAGTTCTCTTTTCTCAAAGACTTGTTCGTTCATTCATTCAAGAAATTTATCAAACATCTACTGTATCCTGGGCATCCATCTGGCTGTTTGGAAAATATCAGTGAACTGCACAGCAAATGTCCCACCCTTATGAAGCTCACCTTGTAGTGGAGGGGAGAGAGGCAATGAGCAGTGAACACATAATGAAGAGTGCATCATACAAACTGTTAAGAGCAGAGAGTGCCATATAAAGGGAAATTAAAGCAGGGCAAGTGGGTCTGGGATCACAGAGTAACAGCCTGCAGTGTTTGGTAGGTTGGCAAGGGTAGGTTTCCATTGGAGGGCAGTGTCTGAGGTGAGCAGAAGCAGCCAGAAGCAACCGAAGGGCAATGCGGTTCTCTGGGAAAAGAGTGGTATGTACAGCAGTCTCTGCGGTGACAGAGCCTGTGTGTTGGGGGAACAGCCAGGAGGCCTGAGTGGCTAAGAAGAGGAACAAAGGAGAAAATTGGGAAGGGTGTCAAAGAGATTGCCTGGCAGGCAGGCTTAGAACTTTCTGGAACACCCTGTCCTCTTTTACGTTGGGTTTGGCAAGGGCAATGTGGCAGGCATGTGGAAGCCAGCCATAGGTGGAGGGAAGTTGTGTGGGACTCAGTGAAAGAATCTAGCGCAGCCCCTGCAGACTTATGGGCCCAAGTGATTGCTCTTTCCTCGCCAAGCCACCACTTCTCGTTCCAAGGCTGGGGGGCTGGGGTGAAGGAGAGTTCAGACAGCTGGGGAGAGGCAGACAAATGGCCCCAGGAGCACTGTCCAAGTCACGGGTTACCTCGGGCTGATTAAGTGACTCCAGTGGCTTCATCGATCTGCACAGTTACTTAACTTGGTCTTTTGAAATGTGGGCCTACATTGAGTGACGATTTAAACCCACCCCGAACCCTGAATACTTTTAAAACCATAAATCAGTCTTTATATATTTTACCTCCTATAAACAAAGAACATGGTGAGAGTCCTTGAGTCCCGGAGAATCCAGGATCACATAATTAGATCTCACCCACTCTTCCCACACAGCGCTGTCAGAATGAAGAGAGGCCTGGCTCACAAGTGGAGGGCTGTCGTTTTCGAGCCGAGTTATTTCACATGCCAGGGAAGCACTGTTAGGATTTATGAGTAGATTATCTATTCAAGGCATATTTGGGGGCTAAGAATATTGTTTTATCGCATGTGTTTTTTCATGTTGCTAAAGCCATGAATGACGAATTCTGGTGGTGGAAAATAAGGACAGTATGATGTGTAATTGTTCTCTGGGCAACAGTGCAAAAATGACTGAATCTGAGTTGCCCAATGTTGCACAGGACCCATGGTAAGAAGTGGTGTTGGCTGCCACAATCCGTGTCTCCCTTTGGGTCACCAGTCCAGGGCACAAGTCACCATTGTTCTGGTGTGGCTCATTCCGTCCCCCTGTAGGTTTCTTCCGTAATTAGCAAGGAGACAGTTCTTCAAAATCACTAGCACAAACTGCAGCAGGATTAATTTTAATTTGGTGTTGTGTTTAGAAGGAAGTTTATGTTTTCAAATGACAGGGTCTTATAAATGTTATACCTTTAGACCCCTAACATCCTTAGGAGGCATTTTCGCTGGCAATAGGAGGCAGATTCGTCATTGGTGGTTCCTCCTCTGTGAATCTAGAGATGGTTGCTTCCATGTGTACCAAGATTGGGAAGACCACAGGGGGAGGGTGATGGTTTGTCCCAAGGCTGCAGCTGTCTTCCTGACATGCCCATCACCAGCTAAAGCTGCCTCACACTCTTGGCCCTAGTTCAACCAAGTCAAGTACCAAGTGTACACAAAGGACTGGGTTAAGTTCTGGGATTGAGACGAACCAGAATTGTGCTGTTGGCAATGATCACCTTACATGCAGTGGTGTCTATGAGTTCTGGGGCATCTTGGGGCTTCTTCAGAATTCTGTCACAGGCTTTACTTTCATGAACGTTCTAACAAGGGCATTTTTAAAAAGTCTTCTTAGCGTATTAGTTCATCTCAGCAGAGAAAAACAGAAGGCTTCACAGAGACTGGGAGCATGCCCATGTTTGTGGCAACCTTGGAAAATATGTTCCCACTCTTCCTGAGGGTGGGCTGTTTTGTGCCATGGCAGAGCTTTGGGAAGATGGGATGTGTTTTCCCCATTGTTCAGCCTCAGTCTCTCTACCATGGTGCATGGCCAGGTCTGGACAGACCACAGAGAGGTGGTAAGCCCTGGGAGGACGAGCCCGAGGAAAAAGTCCACTGTGATTGCATTGCAGATGCAAACTAACCTTCCAACCCCACTCTCTCTCCAACCCTGTGCTCCAGCTGCCCACACCTCAGCCCAGGCTCAGGACCGACCAACAGCCACCGTGTCGCCCCTGCGCACCCAGAACTCCCCGTCCCGCCTGCCCACCGCCAGCCTCAGGCCCCACTCCGTGGTGTCCCCACAGCACATCCACCAGCCCCAGGTGCAGACGGTCATCGGGGCCCAGTGCCCCCGGCCGGCCATCCCACTCACGTCCGCAGCGTCAGCCGTCACACCTCCCAATGTCAATGCTGCCAACCTCAATGGGGAGGCTGGAGGGGGGCCCATCAGTGGCCTGTCAACGTCCAGCCCCACCAACACAGGATGCAGACCAGATGAGAAAAAAAATGAAAAGGTAAGTGACCCGTCTTGGGCGAGCCCTGGCCGTGGCCCAGTTGGTTATTTTAACAGTTTGGCACCAGACACCAATGACATTTTGTAAAATGAAGGCTTGAATTAGGGCACTAGGCTCCTGCCCTCAGATGCAACAGGCCTATGACAGAGATGGAGGCCAAACGAGCAAAGCACCGGTCCTTGGAGGCAGGCCTCAGGTTCTGGTACGGCTGAGACAGGCCCAACTATAGAAAAAAGGTATCACTACCTCAAGATGCCTTAGCTCTACCTGTTGGAAAATCACTGTAATATATTCATTTTGTTAGAACAAGAGATTTATTGCCAAGTACCAGGATATTATAGTATTAAATACACAAATCTACTTATGTGCAGTGTGAACAGCACCCCTTCCCTTCAATGTATCATCCCTGTGCAATCCACAGCCTATTCAACCACAAGGGGAAGACTTGTTTTCTGAGGAGAAACAAGAGGGATATGCTGGTCTGACCATTGGTGTAGACAGTATTTTCAGCTATTCTTTTTAAAAAAAATTTTTTTAATGTTTATTTATTTTTGAGAGAGAGAGACAGACAGACAGAGAGTGAGCAGGTGAGGGGCAGAGAGCGAGGGAGACAGAATGAAAAGCAGGCTCCAGGCTCTGAGCTATCACCACAGAGCCTGATGTGGGGCTTGCACACATGAACCACAAGATCATGACCTGAACTGAAGTTGGACACCCAACCAACTGAACCATCTAGATGCCCCTCAGCTATTCTTTTAACTGTGAAGAAAATTGGGCTTATTTCACAAAAGAAATCAGAGTCCAATGAGCTTGCCTCTCTTGCTACCCAACTAGACACTGGACTAAACAAGATTAGAATCCAGATTTCGTTGTTTTTTTTTTTTTTTTTCTCAAATCAGTGCTGCCCAACAAAACTATAGACCGAGTCACATATCTAATTTAAAATCTTGTAGTAGTCACATTTTTAATAAGTTAAAATAATTTTAAAAATAAAATTGAAAGGCAAAAGTCATTATAATGGTATAATCTATTAAACCCAATATCCAAAAATATTGTCATTTCAACATGTAATTGATACTAACAAATTGTTGATAAAGTATTTTGCCATTTTTCACATTCAGTCTTTGAAATCCAGCGAGATATATCCAATGTTCATGGGCCACTGCACTGTGCATTGCTGTATTAAATAGTTCAGACCCCATCTTCAGCTGGGAACTATTCTCTTCATTGGCCTAGCTGTAGGAATGATTTGTTCTCATCCCCTCTTGGCTTTACCACATTCTATATTTCTTTTAAAACCTTTCTAGATAAAACTTGTCTTTTGATTAGAGTGTGCTAGCCAGGGTTTTGGTGAGCCCCACAGCACTAGATGGTATATTCAAGGCAAGGACAGCCCCTCCTGTCCCTTAGGGACAGTACCAAAACCAGCATTGACTGCCCAGTCCACGTGCCCAGTGTGCCCTGAAGGCAGGCCCACAAGCTCACCTCTCGTGCTTGGCAGGAGCCCAGACACCTCTCAGATATGTGCACACCAGACTCCTCAGGGCCACCAGATCAGTGCTTAGGCCTCCTCACCGCTTGTCTCATCTGCTCCAGAGGAATGTTATTCCCACACTCAGAGGTATGGAAGAGTCTCAGTGACAGCCATTGCTGCGATGCTCTCAGCCAGCAGAGCTCAAGTTCCCTTGAGATTAACAGGGTTCCCAGGCATGAAGAGAAATGGTTGCTCCGCATTTTGAGTCCATGTCTGTTTGCAGTTCTCTTAGGTCTTGGCCTGTTCCCTTCACCTTGCAGTCTGGTTAGGAGATGTAGCTGGGTCTCATCAGGAGGCAGAAGTGGGCATACAAGCCCACCTTCTTACTTGGACGCTCTTCCTGGAAGACTCAATCCTCCAGGCCTTAAACAGGGGATGGACTTGGAAAGGAAAGGATAATAATAGCTCTGTAAACATTTCTGGTTCTTTAACAAAAGATTCTGTCTGGTTTGCAAAAGAGATGGGGCTAACTTCAGTATGGCTCGTGACAGCAGAGCCAAGCTAGTAGGAATCTACACTGAGGGAGATACTGTTCATGATCTTGCCCTCCTAAGCATGTTGCTAGGGAAAACCAGCACTGCGCCTACTCTCCACATTCCCAGCCTGTTAGACATTTAGCAGGTATTTTATTTTACTCTCTGATAATAATTCTCCTCTATCAGCAAAGAAGAGTGAGTCCAGGAGACACCCAGAGGGTCCCTCTTGATGAAAGGCACCTTGGAAGGAACCCCCACTCCCAGAAGGAATGTAGCAGATATGTCCACTTAGCTCTGGCGGCAGAAATGCATGGGCAGACACCAGCCTGTACCCAGCTAAGCTCAGGGCTGGGCACAGACTACTCACAGCCTAGGTGGGGGGCTGTTCATGCTGTACTCTCAAGTAGGAAGTGAAATGGACTTTGTGGGCTTAAGTGAGCATGTATTTGTAGGTATAGGAGCAATTGTTAGCATCAAACCCTGATATAGAAACACCGTATATTGTTCTTCCACATGTTATGTGTGGTTTTCATTTCTCACCTCTCAAACAAAGCAAAACAAAACAGAACAAAAAAAAAATGAAACAAAACAAAAAACCCCACTGGTTTGAAAAACCACCTGTTATGGTTTTCCCTTCTGTATTCCCACTTGAATTTCTCCTACTTTAAATTTTTTTAATGTTTATTTATTTTAGAGAGAGAGAGAGAGAGAGAGAGAGGAGAGAGACAGCACAAGTGGGGGAGGGGTAGAAAGAGAGGGAGACACAGAATCTTAAGCAGGCTCCAGGCTCTGAGCTGTCAGCACAGAGCCCAATGTGGGGCTCAAACCCATGAACCATGAGATCATAATCTGAGCCAAAGTCAGACACTTAACCGACTGAGGCCCCTAGGTGCCCCAAGTTTCTCCTATTATAGTAAAGTGCAAAACATCCACAGTTGCAGTTTCTAGTGGAAGAGCCAAGACAGTGACTGTTCACGTGAACCTGTCTGCTGTGCTCCACGCTGGTCAAGTGTGCCCGGACTAGGGCCTGGGCACCCTCGTGCTGCCTCCCCCTACCCCTGCCAGGACCACAACTGAGCAGATGTGACCAACTTTGAAAACAACACTTGGCTTCAAGTCTGTTTCTGGGGTAACCCCATCACAGACATATGTGCATGTCTAATAATGGTGAAAGGAATTTTTAAGAGTAATTTGGAGTATTCTCCAGGTTGTTTCTCTTAGTGAATTTTCCTCTGAAAAAGATGGAGCTCCCAGCCCTGCTGTCCACAGAGACCAAACATCACGGCACCTGCATGTTCTCACAGTGCTGAGCTCTTCTGGAATTCGATCCAGGCCCTTCCAAGCATGTGCACAAGAGAGAACACCATGTCTTATAGGGCTCCTGGTGCCTGAGGTAGAGGCAGGGTGATTCTCTCTTAGGACATTGGGGGATTTATTCCCAGGTGTGGTATATGTCCCCATGTGTGGTATATGAAGAGGCCCCAAACCTGGCTTGTGTGCACTGACTGCTGTGCAGAGATTCCTGGGCGGCTGGCACTCTGCTAATTTCACCCTCTGGGATTGGGCTTCTCAGCCCTGCTGTAGACAGGCCTTGTACATTGGCCCTGCTTGGCCCACTGCTGGGTTGAGGCCTCCAGAAAGACTCAAGTGCTGCCAGGGTGGGGATTCTTTCTATAGATTGGATCCTGATTCAGAGTTCCTCTCTGGGCTCAGGGCTTTTGCCACAGTGTGCATCTTCCAGCTTCTCTCTCAGAGCCTCTTCCTGACCATCTTCCTGGTCTTATGGCTTCCTGAAGGAGCTGTTCTGTGGCTGGGCTGCCAGCAAACAGCAGCTCCACCCTCTTGGAGAGCTTGCCACTTCCTCCATTGGGGCCCAGTCTAGCAGTGTGCCCTTGTGCCACAGCCCTGGAGCCCACAGTGCCAATGCCTGGAGTGCTCCCTGCACTAGTACCAGAGGATAGACAGAGGACAGGCCAGAGATGGGGGAGTTCTGAACCAAGGATTCATTCAGAGATCTGGACAGCACTAGGGACTCTTCAAGCACCTGAGGCCATTTGGTCTGACCAGGGATCTGTTCTCCCATGGGACAGATCTACCAGGGATGGCCCTGCATGGAAGAGCACCCTCCTCCAAGAAGACCTGGGAAGGATGTATACTGTGAAGTCACAGGGTACCCCAGGCTGGTTGGATCCCTTCCTAGATCCCAGGTTGGAAACAGTAGAGGCACCCAGGCCAAGGGGAAAACCTTAGGACACAGAGAAGACCCCAAGGCATGAGAAAGACCCTAGCATATGGAAATCATGAAGGTTACGATTAGCTGGTGAATGTCATTGGAAGTCTCCCCATCCAAAGACTGAGATCTAGTATTTCTGAAGAAGGGACCAGATACAACTTGAGGAGTCATTTTTTGGTGCCCACAGATCATAGGGTGGAAAGAAAATCTCGGGAAAATTTTAAGAATGATGTGTAATATTTCAGTTAACCCTTTTGCTTTAAAAAATCCCTTTTTGTGCCAGAAACAACCATCAAATATCACCTGTCGTGTCCATCCATGACTATTTTCTATTTCTAGGGCCTCATGAACACTCAGCACCAGATGATAGGGATCAGTTATCCCTAGAGGTTGATTCTAGGGAAAGGCATCAGAAAGAGAGCTCTGTGCCCCCAGACAGAGGCCCCAGTCAGTGACTAGCAGCAGTGACGTGCTGAGGAAAGAAGTGGAAGAGGCCCCAGTCAGTGACTAGCAGCAGTGACGTGCTGAGGAAAGAAGTGGAAGATTGTGGCCCCCCTTGAACCCATGAAGCTTTCCCTGGCCACCTGGCTAGAGGTCACTCACTCACCCCTCTCTCATCTGTGTATTACAAGGAACATTTATGTGGCCCAGGCAAAGTGCTGAGTTCTGGGTGTCTATAGCAAGGGAAGATTCCATCCCAGCCTGTAGGAATGCTGAGTCTAGTACCAAGATGCAGACTGGGAAACAGGCAACTGAAATAGAGTATGATAGGTCTGGAGAAAGGGAAGCTTCCCAGTTGAGTTCTGCCTGAAAGGTGGAAGGATCTTCCAGGCTGAGGGATGTGGCCTAAGGGTGAGGAGCCCAAGAGCAGGTGGGAGGTAGAAGACAGCTCTGGAAGGGCCTTGAGATGATCAGTTAGGCACTGCTCAGCAGACTAAGGAGTCTGGTGTTAGTCAGGAAGATAGGATTTAAGGTTTGATCAAAGGACGTTAGCTGTACTCCTTGCCTTCTCTGAGTTCTGAGCCCCTCACAGTCTTTTTCTTTCTACTCAGGTAACTATTTCCCACACTGTGACAGCCCCTCTAACTGGTGCCATACGTCCATATCCTTTCTTGTGACCACTGGCTACAGCAGTATCTTTCAAACCATACATTCAAAAGTGACTGACTCATGAATCACCAAACCAATTTAGTGGATTTGGACAAACATTTTTAAGATCAAATAGAATGCACAGAATTAAATAGAATAGAATAGGTCAGCATGCATAGCACACAGCAAGGGTCAGTATATTTGGGGAAAATGGTGGTTGTTGTTGTGTGCTGAGTCCTGACCTTTCCAATAAGTCTCAGAGCCCTGGTCAACAGACCCTGAAGAGTGCCTTCCTTCTAAAAAGCATCTGGTGATATTTGTAGACTAAAGGGATATTTGTAAACTAAAGGGAATTGGGAAAACAGTTTCCAACTGTTTCATTCCCATGATGTATAAGAAACTGAGTGTTATGTAGAAACTAATTTGACAATAAACTATTTGTAAAAAAATAAAAAAAATAAAAAAAATAAAAAAATAAATAAAAAAAGTAGAGGTTCTAAGACCAAAAAAAAAAAAGAAATTCTTTACTTTATAGGCCAGAAAAAAGTTAACTTTCTGTGTATAGATGAAATAGCTTTACTTCCACACAGTAATGGAATATTAGAACCTGAAAGAGCCTCTGAAGATCTTTTTATTAAACTTCTCTTTTTTGATGATGTTCGTGAGGCTCAGGGTTGTTGAGAGGCTCGCCAAGGGTCCCATGGCAGCAGTAGTGCAAGGACTCTGTTTCCCCAGCCCCTGTGTTCCATTGCGTTAACCTGTGGTGGCCTCTCCAGTCTCTGTGAGGCTGAGGCCTCAGGTGGTTTGGGCTTGTCCAGGAGTCCTACAGTAAGAGGAAAGGGGTAGCTATAGCAAGAGGCTGTGGCGACTGCCTGGGAAAGGGGAGTGTGATGCTCTGCCTTCTTTTCCACACTAGACTCAACTGCGGCCAGAGCGCATGTGTCAGTGAACCACTTGGTCAAATCCACATGGATGGCATGACCTTTCTAATTAGGGCTTTGGAGAGCTGATCTGAAAGGAACAGCAAACCTGGCAGGATGACTGATAACAGCAGAATCTGGGCCTGGCCAGTAGCAGAGCCAGTATGGGAAGTGTGTTTGTGGATGAACTTTGAACTTGTTCTTTATAATCTATATCTCCCCCTATTTAAGAGCATATAGATATATGAAAGATGTTAACAAGGCCTATATTACATAGGGTTACAATTATATTTTCAATGAAAACCCAGGAATATGCAATATAAAGAAATCTTGAGGGTGAAGTTCTTTAGAACAACCAGGCAGTTTTTTCTAAATATAAGAATCACTGGTTTATGAATCATTTTCTCTCCATTAGGCTCACTGCAGTAAGCAAGCCTTTACTTATGCTCTTCATAAAATGCAGGCTGGAAGCTGTAAGCTCCGTAACTGACATCTCAGTTGCTGCCAGTGTATTTTCAATTTTGAGACAGGCAGAGGCCCTCCTGCTGTCACATGCTAGCTGCATGGGCCCCATCAACCAAGCCGGTGGTGAGCAGGTGTTCTGCTGCATCAGATGGCACTAATCAGAGGTGGGGATAGGGGGCTGACCTCAACAGATCTGAATTCCACTATAGGTCTGGTCTTCACACTGATCTCCTAGGGGAAGAGTTGCACCTGGTTGGCTTACAGGTCAGGCCCAAACATGCAGAGACCCTCAGAGCGGTACTGTGTCTCACATGCAGCCACAGGGGAAGAAGGTGACTCACGAAGCATGGCTAAGCCCACAGACCCATGTGGCACATCATCATGGGCTTTGGGAACCTCGATTGTCCCACAATGAGTCACTGCTGAGTCTGATGGTCAGTTGGTCGACTCTGGGTTATAGAAACCCACTTCCTTCTGGGGATACTCATGCTAGGCCACTCTGAACACCCTTGGCACTGGCATTGGCACTCTGGGGGTGCAGAGAGTCCCTTTCTGACTGCTGTGGGCCACGAGGAGTCCTGAAAACTTCAAACCTTCTCCTCTTTTCCCTGTGGTTGGGCTGCCTTCTGTGGAAGTAGGAAAGCTGGCATTTAGCTTATGAGTAATTTTTAGGCTGAAAATGAACCCATTCTGAAAGCATGAATCCCAGCTGTCAAAACAAAACCACTCTGAAGTTTTACAGGAAACTTACTTTTGGAAGGGGGCATGCTGCTAGGGTGTCACTTCCCTGATGACAAGAGCAGAACTTCTCATGCCCATCAGGGCACAGACCCCCAGGTAGGACAGGACAGTGGCCTCACCATGGTCTCTGAAGAGCTCAGAGGTGGCCTGAGGCCTTCTTGGGGGTTGGCTGTCTCCCAGGAAGGCACCACAGGGCCAGGCCATTCTCCCATAGAAACTCTCCCATAGAAACCTCCAGCTTTTGTTCTGAGGTGAGACTCAGTCCAGTGCACTTACCGGTGTCTGCTTGGTGGGGCTCTGGGGACCCTTTCAGGGTACAGATGTGGACAAGGAAGTCCAGGTAGCCAGGTGGCCTGCTCAAGGCCATGCAGCTAGTCATCAGTGGGAATAAAGCCAGACCCCTTGGTGCTCAGGTAAGGGCCACTTCCTCTCTTCTGCCTCTATCGGCCAGCTTCTCCTAGTGGGAGCCCAGGGCATGGGGGATGGAAGAAGGCACAGATTGATTAAGGAAAACACAGGGTGTGCCTGGGGCACAGCTGCCAGGTGTAAACCAGGGCCCTTCTATGTATCGATTGTGTGACGTTGAACAAGTTCCCTCACCTTCCCGCACCTCCTGTCTCCTCATCTGTAAAATGAGAATGGTAGCACCTAATACCCTGACTTTTGGGGAGGAGTAAATTAGTTAATCTCACAAATGCTCAGCCTAGTATTTAGAATAAAAATCATTAGTAAGAATTTGATAGTTAATTGAAGGTCGGATTCCGTAAGCATTATAAGATAGATACAGATGTAAAACTTGTATCTCTGACGCTTCTAATAAAAGATGAAAAGAGCATTTGATTTTGCAGTTTTAGAAAAAAGACACTTAACATTGCCAAATGGAGAGATGTAGGCTGCTCCAAAATGAACCTCAATTGATTAGTATAATCTATTGGTAAAATGGTATTTATTCATCTCCTCAGCCACTGGAGGTTCCATTTTCTGGATTATTTTTCCTGTGACCACTGAGAAACATAGGTATAAAGGGTGTGTTTTTTTTGAGGTGTCAATTTTGTACCTGACATTTAGCCTAAACAATGTCAACTGTAAAGCATGAAACCAAAATTCATTTTTAAAATTGTAATAAACTATCAATGGAAAAGAATCTGTGATTACCAGTAATAGCCAGGGGGTTCTGTCATTCTCCCTAGAGGGCAGAGTTCACCACAACTCATTAAGATTGTTGGGGGCTTTTACACTCTAGTGACACATGACGCAGCCCTCCTAGACAACAAAGAGATGACTGTGGCAGCAAGGTCAGTGATGTAGGTTGTAGGCATGCAAGTAACCAAGAGCCATGGAACACACTTGATTCCCATAGTAGGTTTGTATTCTGCCCTGCAAACTTCTACCACTGTTATTGCCTCTATTTTTATGACATATCTTCACTTTGCTCATAAAGGCAAGGTATTTTTTTATAGTCTTCCCTGCCTAGGGAAAAACTCAGCTGATGGAATCAGTTAAAAAGTAAAACATATACACACACCCTATAAACCACACCAGAAGGTAGTGCTGCAAAGTAGACCAATCGGCTGCCCTTCCCAGAAGGCAGACAGTGTCAGCTTGATGGGGCATCTCTAATGTCCTAGAGAACTGTGAGTGTTTTTCCATTTTGTCACATAACTGAGGGCAATGATGAGAAAGAACAGAGTGTTAGTGTCATCATTTTGTTTGTTGTGATTTTATTTTGTTTTGTTGGTGCTCACCACACAGGCAGTGGTGGTAGAGGCAAGGGCATTGTGCCATCATTTCCAGGTAAGACAACTTTATGCCATCTTTTCCCTCTGCAGTGAAGTCACTCTTGGGGAAGACCTGATTTTTGTTTACCTGGTGTTTTATGTGCATATTTCTAGGCTGTGTGTTAATAAATTACAAGACACATCTGCATGTAGCACGAGAATGAAGTTCATTAATCTTTTTAGAGGATTCACACTCTTTCTGTCCATTTCAAGCAGAACTAATGGTTCAACTTAATGAAGACATTACTGCTTTCTGATCTCTTTGTAATATCAGCAGTAATGGCTAGGTTACTGGCTTGCATCAATTGCCTTCAGATTCTGAGTTCTCTCCTTCACTTTGTATCACCGTAGACAAATCCATTGGACTTCAGTGTGCTTAATATTAAGATGGGAATAATATCTCCTGCTCTTAAAGAATTAATTATTGGTTTGTATCAGTCAGAATTCCCCAGAGGAACAGAACCAATATGAAATATAGTGGGGCACCTGGGTGGCTCAGTTGGTTAAGCGTCTGACTTCGGCTCAGGTCATGATCTCATGGTTCGTGGGTTCGAGCTCTGCTTTAGGCTCTGTGCTGACAGCTAGCTCATAGCCTGGAGCCTGTTTCAGATTCTGTATCTCCCTCTCTCTCTGACCGTCCCCTGCTCATGCTGTCTCTCTCTCTTTCTCTCAGAAATAAATAAAAAATTAAAAATTTTTAAAAAAGAAATATAGCTATAAATATTTGGTTTAGGAATTGGCTCACTTGAATGTGGAGGCTGGCAAGCCCACCTGTAGGGAAGGCCAGCAGGCTGAAAACTCAGGCAAAAGTTGATGCTGTAGTCTTGAGGCAGAAATTTTTCTTCCCCAGGAAGCCTCAGATTACTCTTAAGTCCTTCAGCTGATTACATGAGGCCCACCCACATATCTGGGCACCTAGTCTAAGTAATCTCCTTTATTTAAAGTCAACTGGTTGTACGATGCTCAGCATCCCTCCTCATCAGGGAAATACAGATCAAAACCACACTGAGATACCACTTCACGCCAGTCAGAGTGGCTAAAATGAGCAAATCAGAGAACTCTAAATGCTGGTGAGGATGTGGAGAAATGGGCACCCTCCTACACTGTTGGTGGGAATGTAAGCTGGTACAGCCCCTCTGGAAAACAGTGTGGAGGTTCCTCAAAAAATTAACAATAGAACTCCCCTATGACCCAGCAATAGCACTGCTAGGAATTTACCCAAGGGATATAGAAATGCTGATGCATAGGAGCACATGTACCCCAATGTTCATAGCAGCACTCTCAACAGTAGCCAAAACATGGAAAGAGCCTAAGTGTCCATCAACAGACGAATGGATCAAGAAGATGTGGTTTATCTATATGATGGAATACTCCATGGCAATGAGAAAGAATGAAATCTGGTCATGTGTAGCAACATGGATGGACCTTGAGGGTGTTATGCTTAGCGAAATAAGTCAGGCAGAGAAGGACAGCTACCATATATTTGCACATATAGGAGGATTAGGAGGAACTTAACGGAGGACCATGGGGGAGAAGAAGGGGGGAAATGGTGGGGGAGAAGGAGAGAGGCAAACCATGAGAGACTCTTGAATGCTGAGAACAAACTGAGGACTGATGGGTGTTGGGGGGGAAGGGGGGAGATGGGCATGTAGGAGGGCACTTGTGAGGATGAGCACTGGGTGTTATATGGAAACCAACTTGACAAACTATTTGTAAAAAAAAAAAAAACCTAAATCTAGGTCCTGAGAAAATTTTGTTCTCAAAAATAACTACATTGGAATAAAAGATTTCTTACAGTAAAAATAAATAAATAAAGTCAACTGGTTGTAGAAGTTGATCATGTCTACAGCATATGTTCACAGCAACATATAGACTAGTGCTTGACTAAACCACTGGGCAATGTAGCCAACCAAGTTGACACAGAACTAACCATTACAATCCACCCTCCCTCAAGTTGGCACCTGTAGCCATCTCTGTAAACCATACTTAGTATCCAAATAAAGACAACAGTAAAGTTATGCCTCTGCCATCTATCTTGTATGCAACTAAAATTGCACTAACCCTTACCCTAGAGTAGCATGTAAAGTCCTTAGACAGTGTTCACTTTTCTTTTTGATATCCTGTAACTTAAATACTGTGATGTAAAGTTTAAAATATTTGAATACTATAATATGAAGTCAGTAAGTACAACTTCTTATGGTATATGATACCATATGATATATACCATAACAACAGGACAGTTTTGAGGACCCACTGGACCTACTGTGAGACAGACTTGAGCTAAAATTCCATCAATCAGCTGATCTCTATAAGCCCCTACTCTGACTGGAGGACCACGGTGACATTTGGAGTCTCCTGCAGCCAATGTCCGTTCAGAGCCAGTGTCTAGTAGTCCCTAACGGGTCTTGATTATTTCCTGTCCCCAATGGATGGTTATCCTGGTGAAAAGGTCCTTTTGGGGAGATCTGGGAGGACTCACAGTATAAATTGTTGGCACTCTAGCGGGGTCCTTCCTCAAAGAGACATAGCTTGCCCTTCATCGAAGGAGTTTTGGGTCTACAAACCCTCAGTCTGGGAATTGATAAAGAAGTCATGACTCTAGTTGAACTTCAGAACTCTTCTGTTTATACAGCTTAAGTCAGGATTTAGTAGATTTTCCTGCTGCTTCTCTTGACACAGGTCTGTGCAAATCAGAGAATTCTGACTGCTGATTGGACTCTACCATCCATCATGGCAACCTGGCCATCTTGTTTTTGGCAGTTAAGTGCCACCACATGTCTTCTGCCCACTCAGGATCCATGTTATTCCATTGTTTCAGGCTTCCTAATTCTGCGCCACGCTTCTCACTATAAGGTTTGGTCAATGTGGAAGAGTGACCACAGAGCTCCTCAAGGATTCTCAAGCTTTTCACACAAATATGTTTCTCACAGTGAGTGTGGAAAGTGTGTCATCCTGGGATGGGTGAGCAGGTCTTATGTGACAAATCCTCTCAACACTCCAATTTCCCTAAGCTTTAGGTACCTTTCTCTACAGTATATCAGGGCAGGTGGCATTTCAGCCTAATTTACTATTTGCCATCTTTGGGTCCATGTTTCAGCCAGCCAGCCAAACTGTTCGAGCCCTTTCTAATGCCATGAACTGCAATATTAAATCTAGGCCCTCTGTTCAGTTGTCCCACATGAGTAAATTCAGCATTAACTTTATGTTTCTTTTCACCATTACCCCACACCTTTAATATGAGTCCCTACACATATTCCTCAGATTTATTTCTGCATAAATTGGAAAAGTCGTGCTGTTTCTGTCAGAGTGTAGCATACTTCCTCATCGGTCACACTTAGCACCTCACCCTTTGGGGCCTGCTCAGACTTAAGTCTAGTTAAAGGTCTAGAAGCAAAGAGAGGTGGGTTTTGAGGATTGGCAGTGTCTTGCAAGGTAACTGCCTCAAGGGAAGTCATAATGGGCTCCTCAGTTAAAGGAGGGTTAACCTCCTCAGGGCTGGAAGGGCTGCTTCTCCTGACATAGAACTTGGCAGAATTTAGGGATTCAGTGTCCCAAGCTTCATCAGAATCGAACCGTATGTTCCCATTCCAATTTTTAGGATCCCATTACTTGCCATTCAGTGTCCTCGCTTTAACAACGGAGATACTGTAAGGTTGGGCATTCAATCTGCACAGTGATTCAGCCACTCAGAGGATGAAACTCTGGATTTAATGTTCAGAAATCTCAGCCCCAGGGCTACAGGGGTAAGGGTTTATTTCAGGGCAGACATATAAACTGTCAGATTGTGTGTCACTTGAACTGGGAACTTGAAATCCTAAATTCATTTGTCCAGCACAGTTAAGAGCAACTGGCCAATCTTATTACACTCATGAGTTTGACAAAATGTTTTAAGGTATCATATACTTGATCCTCCAGAAACTTGCCTTTTAAAAGTATTTGTTAGGAGTGTCCAGTGGTGATATTTTGTGTGTCTCTGTTGGCACATTATACCGTGGATGGTCACTATCCTCTTTACCACTGAAATAGAGTTATAGGGCTTTGAATATGCCAGCTTAAAGAACCAATTTTAGAAAATACAGAACCAACTCAGAAAAGCCATTTTTAAGATTCTTTTCCTCTAGCACCACTCTTGGTACCAAAATCTCTGTCATTCAGGACTCTCCTGAGATTTAGAACCAAAGAAATTGGCTCATGTTTTGTGGGGACTGGCATGTATGCAATCTTTTGAGCAGATCAGCAGGCTGGAAGTTTGGGAAGAGATGATCCTGTAGCCTTGAGGCAGAATTTCTTCTTTTCCAGAAAACCTCAAGTTTTGTTCTTAAAAGCCATCAGCTGACTGGATGAGGCCCACCTGCATCATGGAGGGTAACCTCCTTCATTTAGAGTCAAATGATTGTAAATGTTAATCACATTTACAAATACCTTCATGGCAACATTGTGCTAGCATTTGACCTAACAACTGGCCACTAGAGCCTAGACAAGTTGACACCCGAAAGTATCTGTAACTGTTAATATCAGTGGAAAACTACTAACTGATTAGGTGAACCATTACTAAAAATTCCCAAGGATAGTATTACTTAAATAAAAGTATTAAAGATGTTGCCAAGGCTGGTGCTTTATTTATCAAGATTTCACAATGAATATGATGATCACAGCTATTTCTAATTTTTTTAAAATATTTTTTAATTTATTTCTAGGAGAGAGAGAGAGAGAGACAGCGTGAGCAGGGGAGGGTCAGAGAGAGAGGGAGTCACAGACTGAAACAGGCTCCAGGCTCTGAGCTGGCAGTCAGCACAGAGCCCGACGCGGGGCTCGAACCCACGAACCGCGAGATCATGACCTAAGCGAAAGTCGGACGCTTAACCGACTAAGCCACCCAGGCGCCCTAGCTATTTCTTATTTATAGCTCTACACAGAGTCATCACTGAGTGATTTGGGAACTAGGGCTTAAACTTATTATGTGAAGCTACAAGTAAAGTAAAATGCATCCTGTTGGGGGAGGAAGGTATAAATCACTTCAAATTTCTGATTATTGTTCAACTCGGTAAAAAATCAGTACTTAGGAAGCAATGGGAAGGAAGCCATAAATATCCCAGGGCTTACAGAAAAGGACGGTGTCACTATTGGTTTCCACAGCAATCAGGCTATTTAAACCACTCAATACCTTAGAGAGACACTGCTTCAAATATTTATATTAGGAAAATACAGAGATCATTAAGAAGGATGCCCAAAGGGTTACTTGAAAGATGCAAGGAAATTGTCCATTTCTCAGCCTAGGCAGCTTCTTGTTCCCAGGTTAGGGCCCCTGGGCTCCCTCAGCACTCTCTGATTCCCTGAGCTGGGCTTTCAGGATTCTCAGAGATGGAGGTGAACATAGATCAGGCAGGAAGTGAACATTCACAGTCTCTCTCAGGAAAAGAAACCTGTATAAAGTGCTCCTGGAAAGAGGCCACTAAGAGCAGATGCAGACAGAGTCATGTAGAAGTGCCCCAGGTTCACAGACTTAGCACTAGAAGGGAGCTTATATGTCAATTGAGTTAAACGGACCCGCCAGCCCCCACCAACCCAGCAGTCCTATATGCAACATTACTTAAGAGGGATCACTCAAATTCTGCTAAAACGCTTCTAGGGACAGGGAACTTACTATTGAGGGAAGAAGCCTGTTCTATGACTGAACTGACCTGTTGCTACAAACCCCATCTTCTTGTTGAGTCACAATCTACAGAGTCCAAACATTTTTCACATATATAAATATATGCACATGCATACACACATTCACATGCATATAAATATACACACATACTTGAACACCTACATGCCCACAGATATGTACACATGCACATACACAAACATGCACACTAACACATGCACACATGTACATGCAATAACACATATATATGCACTCACGTACATAAATATACATCATGTGGAGTTGATGCACAGGTATATTTCTGCCACTTCACAGTCTATTTTTTCTTCTAAAAATGGCCCCTTCTGGTATTATGTCACCCTCCCAAAGATTTTTTTAATGGACTTTATTTTTTGGATCTGTTTTAGGCTCACAGCAAAATTGAACAGGTGGTACAAAGATTTCCCATTATACTCACCCCTGTACATGGACAGCCTCCTCAGTTAGCAATACCCTCCCCAGATGGTCCCTTTGTTATAACTGATGAATCTACATGGACACATCATAATCACCCATAGTTTACACTAAGTTTCACTCTTGATGCTGTTCATTCTATGGGTCTAGACAAATGTGTAGACATCTATCTAACATACAGAATAGTTTTACTGCCCTGAAAATCCTCCATACTCCACCTACTCATCCTTCCTCTCCCAACCCATGGCAATCACTGATTCTTCTACTCTCTCCATGGTTTTGCTTTTTTCAGAATGTCATATATGGAATCATATACTATGTGATGTTTTCAGGCTGGCTTCTTTCACTTAGCATTTAATGTATTAAATATACACTTAAATGTATTAAATATATATAATGTTCCTCTGTATCTTTCTATGGCTTGATAGCTCATTTTAGAATAAGATTTCATTGTATGGATGTACCACAGTTTTTATCCATTCACCTACTGAGGGATTCTCGGTTGCTTCCAAGTTTTGGCAATTACAAATGAAGCTGCTGTAAACACCATGTGCAGGTTTTGTGTGGACATAAGTTTTCAACTCATTTGGGTAAATACCAAAGGGTGTGATTGCTGGATCATATGGTAAGAACATGTTTAGTTTTGTAAACTGTCAAAACTGTCTTTCAAAGTGGCTGTGCCATTGTATATACATATCACATCTTCTTTATCCATTCATTTTTCAATGGACACTTGAACTGCTTCCATAATTTGGCTATTGTAAACAATGTGCTGAGTAATGTATAGAATTATTGAATCACTGCTTGTACACCTGAAACTCATATAACATTATATTGGAATTAAAATTAAAAACTTAATAAAATAAAAAACTGAAAACGAAACAAAAACAAAGTGGGCTGGGCCATTTTACATTCCCACCAAGACATGAGTGAGAGTTTCTGTTGCTCCACATTCTCACCAGCATCTGGTGTCATCAGTGTTTTGTATTTCACCATTATAATAGATGTGTAGCAGTATCCTGTATCATTTTAATTTACAATACCATGATGACATAGCATGTGGAACATATCTTCATATGTTTATTTGCCTTCTGTATATTTTCTTTGGTGAAGTGTCAGATCTTCTGCCCACTTTTTAATCAGGTCACTTTTCTTACTGTTGAGTTTTTAGAGTCTTTGTATATTTTAGATCACATTCCTTTATCATATTTGTCTTTTGCAAATATTTTCTCCCAGTTTGTGGCTTCTGTTCTCAATCTCTTCACAGTGGCTTTTGCAGAGCAGAAGTTTTTAATTTTAATGAAGTTCAGTTTCTCAATTATTTCTTGCATGAATCATGCCTTGAGTGTTGTATTGAAAAAGTCATCACCAAACTGAAGGTCATCTCAACTTTCTCCTATGTTATCTCCTAGTTTTATAGTTTTGTCCTTCACATAAGTCTATAATCAGTTTTGAGTTAATTCTTCTGAAGAGCATAATGCTGTGTCTGGATTACTATTTTTTTTTTCTGGCACATGGATGTCCTGTTATTCCAGCACCATCAGTTGAAAAGACCACCTTTTCTACATTTTAACTGCATTTGCTACTTTTCAGAGGTCAGTGGGCTATATTTATATGGGTCTATTTTGGGGCTCTGTATTCTGTTCCACTGATCTATTTGTCTGTTCTCTTGCCAACAATTTATCTTGATTACTGTAGCTTTATAGTAAGTCTTGACATTGGTAGTATCCGTCCTCCAACAATTTTATTCCTCAGTATTGTGTTGGCTATTTTGGATCTTTTGCTTCTTTATATGAACTTTAAAACCAGTCTGTCAATATGCACAAAATAACTTGCTGGAATATGGATCAGGATTGTGTTGAATCTATATGTGAAGTTGGAAAAAACTGACATCTTGACAATATTGAGTTTTCATATTTGTGAACATGGATATATCTCCAATTATTTAGTTCTTGTTTGATTTCATTCATCAGAATTTTGTAGTTGTCCTCATAGACCTTGTACATATTTTGTTAGATTTATGCCTAAGTATTTCAATTTGGGAGGTGCTACCGTAAATGTGTGGTGTTTTTAATTTAAAATTTCAGTTGTTTCAGTGCTGATATATAGGAAAAGAATTAACTTAGGATTCTGCAAACTACTATAATGCATCTTAGTTCCAGGAGTTTTTATGTCAATACTTTCCAATTTTCCTGTGCAGACAATCATGCCATCTGTGAACAAAGACAGTTTTATTACTTCCTTCTCAGCCTGTATACCTCTTATTTCCTGGTCTCATTTGCTGCATTAGTTTGGACTTCCAGTTTGACATGGAAGAGGATAGTAAGAGAGGACACCCTAGCACCCTTGCTTTGTTCCTGATCTCAGCAGAAATGCTTCTAGTAACATTATACCTACAGCTCACATGTTGGTATTTCAGTAAAATTCTTTTTTTCAGGTTGAGTAAAGTCCCATCTATTCATAGTTTTCTAAGACTTTTAATCCTGATGCGTATTGGATTTTGTCAAATGTTTTTTTCTGCGTCTATTGACATGATCATGTGATTTTTTTTTTTTTACAAATAGTTTATTGTCAAATTAGTTTCCACATAACACTCAGTGCTCATCCCCACAAGTGTCCTCCTCCATGCCCATCCCTCCTCCCCCCCACATCCATCAGTC